>NW_005371618.1:151540-168240 GCF_000412655.1 Myotis brandtii
AGTTCTCTGTCTTTCCTGGCTGCAGACTGTCTCTCAGCTGAATCTCCTCTGCTTATTCGGGCTGTATGTTACCCGTTTCAGCTGCTCGCCCCTATCTGCTCCGGGACAAAGCACCCACACGTCGGTCTAAACCTCCGCCATTTTTTCTCCGCCCACCAATTTCAAACTTTTTGAATTGGAAGAGAATTTGCCTGTCTTCCCATGTGCACTTGAAAAGAATGTATATTCTATAGATTTGGGGTGAAATGTCCTGAAGATTTTAAATCCGTATGATCTAGTGAGTGTTTAGGATTGCTGTTTCTTTGCTGATTTTTTGTTTGGAAGATTTATCCAGTGATGCCAATGGAGTATTAAAATCCCCTACTATAATTGTATTACTGTCAATCTCTCCCTTGATACCCTCCAATAATTTTGTTATATATTTAGATGTTCCTGTATTGGGTGCACATATATTTACCAGAGTTATAGCCTCTTGTTGTTTGAATCACTTCGGTATTATGAAGTGACTTTTATTTTCTCTTGTATGGCCTTCACTGTGAGGTGTATTTTGTCAGATATAAGTATTGCTAACTCAGCATTTTTTTTAAATTTCCATTTAATTGAAAATATTTTTTTCTATCTGCAATTTTAGTCTATGTAAGTTCTTTATTTTGAGATCAGTCTCATAGATAGGGTATTCAGTATATGGGTAATGTTTTCTTATTCATTCAGCTACCCTTTGTCTTTTGATTGGAGCATTTAATCCATTTGTGTTTGATGTTCTTATTGATAGGTACTTGTTTGTTGCCATTTTTATTCTTTATGTCTGTGTTACTTTTTCCCTTTTTAGTTCTTCTTTTTACAACAGTACCTTAAAGATTTCTTGCATTGCTGGCTTGGTGGTGAGATAAACTCCCTTAGTTGTTTGTTGTTGTTTTTTGTTTGTTTGTTTTTGTTTTGTTTTGTTTTTGTCTGTAAAGCTCCTGATTTCCCCTTCAATTTTGAATGATAGCCTTGCTTGGATTCAGTCACTTGCTTTGCATAATTTTGTATACTTCATGGCATTACCTGCTGTTCTAATGTGTTTCTGTTGAGAAATTAGTTAATAATCTATTGAGAGATCCCATGTAGGTAACTTTCTGTCTCTCTGGCAGCCTTTAAGATTATTTGTCTTTTACATTTGCCAATTTAATTACAATGTGTCTTGGTTTGATGATTTTTTTTTTGATTCATCATCTTGGGGCTCTGTTTTTCTTAGACTTGTGTGACCCTTTTCTTCCCAAGTCAGGGAAGTTTTCTGTCATTATTTCTTCAAATAGGTTTTCTA
Organism: Myotis brandtii; assembly: GCF_000412655.1. Lineage (NCBI taxonomy): Eukaryota > Metazoa > Chordata > Mammalia > Chiroptera > Vespertilionidae > Myotis > Myotis brandtii. The sequence continues at coordinate 152,847 of NW_005371618.1, forward strand.
TCCCAGGCTCAGTTCACTTTCCTTCGGACACCCCTATTATGTGGATGTTGTTTTGTTTTATGTTGTCCCATAGCTCCCTTAGAATCTCCTCATGATTTTTACCAGGACTACTTGGGTTTTCTTTTTTCTTGTCTTCTAACTTGCTGATTCTGTTGAAAATTTCCATTTTGTTCTTTATTGCAGCAATGTCTTTCTTTATTTTCTCTTGATAATTATGTCAGTAAATTTTTCACTGAGATATTTGAGCATACTTCTAAATATTATTCTAAATTCTTTCTCTGACAAATTATTTGCCTCCATTTCATTTAGTTGCTTTTCTGTTGATTCATCCTTTTCTTTAATTTGAAGGTTGTTTATTTGTCTCCCCCTTTTTGCTGTTCTTTTGTAATCATTTTTATGTATTAGATTAAGCTGCTATGCCACAAAGAAATTTTGTGTTGGTTTTATGTAGTGTGTGTTTTGTGACACCCTGTTGTGCTGTCTTTCAGGTATCCTTGGCTGGGTGTTCTAGAGAGGCCCCCTACTTGAGATATTTGGGTTGTTCTGATGTAGTTTAGTCTTGAATATTGTCATATTTATGGATAGAGTATCCTCTCAGTCTGTCTGATTATGTGGCTTACTCCCTACAATGTCGTGCCTGCCATTGTCAACTTGTTTATTGAACAGCACAAAATACAAGACATAACACAGAAGGAAATATATAAAATGTACACAAGACTCTACAATCCCAAAAAAGTGACTACCAGAGAAAGGAGAACCAAGAAAGCGAAAAGAGATCAAGAATGATAGAGAAAAATAAAGACAGAATATGGGGGGGAAATACAACAAAAATAAACAAGTAAACCAAAAAGCACAAACAACAATCACCCAGAAAATTGTGGATGACAGAATTTGTAGATGTGGAGGTTAAATAAAGAAAATAGGGTTAAGAAATTTGAGGAATAGAGAAAGGACCATGGCTTAGAATAGAGGTGGGAGGAAATAAATGAGAATACAAGAAAAAATTACTAGAATAGAGTAGATAACAGATGGCCTTACATTTAGGTAGAGAAATAGTTTAAAAATTAAAAGAAGAGAACTGTGGTGCATCTACACAATGGAATGCTATGCCACTATAAAAAAGAAGGAACTTTTATCATTTGCAACAGCATGGATGGAACTGGAGATCATTATGCTAAGTGAAATAAGCCAGTCAGACAAAGATAAATATCACATGATCTCACTCATATGTGGAATATAATGACCAACATAGATGAACAAGAATAAGATGAACAAGAATAGATTCAGAGACAAATGGTAGGGGAGAGAGGTGAGAGAGCAACCAAAGGACTTGTATGCATGCAAATTAGCATAACCAATGTACATAGACACTGGGGCAGTGGGGGCTTCTATGGGGTGTGAATAGCTGGGGGGTCAATTGTAAAAAAAAGAGACATATGTAAAACTTTAGACAATAAAAAATAGATATAGATATTTTTGAATGAACAAAAATATTAAAAGAAGAAAAGAGCATGAGGAGAGAAAAAACTGAGTAGTGAAGATAAAGAAAAGAGGGGGAAATTGAGAAGGAACAGGGAAGAGAAAATTAGATATATGAATAAACCAACAAAGATTACAAAAATAATAAATCAATAAAGCAGATAAAGTAATCAATGTTTAAAAAAGGGAAATGAAAGGAAAGAGTAAAACTAAAAAGAAGAAAGGAGAAGAAAATGTGAGGAAATAAAGAGAAGAGTGGACAAAAAAAGGCACAATAAATAAAATACTAATGATAATAACAAAAAATTTTAAAGTGAAGAAAAGGGTCATTCACTTCAGCCAGTTTTTAATGCTTCAGGGTAGCTGGATTCGGACCCTATTCTTCTGTCTGCCAATTCTGGGCTTCCTATTAGGTACTTAGGGGATAATGACTTTAGACACTGTCTTTTTGTCTTTTAACACCCTGATGGAAGCTCCAAGTGAACCATTGGTCAACTGCTTGTGTCTGTCTCTACAGGCCTTGGCTGCAAGCAGGTGGGGCCAGTCTACACTCTTTGCCTGTCCACCAGCTGTCAATTTAAATCACTCAAGTGTCTGTTTGTGACAGGCCTTTAGGTGGGGTTGGTGCTGTTTCACTTTTAGGGAATACGATGGATGTTTTTCCTGTCCCAGAGCTACTCTTCACAAGTGGCACAAAATATTACTCTGACTTTGGTTGGACAGAGATTCTTATATGGAGGCCAGTGGGGTCAGCTGAAGTTTTTATTAGTCTGATTCCCATTTAGCAGAGTGGATGACCCCTCCATGAGACTATTCAGACCAACATGCCTGGACTCTGCCTATTTTTCCTCTTCAGAGTTCAAAATACAAGGTGTGACAGGCTGTAATACCTGACCTGAGGATACTGGGAAGGGCTAGCTCCTCAGTGGAGCAATGACCTTTAAGTTTAGAAGTCTAAGAGCATCCCAATGATGGACTCCTGATTACTTCTTTCTGCCCTTCATCCCTCCTCAGCCTTTCCACAGGTACCTCAAGTTCCAACATCCCTCCATCCAAATCCTTAGGTAAGTGGTTATAACTGAAAAATCCTGTATTCTGGGTTTAGAAGATAAAAACAAAGATAATACAAATAAACCCAAAAAACAAAACAACACAACAACAGCTAAATTGTGACTTTCTTATCCCCCAACACCACTCTATTTTTCCCTCCTGGTACCTTTTTGCAGCACAACCTCATGTGGATGTGGTCTCAGCTCCAGACTCCAAGGCTACCAGCAAGCCTAAGTCTTTTCCTTTTCATATTGGATGCTACATCTGCTCACTGGACCGGGTTTCTATTTTTCTGAGGTAACAGGTTCTCCCATAACTCAGCTTCATTCTCTCTCTCTCTCTCTCTCTCTCTCTCTCTCTCTCTCTCTCTCTCTCTCTATCTGTCTGCTGGCCTGACACATCTCTTGTGCCCATGCCACCCTTGCTATCAGTCTTCAGGCATTTTATGTCCTTCATTGTTATAAGTTGCCTCCTCAATAGGGCTTCATTTGTTTATTCTGGGTGAGTGTTCTCTGACTTAGTTGTATTTACAATCTGGCCCTATACACTGTACATGACAAGTCTGTTTATTTGCTGCAAATTCTTTCTCCCCAGTTTCTTTTATTTTCCCAGACTCCAGATTCAGATTGAAGAATTCAGGATATGAATAGATTTATTTTCTCAATGGTTCCAACCAGAATTGAGAATAATTGGAAAGCTTCATGATAGAGTTGTTAATATTGGAGGAAAGTAGAATAATTTTGGATTTGTCAAGGACTGGAAATAGGTATAAAGGAAACATACAAAGTTATCAACTGCAGTTATCTCTTTTTTAGCACTTGACACCTTAAGTAGATGTAAATCCAAGAGGATGGTAAAGGCAGGAGAGAACATGTGAATCCTGATAAGGTGTGCTGCTCTTTGGAAGAACTACATGAATACAGTACTTTACAAATGCTGAAAAATATTGTCTATGTGTGATAATTGTTAGGGACAATGGTAAAAAGATCCCAAACTTGAATGAGAGGGGACATGTTGATTTTGGTCCACAACAGAGAGATTCTTCACTTTTATCTACAGGTGACTCACTGAAAAGACACTAAAGAAAATATTGGAATGTTTGGCTGACAAATTCAGGCAAATATGACACAATAAATATCACAATAAAATATCCCCTGTCTATGTTTAAATAATTAAGGGGCAGTTCTAAAGAATAAGGAGTGTTATAATTTGGAGTGGATTTCTCATATGAATCCTATTTCCCCACTCTTGGAGTGTCCATGTGACATATATTTCACAGATTAATTGATAATTATATTGATGACTGGAAAGGGCATATGTGAAGAACTGTGTAAGAAGTCATGTAGGAACACCAGATCTTGGGAACAGAAGCCTCTCAAAGGGAAAAATCTAAATGTGAAGGGAGACATTGGATAACTTGGTGGCATGGGCAAATTGGTATCATCCAGTCACTAAACTCATGGTAGATATGATCAGTAAAATTAATAACCAAAACCTATAATATAGGGTCTTGGACTCCCTCTACAATATTTGCATAGGTGTTTGAGAACTTTAAACATATTTATTTCCCTAATAACATATTTTCCATGCTAATTAGCCATTCCTTCCAGTGTTTCTCAACCTTCCTAATGCCGTGACCCTTTAATACAGTTCCTCATGTTGTGGTGACCCCCAACCATAAAATTATTTTTGTTGCTACTTCATAACTGTAATTTTGCTACTGTTATGAATAGTAATGTAAATATCTATATGTGTTTTCATTGTTCGCAACCCACAGGTTGAGAACCGCTGCTGGGCATTCCTGATTATTATCCTACTAGAGGCCTGGTGCACAAAATTCATGCACTTGGTGGGGGGGAAGGTTCCCTCAGCCCAGGCCTGTTTCTACTCACAGTCTGGGAGCCCTGTGATTGATTTCCCCAAAGAGGTAGGCCATGCCCACCCAGCCAGGGCTCTGTGATTGATCACTGCCCACAGGGAGACCCTGTCCACATGGCTGGGGCTCTGCAATCAGGGGCGAGGGTAGGGCCCCCAATTTCCCAACCAATCGTACCACACCTGCCTTGGCTGGCCTGGCACCAGTGCATGTCATAGCATGGTCATCTGGAAGGTTGTCCAGATGGTTGTTTGATCAATTTGTATATTATGCTTTTATTATTATAGATATAGTATATGTACATATGTTTTAATAGTCATGTGTACACTCAAATGAAACCAGTACTAAGCCATGGCTTCTCTCTGGAATGTAAACAATGGGCATATTAGAATGAGTGTTTATTCCATGCATGGCAGTCTAGTGCTCAGACCCTTATAATTTATCAAAAATTGCCAGTACCAATACAATAACAAGGATGTAAATTATCAGTGTGCATTATTGAATAATTGGTATATGTCTCAATCCTGGGAGTGTATCCTAACCTGGTAATCTACCCAAAATTGAGGCCTATGAGATGAACAACAAGAAGCCTAGTGTAAACCTGAAGAGTGACTAGAACCAAATACCAGAGCTTGTCTCCCAGGACTCCAATCTAAGAACAGGGCCCACTTAATGTTGATCTCAGAACAATCTCTTAATGTTGATCTCAGAACAATCTCTTAGAGAGACCAAGCCAGTGCAAAATAACCAGAATTCTGGACCATTATTCTACTTCCATGAAGGGAAAAAGATGCCTTTCAGCATAATACATGTTAATTATATGAAATTTACATTCAGATGCCCACCATTAAACTTTATTTGTATTCAAACACATCTACTGGTTTACATATTGTTTATGACTACTGTCAAAAGATGTGAAGAGGCTTGTAGTTTAAATAAAAACAATAAGCTATTCCTTCTCTTGCTGTTAAAAGAAAAGCTTGGGGACCTCCCAACTAAGTTCTTAAATACCCTGTATAATCTTTGCATGGGTATTTAAGTACTTCGGAGAGGTAGGTTTCACTAAAGAAAATATTTCCCATACCAATTCACCATCTTCTTGTCATTCCAGATTCTAGGAAAACTAGAGAACTTGAATAAAAATCTATACATAATTCTGTGTATTTTTGTTGTACACTCATATAAGACCAGTCTATGGTAGGTGCTGCTCTGTGTAGAAGCTTATGATAGAACCTAGAAACCATGGGGTCTAGGAATGAGTTCCTGTTCCCTGAAGGCCAGTCTTGTACTCAGACCCTTTAGACTCAGTGTAAGTTGGCACTGCCAACACAAGAAAAATGCCTAGTAGAGCATAAAAAATAGTAGATTCAAGAGGAGACCACCACAAAGCTTTGTCAAACTGATGGACTAATTCTAAGGCTATTCCCTCAGAGAGGCTGAGACATCCAGGCTGTTTCCAGGCTCAAGGTGCAAAGTATGCAGGTACCACCCATAAGTCTACTCTAAAAAGCACCAGTGGTGTCATCGTGCAATGGGGCTCTTGTTAGTATCAGGGAGACTGGCTCAGTAAAGAATCCTTAACTGAGACACCTGCTGTATGTGAACTGCCATTGGAGAATCACTGAACCAAACAAAGCTGCAGAAGACCAGCATGCACAGTGCCCTAGGACAAGCAGTAGTTTGTGCTGCCCATTCACATCCTTATAACCATTATCCTGAATTCTTACTCTGACAAATTACTTGACTCAATTTCACTGAGATCCTTTTCTGATGATTCCTCCTTTTCTTTCTTTGGGGTTTGTTTCTTTGTCTCTACCATTTTTGCTGTCATAAAAAAAAATTATATATATGACAACAACAACAAAAGAAAGTTCATTGGATGCCAGTGGGGTCCTTAATCCTCCATCAACTTATGCTATGGCCCAGTAATGTAACATTTTCTTGAGTGGAATCTGAAATTACAAAGTGGTTTTTAACATTAATGCTTGATTTTCTTTACTCTTCATACACACTATTACTTTTTAACTGTCTGATGGGTAACATCCTTATCTGCTGCTGCTTCTAATTTTTACTGAAAACAAATGTAAAAAAATCTTAATATTTAAAAACAGAAAAAAAGGTCACTGCTGTACTAAAACAGGAGAGATATGACAAAGATTCTTTAAAATGTATTTTATTGTTAAATATTGCATTATGAAGTTCTTAATAAAATTGTATTAATTTTAATTGTGTGACATGATAATACAACATAGCCTACTTCACTATGTGCTCACCACTCAAGTCTAGTCTCCTTGTATATATTAACACTTTAGCCACCTTATCCTCATTTATGATTTTTCCCCTCTGGTAACCACCATGGATTAGTGTTGGGATTAAGGGGCTTACATTTATCTCTTTGTTTTGTTTGATACTTTTGTATTACACATGAGAGAGAATATACATAATGTGCCAACATAACTTCTTAATTAATGAAATCCCCCAATTTGAGGCTCACTTTGATAATCCTTAAGAGACACACAAATATTTTTGCCCAGCAAGTAAAATCAGTTCACACACCTCTGACCAACTTTCATTTTGAGGGAATTTCCAATCCTGTTTCATACCTGTCTGTTCTGGTGTCATACAAGCATCATGAATAATAATTGAAATGTCCCTTAATCAGACCATTTGGATGGTTTCCCTCACACACAGTGCTACAGGAAAATCCCGAAGTGGTCTGTCATGCTACAGCTGAGCACTATCTCTTGGTCATCTATTTCCTGAAAGATTATCTTTAAGCCATGCCATGACAAATCAATAGGTCTACAATAAAGAAGCAATCCAGAGGATGTCAGGGTGGCCCAAGGGCAATTTGGCCACTAGTTATATACCTGCAAAGTCCTCCAGGGTTCTTCAATGTTTGATAGTTTAGTTGTCTCTTTATACTGACCTTGTTGTCCTCCCATGTATAGCCTCTTATGAGTCTGTGGATGACAGCCAGGTAACAATGAATAGATCAGGTTACCTAGTAATGAGATGGCCCATGGTTAAGCATTTCCTTTTTTAAACAAAGGAAATCATTTTTAATTAATCAAGACTAATTTGAGCAATGGAGACATGATCCTTATCTGAATGTTTGCACCACCTAACTTGAATCACCTTGCGATTTACAGGGGATGGAATCTACCTGAGATGCCCCATTGGAACTCAGCCAGAGACTGAAACCTTCAACTTACCACAAGTCTATGGCTAATAAGGATACCTATGTCACTAGGCACCAATGTTTACTTCATGCCCATTTATCTACAGTGAACCACAATGATCAAGTCTGACACTGTCTGGATCCAGTTCATGCAATTATTTAGTAACACAGAAGAAAGTAACATTGTCTCAGTAAGGGCATTAAAGCATATAAATGTGAGTGTTTTCTGGGTGGAGATGATTTTTGTGTTGATAGAATCTCACTACTCCATTTTTTGAAAGAAATTTCTTTTCCAAGTTTGACCTAAAAGACAGCCAAGATTTGATCTTCAAAAAAATCATAGTTATTTTCAAGTACTTTGTTGAAACTCTTGTGTTTGCACTGTGGTTAACCTTTAGGTCATCCTAAGGTTTCCAAAAGAATGTCTCTCTGAAATGGAAACTTGTAGGGAGAAGATGGTTGCCACCACCATGACATGGTAAATATGATTAGAATGAAATCATAACTTATACTTTCCAGAAAATAATTGGTCAGTAATTCAAGCAGCAATGAAATCAACTTCAGTGAGGCAGAATGAGCCCATGTGGATACCTTAACAAATTCCTCAGGAAGAGTAAAATAAATGTTGGCCACAAGCCCAGGAACTTCCCCTGCACTTGAATGCTCATGATTGGGAATCACAAACCAGTTACCTTGACCCACAATGAAATTGGAAAAGTCCAGATCAAATATGATCTAAAAGTAGATGAGCTGTGATTTTGAGGGTAGTAAAAGAACTAATTGATCTAGTTGGCAATGATTCCCCTAATCGGTAGAGCAAACCATGAATAATCCTGGTAAGGAAATGTCTCCAAACTTTTAGTGAAAAGAGTAGATGGTATGAAAGTGTCAGGAAGAGCTGAGGAAGACCCTAGCACACATGAAGAAGGTCCCCAAAATCAGCTGCTCCTGCAGGGCCCATGAAGTGCATTTGTTCTGACCATTATAATAAATTATAGAAAGGAAATCTGTAATAAACAAATCCAGGGTAGTCCAAATGTAGCTGTTTTATGTATGGAGAAAGATGATGTTCATGAAGCCAGATGAAAAGGATGGCATGGATGGTCTGTGACAATTCAGTGTGTAAACATTTTCTATAAGATGGCCAGGGAGCATGTGATACAGGAAGAACATGCACTGTGCCTCTTAGACCATATAGAGGAACTACTGCAAATATTTTCTCCTGCAAATCATCATGTGCTTGCCACATAAAGAATAGGATGGGCATACCCTACTGCTTTTACTGCAGAACTGTGCATGTTGGTCTGTTGCAGTTTAGTTTGGTTCAGTGATTCCCCGATGGCTGTTCTCATACAGCAGGCTTTCCAGTTTAGCTTACTTGTACTGTGACACAACCACTGTTTTTTTTTGAGTATATATCTAGCTGGTGTCTGTACAACTTGTACCTTCAGCATGAAAACAAGTGTGAGTATCAGCCCCTGTGAGGCAAGACAAGACAGGAGACAGCCTTAGAAATAATCCACCAGTCTGGCACATCCCAAAGCTTTTCAGGTGGTCTCCTGTTGAGTCTCCCTATATTTATGCTCTATTAGGCATTATTCTTATGTTATCAGTGGCAACCTACCCTGAATCTAAAGAGTCTGAGTACCATACTAGTCTGCAAGAAACAGGCACTCATTCCTAGACCCCATGGCTTATGAGTTCTATTATGAGCTTCTACAAAGAGCAGCAATTTTTATAGACTAGATTCATTTGAATGTACAACAAAAATACACAGATGTGTAAAATTTTGTACATGTTCAATAATGTTCCTCTAATCAGGAATGGCAAATTGGTAAGGGAAATAATTCCTTTTGTAAACATACCTCTCTAAAATACATAAAGAGCTATGCAAAGTTTATAAAGGAAATTCAAGAACTTAGATGGGAGGTCTGCAAGCTTTTTCTTTAACAGCAAGAGAAGAAATGGCTTACTGTTTCAATTGACAATACAAACCTCTCCACATTGTTTAACAGTAGTCATATATGTAAAGCAGTAGAGGTTCTTGCATTCAAATAAATTTTAATTATGGACAACAGATTATGAATTTCATATAATTGACATTTATTAGACAGAACGGCATATTTTTCCCTTCAGAGAATTAGGACAATGGTCCAGACTGCTGGTAAATTTTACCTGGCTCTGACCAACTAAAAGATTATTCTGGAATCTAGAATGAGTGGTCCCTATTTTTGGATTGCACCTGTAGGAGATAGGCTAGGGTTTGAGGGCTAGTAAGAGGGTTAGTCATCACTCTTCACATTTAGAACAGGCATCTTTTTGCTGAGGTCCAGCACAGAGGCCTAAGGTTAGAATAGATTCCCACAGAGGGATACACTCTCAGGCTTGAAACAGTCACTAATTATACGAGTCACACTGACATTTACAGCATTTAATTGTGTTGGCATTGGCTACTTAAAATATTTAGAGTGTTCCATAGTTTTCCTATAATCAATAATGAATAAACAATGGCTAATTACCATGGAAAAGATGGTTTTAGAGAAACAACCATTTCCAAAGTTCTGAAACACCTATGCAAATATTATATAGTGACTCCAAGAACCTAGTTCAGAAATCAATGGGATTTTATGGTAACAGTCAGAACATCAATGGCTGATGGCATCTGCAAGAACTCCAAGTTTTTCATCATAGTTTGTTAGCAGTTATAAAACATATGTAAGGAAGTATATGTTGCTCTATAAAAATAAATTGTTATTTATGGACATAGAAGTGTGAATTTCATAATTGTCTTATATTAGGTGAAAAGGCATCTCTGGGATTCATAGGATTCTGAGTTTCTGAATTATTTTTGCTTCAATTGTTTGAAGAAAAAATGGGTAGGGCTTGCTTTCCTTATATTTAGAAACACCATGTTTGATTAGCAGCATAGGAAGTTCAGTGCCAGAAAGAGTCATTCATTTCTGCTTTGATTGCTGTTTATTTTACTAATCATCTCTACTGTTTTTAGTGACTGGACAATGCCTATTTGTCTGTGACATTAAGGAATCTAATTTTACCCATACTATTTAGATTTTTCTCATTGAGAGGCATCTATTCCCAAGATCTGCTTTTCCTTGAAGAGTCAAATGTACTTCATGGTCCCCTTCAAGAAATAAACCAAAGGACTTATATGTAAGCATATAGGCCTAACCAATAGACTCAGACAACAGGGGGTTGAGGGCATAAGTGGGGGGTTGGGAGGAAATGTGGGGATAAAGACACATATGTAATAACTTGATCAATAAAAAATTAAAAAAGAAAAAAGAGAAGGTTGTTTTAGGGATGTTCTCCATGGGTGCCAGGGCCTGCCTTAGCTACTCCTGACACTTTTACACTTTCAGCAACTCTTTCACAAAAGGTCTTCCAGACATTTTCCTACAGGGATTATTCATGGTTTGTTCTACTGCTTATGAGAAGCATTGATCCTGGCTCAATTACCCCTTCTATTACTTCCCATATTCAAAGCTCATCTACCTCTATATAATCTTTATCTTTACATTTACAACCTTCATTTTGTCAGAGAGAAACTGGTTTATGATTCTCAAACATAGCAGACAAGGTCAGGGAATGTTCCTGGGCCTAGTGCCTAACATACATTTTACCCTCCTTGAGGGATTTGTCAAGGCCACAAATATATCCACAGGGGCTATTACTTCCTGATAGCTGTGATGTACATCACCAGAGCTAGTATCTCTGCTGCTTGAATTACTTGGCACTTGAATTTTCTTGGAAGTATGACATATGGTTCCATTTGTATCAGGTTATTTAATGTCTTGGTGCTTGCAGCAACCTTTTTCCTAAAAGTTTCCTTGTCAGAGACAAATTCTATTTGGAAAACTTAGGATGACCAAGAGGTTAAAAACTGTGCAGATGCTCAGGAGTTAAAACAAAGGACTTGTCCACCCAAAAGTAACTTTGGTTCTTTTGTGGAACAAATCTTGGCCTTCTTTTAAGTCAAACTTGGAAAATAAAGTTCTTTCATGAAATTGGAGCAGTGATATTCCACCACCACGCAACATTCAAAATCTTCTAAAACTAGAAAACAGGCATTTAGTGTCCCCATCATCTGTCATTTTAGTGTCCTTACTAAAAAATATTCAGGGAGACCATAACAGAGGACATTAAGACCCTTGACAACATTCCTTTCTTCTGTGTTACTGAAAAAATTGCATTAACTGGAACCAAGCATTGTAAAACTTGTCAATCAAATTTCACTGCCTTGTAGTTAGATGGGGGTGAGGTCCATCTGGGCATCATGGATGGTTTCCTTCCCCTCTAAAATTCCAGGTGGTTCTACCTAGGTTGGGCCATGTTGCTACCCTCAAAATAATCTGAGACATTCAAAAAGGTTGTTTTCAAAGAGAAAGTGCTTAAATGTAGACCACCTCATTCCCAAGCAACCTGATGTATGCATTATAACCTGGCTATGATGCCACCCCAAAGAGTCTTAACTGGCCATGTATAGCTGTATGACAATGTCAATTTAAAGTGGCAAGTACATGATCAAACCTGAAAGAGCCCTGGAGGACAAAGGAATATATAAGTAGTGGACAAATTACCCTTAGACCTCAATGCTATCCTGTGGATTACTACCTTAGCCTAGACCTGTGAATTTATGGGTGCTACCCCAGAAACTCTTGAGATAGGAAGGAAATATATGACTGACTTAAAGATAATATTTAAAGATACTGATAGCCAAGTGATAGTGCTCACCTGCATCATGGCAGACCATTTCTGGATATTCATGTAGCACTGTGTGTAAAGGAAACCATCAAAATGGAATGATAATGGGGCTGTTCATTTCCTTATTCATGTTGCTTGTATGGCAAATAAACAGACAGGAAAGATCCATATTGATAATACCCTCACAATTACATTTGGGCAGAGGTGTGTGAACAGATTTTACTCAATGGGCAAATATATACAAAGATTTGTGTGTATATTTTGAGGGTTATCATAGAGGAACCTCAAAGTTTGGAATTTCATTAATCATGAAGATGTGTTGGCACATTATGTATATTCTCTCATATGTGGAATGCAAAAGCCTCAAACAAAACAAAGAGAGATGGTATCTCATTGTCTTTTTGATTTGCATCTCTATTTTACTCAATGGGCAAATATATACAAAGATTTGTGTGTATATTTTGAGGGTTATCATAGAGGAACCTCAAAGTTTGGAATTTCATTAATCATGAAGATGTGTTGGCACATTATGTATATTCTCTCATATGTGGAATGCAAAAGCCTCAAACAAAACAAAGAGAGATGGTATCTCATTGTCTTTTTGATTTGCATCTCTCAGGTGGTGAGTGACTTTGAGCAAGTTTTCATATATCTCTTGGCCTTCTGTATGTCTATTTAAGTCCTTTGCCCATTTTTTGATTAGATTATTTATCTTTCTTTTGTTAAGATGTATGAGTTCTGTGTGCATTTTGGACATTAGGAACTTATCAGATACTAGTGGCCTGGTGCACAAAATTCGTGCAGGGGGGCGGTGGCAGGCGGTGTCCCTCAGCTTGGCCTGCACCCTCTCCAATCTGGGACCCCTGGAGGATGTCCTACTGCTGTTTTACAGGGATCAGGCCTAAACTGGCAGTCGGGCATCCCTCTCACAACCAGGACTACTGGCTCCTAACCGCTCACCTGCCTGACTGATTGCGCCTAACAATTCTGCCTGCCAGCCCTCTTGCCCCCAACTGTCCCCTGCCACCGGCCTACTCACTTCCAAATGCCCCCCATCAGCCGGATTACCCCCAACTGACCCCCACTGATGGCCTGCTCACTCCCAACCCCCCCCTGCTGGTCTGCTCACCCCCAACTGCCCCCCACTGGCCTGATCACCCCAATGGCCCTCCCCACCGGCCTGATCACCCACAACTGCCCTCCCCTCTTGGCCTCTAACCACCTCTACCTCAGCCTGCCACCATGGCTTTGTGCAGAAGAACATCCAGAAGGTCTTCTGGAAGGTCTCCCAGTCTAATTAACATGTTACCATTTTATTAGTATAGAGGCCTGGTACACGGGTGGGGGCTGGCTGGTTTGCACTGAAGGATGTCCCGGATCAGGGTGGGGGTTCCTGTGGGGTGGCCAGGGCGAGGGGCCTGTGATGGTTTTCAGGCCAGCCATGCCCCCATGGGGTGAGGGTCCCCGCTGGGGGTGTGTGGCCAGCCTGGGTGAGGGGCTGATGGCTGTTTGCAGGTTAGCCATGCCCCCCAGTGGGGACTCTTACTCCTTGGGGTGTGGCCAGCCTGGGTAAGGGGCTGAGGTCCATTTCAGGCTGGCCACAGCCCCTTCAGGGTGGTGAGTTCCACTGGTGTGCCTGGCCAGCCTGGGTGAGGGGCTGAGGGCTGTTTTCAGGCTGGCCATGCCCCCCGGTGACCCAGGCCCCCAGCCTCTTCTTGAGCGGTGGCCAGGGCAGGCTGGAAGCCTGGGTCACCCCTGATCCAGGCTCCCAGCCACTCTCCCCTATCTTCCCTCTAAGGTTTGACGGTCTGATCAATGTTTCTCTGTCTCTGGATCTGTTTTTGTCTGTCAGTTTATGTTCATTATATTCCATAAATGAGTGAGATCATGTGATATTTATCTTTCACTAACTGGCTTATTTCACTTAGCATAATGTTTTTCAGTTCTGTCCATGCTGTTGCAAATGGTAAGAACTCCTTCCTTTTTACAGCAGCATAGTATTCCTTTGTGTAGATGTACCACAGTTTTTTAATCCACTCATCTGCTAATGGGCACTTAGGCTGTTTCCAAATCTTAGCTATGGTGAATTGTACTGCTATGAATATTGGGGTGCATATATCCTTTCTAATTGGTGTTTCTAGTTTCTTGGGATATATTCCTAGAAGTGGGATCACTGGGTCAAATTGAATTCCATTTTTAGTTTTTTGAGGAAACTCCACACTAGACAGGTTTTCTCTACCAGTCTGCATTCCCACCAGCAGTGCACGAGTGTACCTTTTTCTCCGCATCCTTGCCAGCACTTGTCATTTGTTGATTTGTTGATGATAGCCATTCTGACAGGTGTGAGATGGTACCACATTGTCATTTTGATATGCATCTCTCAGATGATTAGTGACTTTGAGCATGTTTTCATATGTCTCTTGGCCTTCCTTCTGTCTTCATTTGAAAAGTATCTATTTAGGTCTGTTGCCCATTTTTTGATTGGGTTTCTATCTTTCTTTTTTTAAGTTGTAAGAGTTCCCTGTAAATGTTGGAGATTATACCCTTATTGGTGATAACATTGGCAAATATGTTCTCCCATGCAGTGGGCTTTCTTGTTTTGTTAATAGTTTCTTTTGCTGTGAAAAGCTTTTTATTTTTATGTAGTCCCATTTGTTTATTTTCTCTTTAGTTTCCATTGCCCTAGGAGCAGTATCAGTGAAGAAATCGCTTCAGCATCTGTCTGAGATTTTGCTGCCTGTGGATTCCTCTAGTATTTTTATGGTTTCCCATCTTATGCTTAAGTCCTTTATCCATTTTGAGTTTATTTTTGTGTATGCTGTAAGTTGGTGGTCTAGTTTCATTTTCTCGCATGTATCTGTCCAATTTTCTCAACACCATTTATTGAGAAGACTGTCTTGACTTCATTGTATGTTCAGGCCTTCTTTGTTGAATATTAAATGAGCATAGTGGCTTGGGTTGATTTCTGTGTACTCTATTCTATTCCATTGATCTATATGTCTGTTCTTGTGCCAGTACCAAGCTGTTTTAAGAACAGTGGCTTTGTAATACAGCTTGATTTCTGCTATTGAGATCCCACCTACTTT
>NW_005371618.1:168841-169587 GCF_000412655.1 Myotis brandtii
AGTTTCACTTTCTGTAAGTTCACTATTGGTGTAAAGAAATGCCATGGATTTCTTGGCATTAATTTTGTATCCTGCTACATTGCCGAATTCATTTATTAAGTCTAATAATTATTTGATGGAGTCTTTAGGGTTCTCTATGTACAGTATCATGTCATCTGCAATTAAGGACACTTTTACTTCTTCTTTTCCAATTTGGATGTCTTTTATTTCTCCTATTTTTCTAATTGCAATGTCTAGTACTTCCAGTACTATGTTGAACAGGAGTGGTGAGAGGGGACATTCCTGTCTTGTTCCTGCACTTAGGGGAAATGGTTTTAGTTTTTGCCCATTGAGTATGATGTTGGCTGTTGGTTTGTCATATATGGTTTTATTATTTTGAGGTATGATCCCTCTATTCCTACCTTGCTGAAAGTTTTTATCAAGAAAGAGTGTTGGATTTTGTCAAATGCTATTTCTGCATCAATTGATATAACTAGGTGGTTTTTTTCTTTCAATTTGTTTATGTGATGTATAGCGTTTATTGATTTACAGATGTTGTACCATCATTGCATTCCTGGGATAAATCCAAGTTGGTCATGGTGTATGATCTTTCTGATGTACTGCTGAATCTGATTTGCTAAGATTTTGTTGAGGATTGTGGCATCTATGTTCATGAGGAATATTGGCCTGTAATTCTCTTTCATTGTGTTGTCTTTACCTGGTTTTGGTATTAGGGTGATGCTGGCTTCATAGAATGAGCTTGGAAG
>NW_005371618.1:170726-171825 GCF_000412655.1 Myotis brandtii
TAATAGCATGCTATTTAGTCTCCATGTGTTTGATTTTTTTGGATTCTTTTTATTGTAGTTGATTTCCAGTTTTATGTTACTGTGATCTGAGAAGATGCTTGATATGATTTCTATCTTCTTGAATTTGAAGAGACTTTGCCTGTGACCCAATATATAATCTATCTTTGAAAATGACCCATGTGCACTTGAGAAGAATGTATATTCTGTGGCTTTGGGGTGAAATGTTCTGAAGATGTCAATTAATTCCATCTGATCTAGTGAGTCATTTAGGATTGATGTTTCTTTGCTGATTTTTTGTTTAGAGGATTTTTCCAATGGTGATAGTGGCGTGTTAAAGTCCCCTACTATGATTGTATTGCTGTCAATCTCTCCCCTGATCCCCTCCAGAAGTTTTCTTATGTATTTGTGTGCTCCTATATTGGGTGCATATATGTTTAACAGAATTATTTCTTCTTGCTCCCTTTAGTATTATGATGTGGCCTTCCTATGTCTTTTTAAGTCCTTCACTTTGAGATCTAATATGTCAGACATAAGTATTGCTACCCCAACTTTTTTTTCATTTCCATTTTCCTGAAAAACCTTTATCCATTCCTTCACCATCAGTCTGTGTGTGTCTTTTATTCTGAGGTGGGTTTCTTGTAGACAGCTGATAAATGGGTCATGTTTTCTTATCCACTCAGTTACCCTATGTCTTTTGATTTGAGCTTTTAATCCATTTACATTTAAAGTTGTTATTGATAGGTAGTTGTTTGTTGCCATTTTTATTCTTTACCCCTGTGTTCCTTATTTGTTTCTTTTTTTTCTTTTTTTTTCTTTTTTTTTTTACATCAGACCTTTTAGCATTACTTGCATTGCTGGTTTGGTGGTAATAAACTCCCGTAGTCCTTTTTTGTCTGTGAAGCTCTTGATTTCACCCTCAATTTGTTTGATAGCCTTGCTGAGTATGGTATTCTTGGATTCAGACCCTTGCTTTGCATGACTTTGTATATTTCATTCCATTCCCTTCTTGCCTGATGTGTTTCTGTTGAGAAATCTGTCTCTAGTCTGATGGGGAATCCTTTGTAAGTAACTTTCTGTCTCTCTCTGGCCGCTTTTAAGA
>NW_005371618.1:172214-173574 GCF_000412655.1 Myotis brandtii
TGGATTTGTGTGAGTTTTTTCTTCCCTATATCAGGGAAGTTTTCTGTCATTATTTCTTCAAACAGGTTTTCTATTCCTTGCTAAGTTTCCTCTTCTTCTGGCACCTCTATTATACGGATGTTGTTTCGTTTCATGTTGTCCCAAAGTTCCCTTATGCTCTCTCCCTGTTTTTTACGTTTTTTTTTCTAGATGCCGCTCTGCTTGTGTATTTTTTCCTACCTTGTCTTCTAGCTCACTGATGTGGTCCTCTGCTTCTTCTAGTCTACTGTTGATTCTATCTATTGAGTTCTTTATAGCAGTGATGTCATTTTTCATTTCTTCTTGGTTTTTCTTCATTTCCTCTTGGTTCTTACACATATTGTTGAAATTGTCTTCCATTCTTTTCATCCACATTATGACCATTTCTCTGAATTCTTTCTCTAACAGGTTGCTTTCCCCCATTGCCTCCATTTTGTTTACTTCTTTTTCTGGTGATGGCTGTTTTTCTTTTATATGTGGGCCATTTCTTTGTCTCCCCATGATCTCTCTTTTCCAGGTGTTTGCTTATGTAGTTCTGTCTCTTCTGCATTGATTTAATGGCACAAAATACAACACAACAAGGCACAACACACTAGACAGTGATCACAAATGTATTCACGATAACCCCAAATAAATGTGACCACCAGATCAAAGGGAATTGGGGGATAAAGAAGAAAAAAGAGAAGAAGAAAAAAAAGAAAAAGGAAAAAAAAGGAGTGCAAAAATGAAATTGGGAAAAAGAAAGAAAAAAAAGTGAGTAAAGAAAGAGACTGAAATAGAAGAGGGGAAGAAACTATTTATATGGGGAGAACACTCCAATAGAACAGCCCTAATCACAACAAATTCCAGCAACAGCCCTAACCTGTTTGGCTCAGTGGATAGAGCGTCGGCCTGCAAACTGACGGGTCCTGGGTTTGATTCCGGTCAAGGGCATGTACCTTGGTTGCGGGCACATCCCCAGTAGGGGGTGTGCAGGAGGCAGTTGATCGATGTTTCTCTCTCATCGATGTTTCTAACTCTCTATCCTATCCCTCTTTCTGCTCTGTAAAAAATCAATAAAATATTGAAAAAAATTCCAGCAACAGGTCCCTGGAGATGAATGCAAACTATAAACAACAACTAATATCAAGCGAGGTGAGGGAAAACAGAAGCAAAAAAAAAAATAACCGGAAAAAAAACAACTGAAAGAGAAAAAGAAAAAGAAAAACAATCTCACAAACAACCATAAAAAAAAACCAATATACTCAACAATCAAGCAAACAACAACAAAACGACAGAGAGAAAAAAATCTTTGGATAGTGAAGAAAGAGAAGAGAGAGGTGTATATGGATTTAGAGCAGGA
>NW_005371618.1:174106-177229 GCF_000412655.1 Myotis brandtii
AATAATATATTTACAAAAAAATTGATTTAAAAAATGGTATAAAAATAGAAAATAGAAAGTAAAAATAAAATAAAATTGAATGATGAAAAATAATGTGAAAAGAAGTAGAAAATAAAGCAACAAACAAAAAAGGAAAACAAGGAAAAAAGCAAAAAAAAGCTAACAAGATAATAATATAAAAATAAAAATGGAAAATTGAAATGTCAATCCTTTGGATGACTTAAGATCCCAGTTTTCTGGAATGTCTGTGATTTTTTATTTTTTCTGTTTCTGGGACTGAAGGCCAGACCCTGTTAATTCCCAGGGACTAATCAGATTATTTTAATCCTTTGTACCATTCAGGGTGGAATCTGGGTGTGGCTGCATTCCTTGCTTGGGGGCTGGTGGGTGAGGCAATAACTTTAGGAGAAAATAGCTGCCCAGGACCTGGGCTCAGGCGTGACTCAGCACTCAACTTGCTGCCACCTCTCCTGGACCCCCTTCTCTATCCAACCTCTCCCCAGATTCCACTCATCCGCACCTTCTCCCGCTCCTCAGCATGGGTGAGTGTTAGTATCCGAAATGTCCTATGAACACGGTTCAGTGAAAACAAACAAACAAATGGTGGCCACAGAAACGGGGAAGACTGAGTCTCTGGGAGCTCCTCTCTTACGGGAACTGCATGGTCTGGTCAGCGCTTCAGGCTGCCCCCTGTGGGCTCATTCTTTTGTAATTATGGCACCCAGATGTCAAGTCCCCCAGCGCCAACAGTCCTGGGGATCTCCTTTCTCCCATCAGAGGCTGTGTCTGTCCCAAGGGATGTGGTTGGGTGCTGCGCGGTTTCCCTCTGAATTTCTGGACTCAGAGATCTGGCAAACTTTCCTTCCCAGAACCCTGGTTTTTACCTTTCCAAGGGAACTCTGACCTTCCCAGCTGCAAACTATCTCACCAGCTGAGTCTGGTTCACCAATTTGGGTTAGATATTATTCGTTTCAACTGCTCATTCTATTTGCTCCGGCACAAGCCTTGGGACACGTCTGCCTATTCCGCTGCCATCTTCTCTCTCCTTAATGTCTTTTGATTGGAGCATTTAGTCCATTTATGTTTAAAGTTATTATTGAAAGGTACTTGTTTGTAGCCATTTCTAATTTTTGTGCCTGTTTTCTTTCTTAGCTTTTTATTTCTTCTTTTTACACCAGTCCCTTTAGCATTTCTTGCATTGCTGGCTTGGTGGTGATAAACTCCCTTAGCCTTTTTTTGTCTGTGAAGCTTCTTATTTCCCCTTCAATTTTGAATGATAGCCTTGCTGGATAGAGTATTCTTGGATTCAGTCCTTTGCTTTGCATCACTTTGTAAATTTCCGTCTCGCAGCCTTTAAGATTCTCTCTTTGTCCTGAACATTTGCCATAGTAATTATGATGTGTCTTGGCATGGGTCATTTAGGGTTCATCTTGTTTGGAACTCTCTGTGCTGCTGTGAGTTTTTTCTTCCCCACCTCAGGCAAGTTTTCTGATATTATTTCTTCGAATAGGTTTTCTAACCCTTATTCCTCTTCTGTTGTTCTGGCACCCCTATTATTCGTATGTTGTTTCGTTTGACATTGTCCTTTAGCTCCCTTAGGCTCTCCTCCTGTCCTTTAATTATTTTCCACCAATTGCAGTTCAGTTTGGGTGTGTTTTGCTTCCCTGACTTCTAGTTCGCTAATTCGGTCCTCCGCTTCTCCTACTCTACTGTTGAAACTTTCCATGGTGTTTTTTATTGCAGCTATATCACTCTTCATTTCTTCTTGGTTCTTACATAATTTATTGATTTTTTCATCTGTTTCCTTTTGATTTTTACATAAGTTGTTGTTTTTTTCATCTGTTTCTTCTTGCTTCTTGCATAAGTTGTTGATTTTTTTCCTCCATCCGGTTTATGCACTCTAGGACCCTAAATCTGAATTCTTTTTCTGACATGTTGCATGCCTCTGTTTCACTTAGCTGCTTTTCCGGCGAGTCCTCCTCTTTTTTTCCTTTGGGGGTTTCTTTGTCTACCCATGGTTGATCTCACCGACAGATCTAGACGTTGAGTCATTCAGTGGATGCTCCTTGGGTGGCTGTGGCTCCTCGGGTTGTGGTTGCTCCTCAGGTGGTTGTGGTAGCAGTTGCTCCTCAGTTGGCAGCAGCTCCTCCTGATGGGTGCTGTTCACAGCCGTGGTAGCTCCTCTGGCTGGTAGGGGGAGGCTTCTCACACAGCTGTTGCTCCTCAGATAGAGGGTGTGCTGATCATGAGGCTGCTGTTCCTTGGATGGAGGCAGGCTACACACGCAGCTTCTACTCCTTGAACTAGGGTGGACTGCTCACGTGGCTGCTGTTCCTTGAATGTTGGCTGGTTGCACACTTCTGTTGTTCCTCTGGTGTGGTGGGCTGCTTGTGGGGCTACTGCTCCTTGGACTTGGACATGTTGATTGCAAGTCTGCTGCTCCTTGGATGGGGGTCGGCTGCTTGCACGGCTGCTGTTCTTTGCACAGGAGTGAGCTGCACATGCTGATGCTCCTCCTTTCCAGGTGTCTGGTTATGTTGCTTGCTCTCTAGCACCAGACTTTGGGGAGAGGGCAGAGGAGTGAACAGTAAAGGCGAAATTCCTTTGCTGGGTGCATGTGCAGTAGAAGCCACGCTGGCACAGGGGAGGCTCTCCCACTAGGAGGCATGGGTGGCAGGAACTCCCTATGGCATTTCTATACACTAATAGCAAACTTAGAGAAAGAAAAACTAAAAACACAATCCCATTTACCATCACACCAAAAAAATTAAGATACCTAGGAATAAACTTAACTAAAAAGGTAAAAGACCTCTACTCAGAAAACTACAGGACATTTCAAAAAAGAGATAGAGGAATACATAAACCTAGGGAAGAACATACCATGTTCATGGATTGGTAGAATCTACATCATTAAAATGTTGATACTACCCAAAGCAATCCATAAATTCAACACACTCCTCATTAAAATACCAATGGAATATTTCACAGATTTAGAACAAACTCTCCAAAAATTCATCTGGAATTAAAAAGATCCCAAATAGCTGCAGCGATCCTGAGAAAGAAGAACAAAGTAGGTGGGATCTCAATACCAGATATCAAGCTGTATTACAAAGCCACTGTTCT
>NW_005371618.1:177410-185862 GCF_000412655.1 Myotis brandtii
ACATGCAAAAAATGAAACTAGACCACCAACTTACACTATACACAAAAATAAACTCAAAATGAATAAAGGACTTAAATGTAAGCTGGGAAACCATAAAAATACTAGAGAAATCCTAAAGCAACAAAATCTCATACATATGCCAAAGGAATTTCTTTACCGATACAACTCCTAGGGCATTGTAAACTAAAGAGAAAATAAACAAATGGGACTACATCAAAATAAAAACCTTCTGCACAGCAAAAGAAACAAACAACAAAACAATAAGAAAGCCCACTGCACAAGAGAACATTTTTGAGAATGTTATCACTGATAAGGGTTTAATCTCCAACATTTATAGGAAACTCATATAACTAAACAAAAGGAAGATAAACAATCTGATCAAAAATGGGCAAAGGACCTAAATAGACACTTTTCAAAAGAGGACATTCAGAATGCCAAGAAACATATGAAAACATGCTCAAAGTCTCTAATCATCCAAGAGATGCAAATCAAAATAACAATGAGGTACCATCTCACACCTGTCAGAATGGCTATCATCAACTAATCAACAAACCAAACAACAAGTGCTGGAGAGGATGTGAAGAAAAAGGAACACTCGTGCACTGCTGGTGGGAATGCAGACTGATGCAGCCACTATTAAGACAGTATGGAGTTTCCTCAAAAAGTTAAAAATGGAACTCCTATTTGACCCAGTGATCCTACTTCTAGGAATATATCCCAAGAAACCAGAAACAACAATCAGAAATGATCTATGCACCCCTATGTTCATAGCAGCACAATTTACCATAGTGAAGATCTGGAAACAGCCTAAGTGCCCATCAACAGATAAATGGATTAGAAAACTGTGGTACATCTACACAATGGAATACTATGCTGCTGTGAAAAAGAAGGAATTCTTACCATTTGCAACAGCATGGATGGACATGGAGAGCATTATGCTAAGTGAAGTAAGCCCATCAATGAAAGAAAAATACCACATGATCTCTTTCATTTATGGATAATTTGACCATTATAAACTGATGAACAAAAATAGATGCAGAGTCAAGAGCAGCATTGAACAGACTGTCAAACTCCAGTGGGAATATCATGGATTGTTGGGTGGGTGAGGCCAGGGTAAGAGATCAACTGAAGGACTTGTATGCATGCATATAAGCATAACTAATAGACACAAGACACTGTGGGGTAGGGGAGTCCAGGGAAAGTCAAGGGGGAAGAAAAGGGAGACATATGTACTACTCTTTTTAATACTTTAAGCAATAAAAAAAGAAATCACATCAAGCACCTTCTCAGACCACAATCGCATGAAACTAAAAATCAGATGCAATAAAAATGCTCAAAAATAATCAAACTCATAGAGGCTAAAAAGCATGCTATTAAACAATGAATGTGTTACCAAAGAGATCTAGGAAGAAATAAAAACACATCCTGGAAACAAATAACAATGAAAACCAAAAATCTATGTGCCAGGAACCAATTTCAGCATGTCATAATTTCAAGAGTTTCATCAAAAGGTTGATGAGACTTGGGGACTTGACAAGGTTGAGTCACACATGTAGTCACCCGGGGAATGGCTAAAGGCATTTCCCCAAACCTGAATAGGAAACTGATTGTGGCTGCCAGACAGCTAAAAGGCATCTAAATCTACATGTTATTGCCTCCTACTGGCCAAACACCTGAACAGCCGTAGGCTAATTCCCTCATTCTGACAATGGACTCTGTACCAAACCCTGACCCTTTGAAGTGTATATCTCTGCCTCACCTTGACTTAGGACAAATTGTGTTAATAAAAGCAAGGGTCCTAGACAAGGAGGGAGTCTTCAGTTCCTTTAGCTGAAGGTCCTCTGACCCCATTCAAAATTATGTCTTTCAAAATGCCTTTCAAAATTATGTCTCGTCTCTGGACTCTTTATTAGTCTCTGGATTTCTATGTCATCTATGCACAGCACCTTTTCCAGATTCCTGAACCCTTCTTGATGCTGGGACAAGAACCTTGGAATATCTATGGGACACAGTGAATGCAGTCCTGAGAGGGAAGTTCATAGCACTACGTATTCCTACCTCCACAAACAAGAAAAACTTGTAATAAGTTTTCTAACACTACAACTTAAGAATTAGAAAGAGAAACAGAAAAACCCAGAATAAGTTTATGGAAGGAAATAGTAAAGATCAGGGTGGAAATAAAGGACATAGAGGCCAAAAAAATTTCAAAAGATCAACAAAATTAAGAGCTATTTCTGTCATATAGAATTTATTTTAGCACCTGATGATATCACCAAAAAAGTTCAAACTGCAGCCAAAGCAAATCTATCAGGTTTTCACCACTTAACTTCATTCCAGCAAGGCTCAGTGGTGGCTTTGAAGACTCAAAAACTTGTTTGTGACTTGCTGTGTTCATTAATCTTTGTTTTTTGTGTTCTTTCTTCTATTTTCATGGTATGTATGCCTATGATTTTGTTTATCGCAGAAGGTCTAGTTATATTTTCTTTTAAAAAGTACATTTAAAGTGTGTTCATAAATGTTAATCTAAAAAATGCTGACTGTTTACTTTTTAATAATCATTGAAAAATTAAGGTTTTAATAGTAAAGAATTATAGTTAATAGAAGGACTAAGGCATGGTTATACATTTTTAAAGGACACAGAAAGAAGGTTTGAAGGCTAATTTGAGAATGTGAAGTTTATAAAGGTTATGTATGTAATAAGAAGGGACAGAGTAAGGTTTCAGGACAGGAGCAGGCATAGCTCAGGAAAAAGTGAACTCCCAGGAGCTTGCTAGAAGGGCTGGAAAAGGCAGCCCACAAAGCAGTTAATTATGAAAACTAAACAAAAATCACCCAGGAAAGTTATAAAAATCTGACAGTCTTTCTCTTTCACCTTACACAAACTGTGAGAAAATGTACTAATCTTAACCCCATAAGCCTTAGTTCCACCTCAGCTGGCCTGTGCAAGACTGTCATGTCACAGGCAGGTTCAGGGCCCTGTAAATCTCTCCGCACTGCTGAGTTTGACAAGTCCTGCCTCTCTTTCTGTCCTTGGAAACTTCCCTCTGCCAGAGGAGATAAGAAAACTGTAAATAACAAGTCCTTTGTTCTGGAAACCAAGATCAACAGTAATTAATATAAATGTGAGTAGAATGGCAGAAGGCTAGCTGGTACTCCTTTTGATATTCACAGGGTGAATATCTACATTTTATTACTTGCTGCTGACTCAATGGCCCAAAGCAAACTCCCCCAAAACCTGATAATCTTACTGTTTACTAAAAATTACCATTGATATGTCTGTTTGCATTTTTAAAAGGCAATTGTGTATTCTAGTAAATAAAAGCAGCTGGGAATGGGGACTCAGGGAGAACTTGACTGCTATGGTCGAGTTTTCCTCTTGTTTCCCCTGGTATCAAAATTAGTATTTCATCATGTGTGTCATTTGTGCATCAGCTCTTTCTCCAAGCCTTTGAACCCCAAAAGCCACATTGGCCATGGACTTTCACACTTTGTTTCTTGAAAGTTTTATGCCTCCTTTTCAAATGGTTAACTTGAAAGACTTTTCTCTTGCTTTTTTTTTATTTCACAAGCAATCTTGGAACTTAGCTGGCCTTTGTTTTAAATTTCTTTGGGCTACAATTTTTACAAATTTATACCTTTAAATTAACCCCAGAACTCCAAAATTTTAACCTAATACATCAAAATTATAAATCAGAGAAGAGCAAAACAAAGCCCCTACTATACAAACATAGACAGAAATTTTATTAGCGAAGAAGGCTGATTCCCTCCTTGACAGAAAGTAAACATCTCTGAGAAAAGAAATCTCAGCAGCTGCTTGAGACCTTTGCAGTCTGTCACGGCATTCAGCCTTAAATAAATCAAACGT
This sequence comes from Myotis brandtii, assembly GCF_000412655.1. NCBI lineage: Eukaryota > Metazoa > Chordata > Mammalia > Chiroptera > Vespertilionidae > Myotis > Myotis brandtii. The sequence goes on from NW_005371618.1 coordinate 181,276, forward strand.
TTTAACTGAAAGGGCGAGGGCTACGCCCTCCATCTTGCCCCGAATCCTCCATTTTTGGGCAGCAGCCATGTGCTCAGCAAGGAGCTTCTTCCCGGAAGCCCAAGCCTCTGCTAGCCACACCTAGGATTTCTTTAAACTAACCAATGATAATCAAGGGAAGTGCGCACCATAGATACGACCACATCCTGTGTAACAAGACACCGACTTGCGCCGGGCCAATCAGCAGGGCCCACAGTCCTCTCTCCTCCCCTTACTCCAACCCCCCTATAAAACCCTTCTACCCACAAAGCTCTCTCTCTCTGCCACTTGCCGCTGGGTCGGTAAGGAGGGTAGGGGAGCCAAGCCCGGACTTGGCTGGCTCCCTGGTGTGGTTTCTTGGGGATCCTGAAATCTGGGCATAACATTAACCAGATGAATCAACGGAAGTGCAGAATAAATCAAAGTAGCTTTTGCTTTTATGCAGGCTTTCACACATATTTATAGACCAGTTAAAGAACAGATAATTATGCCAAGACAGAAAAACATCTGCACTCACACTTTTTCATCAGACAAGCACTCTTGGGAGTTAAGGAGATAACCAGGACACTGACCAATTCCCCTGATGGATATGGAGTCACACCTGGCACCCATGCCCCATGAAGAGGACAGGGTTCTCAACCAACATCTTGGTGAGAACCTCACCGGAGAAGTTACAACTGTGTCGAGTTCTTCTCTCGGTACAAGATGACTAGTCACAGGCAGACAGACAGAAAAGTGAACTCAAAATTCCTTAATTGAATTTGAATTCACTCACCTCCAGAGGCTTTCTTTCTGATGACTCCAAAAAAATGCAAGAGCATGTCAGGTGTCCCATCTAGCTGCCAAGACCACTGAGAAGTATCTCTGCATCAGGTGGTACCTCCTGCTAGAGATCCACAAGGCCTGGTAGCCAGGCCAGGAAGGCATCTGTCCCAGGCATCCGAGACTAGGTGTGGCCCTTATCTCGCTGGGCCCTCCAAATGTTGTATCATAAATTAGCAAGCTTGATATGAGATGCCTTAAGGAGCCAATTAGTTAGGAGTCATCTTTATTTCACATGGGTTTAGAGCAAAATATCTCTCAAATTCTGAACAAACAAAGGAAGGAGTGTTCCCTTTTTATATTCTTTTAAGTCTTTGTGTAAGTTTTTACAGATACCTTGTAACCTTGAGTATTTATCATACCTAACAAACACCTATCATATCTATACAGACAGCTTGTAATCTTGAGTACATATCATATCTAACAAACACCTGGCATGAGAATATTATCAGTATCAGTCCCTTTACATGGCTAGCTTACAAGGTCAGACCATTAAGTTTATCTTTTCTATTATTCAAGCTAAAAAAAAAAGTTATTTTTACAGAATAAGAGACCATCTAAAAATAACAGAGTTGACTTATGGGACAAGGGACTAGCAAAAAATAGCAGAGAACTTCAAAACAGCAGTTTCAATCAGCAGTTTTCCCAAATGAGGGATCATTACTATGCTTCAGAACTAGTTAGGCAGAAAAGGGAAAGCAATTCTAAGAAAGCTGATAGACCACTCCATACCATCAACTCAACCTGACAATAAGTTAATCCAGCCAAACAGTTGAGTCTCATTTCAGGAGATAGCAATGCAGATGGGTTTCTAATATGAGGCATATACTGTGCAAACAAGTTATCAATAAACAAAATCATAGGCATACATACCATGAAAATAGAATAAAGAACACAAAAAACAAAGATTAATGAGCACAGCAAATCACAAACAAGTTTTTGAGTCTTCAAAGCCACCATTGAGCCTTGCCGGAATGAAATTAAGTGGTGACAAACTGATAGATTTGCTTTGACTGCAGTTTGAACTTTTTTGGAGATATAATTAGGTGCTGAAATAAATTCTGTATGACAGACACAGACATAGCTTTAGAAAAAAATTAGTTCCCAATAATTTTTAATCCACAGATGGAAGGAAAAACAAAACATTAGCTTGAGAGTAGAAGAAAACTATAAGAATTCAGTAACCAGTGTAGTCTACAAGTGAAAAATGAAACTAGAGAGAAACCAAGATGGCAGCATAGGTAAACATCTGAAATTGTTGTCTCGCACAACCACTTCAAAAATACAACCAAAGAACAAAACGGACATCATCCAGAACCACAGGAAGGCTGGCTGAGTGGAAATTCTACAACTAGAAGGAAAGAGAAAAGCACACTGAGACTCAGAGGAGGTGCAGAAGTAAAGTGCAGAGGTATGAAGGCACACAGAAAGGGCTGGCAACTGAGGATGCAGTTGTCTTTTTCAATTGGGAGGGAGACACAAGCTCTAGACTGCTCTGAAATCCAGTTCTGGGTGAGTCTCTGGGGACCAAGAAACATGGGGAGAAACTGGACTGCCTGGCATCGGGCAGAACTCAAAGGCACCTTCTTCTCAGAGGTGCTTGCAGCAATTACCACGGGACACTGAGACCCAAAGCCTCTTAGGGCGGGACTGAGGATCCACCATAGCTGTTTGCTCCACCCTGTTGATTCCCTGAGACCCCCATTCCACCCAAGCTGTGTGGATCCCAATTGCTTGGCTGGACTAGAGTTTCCTGGAGTTGAGGCCTGGACTCCTATTTGCAGAGCTGACAGGAATTTTTCTGTTCTGAGTACCAGCCATAGCCTCAGCAATCACCTTTGTCTCACCTAAGACCTAAGTTGAATCAAGTGTTTTTGTAGGAGGATTCACGCATGTCTGTAGGGCATGAGAAGCAGTGGCTGCTTCCCATTTATGCTTCCTGTAAGGAAGCATGTACTATGTTTACTGTGTATGGCAGGAGAGGCATTGTACTGCCTTTCATCTGGGCCAGCCTGAATAGCTCCCAGTGGCAAGAGACCTCCAGCGGTCCTTGCCTGGTCTCTAATCCCTTAGCCTCTAGGATGAGACATTGCTCTGCTGCAGTGTTTTCTTTTTTGTGTTTTTCTTATGCAGGGCATTCTGTGGTGACTGTGGCTATATAGACAAGGAGCATGGTGTGAAGTCCTTGTCTGTAGATTGTGCTCAACTATAAACATTATCTATAAGAGTGTCTTTGTTGATTGTTGTTTTGTTTCTTTGTATTTTGGTTTAAATTAATTAAGGATGGAGCACTTCCTGCTTTGCTGGGGGCCCAACTGCTTGTGGGCAGGCTAACCTCCCCCTCCTCCCATGATTACAGGAACTTCAAGGCATCAGCGGCCAGATATTCAGGGTTTGAAGTTTGAAAGTTTTTGTCTGTCTGTAATGTAACTGGTTACTAATGTACATTGCTTGCTTTGTATCTTTTGGGGACTTAGTTTGCTCTTAGCTGGTTTATGAACATAAGGAATCCTTTGTCTCTGCTGTGTGGGCTTTATGCCACTCAGAACAAAAGATCCTTTTACTGTACTGGGTTAGTGTGAGGTAAGATTCTGAGGCTAATGTTCCAGCCCATTCTTTCAAAAGTACTCATTTATTTACTGTGAGGTTTTTAGGGTTTTTTTTGTTTGTATCTGTGTGTTTTTTTAAGATCTCTTCTTATATGTAATATTTCATGTTGTTACATTCTACTCAGAAATAAAAATCCTATATAATAAAAGCCTAATATGCTGTGTCTGGTAGTCCAGTCATCCTTGTAACCAACCAAAGCGTAATATGCTAAGGCCGCTCAACAGCTCTCTATGACATGCACTGACCACCAGGGGACAGACAGTCAACTGGTCAACCAGTCACTGTGACTTGCACTGACCACTGGGGGGCAGATGCTCCAACCAGCTTTCTGCTGGGGTCCAGCTGATCAGGATTGAGCAAGATAGGCTGAACATGCCCTGGAGCCCTCCCTGCAGTTCTTCCCCAGCTGGCCAATCTCCAGAGTCCATCCCTGATGGCGTCCCTGCATCCTCTCTAAATCCGGGACCCCCTTGGGAGATGTCAAAGAGCTGCTTTCACCCTGATCCCACAGGCCAGGTCTCTAGTATGGGAAATAAAACCTAAACCCCCAAGTCTAATTTCCGGGAAGACCAGATCTGCAGAAGCGCCCTTTCAGGCTACAGAAATAGCAATGGGTCCACTCCCATTTTTGTAAAGAAAAATTAAATAAAATAGTACTTTCACATTAAAGCCACTGAAGGCTGGTGAGTTATTCTTGTTATAAAAGTTGCCAAGAAAATGCCTTGGGTAATAATAATTTCCTTTAAATTCTCAAAGTTATTAAGACATAATGAATAGATATAATTAAAATGAAGGGTTTATATAAAGCTTTTCAGTAAAAATTATATATGCCTAAACATAGTTTTCCAAAGATTTTGGTAACTTAAAACTATAGAGTTTGTTGAGTTAAGTAGTAAACATTATTAAGTATCTAGGTATCTACACTAATAAAAGAGAAACATGGTAATATAGTTTTCCGATTTTGGTAACTTAAAACTATAGAGTTTGTTGAGTTAAGTAGTAAACATTATTAAGTATCTAGGTATCTACACTAATAATAAAAAGTCAGCCGGGCAGCCAGCCGGACCACAACATTGTATCAAATACAGAAGGTAAAGGCCAGAAACCTGCTTTCAGCAGCGAGGCCTCAGAGCTGCT
>NW_005371618.1:187152-191392 GCF_000412655.1 Myotis brandtii
GCGTGCCCTCTGCCACCCGGGAGCAGGCCTAAGCCAGCAGGTCGTTATCTCCCGAAGGGTCCCAGACTGTGAGAGGGCACAGGCCGGGCTGGGGGACCCCCCTCCCCCCCCAGAGTGCACAAATTTTTGTGCACCGGGCCTCTAGTTTTGAAATAACTGGATACTGAAATATTAATATGAGTTTGCCTATTTTTGAATTTTTTAATAAAGAATCTAGAAGATGGCTTCAATTTATTAATGAATACTAGAATGTGTTGTATAGTATTTAAATTTTTCTCTTAAAAATATGAATGTAGCCAAAACCGGTTTGGCTCGGTGGATAGAGCGTCGGCTTGTGGACTGAAGGGTCCCAGGTTCGATCCCGGTCAAGGGCATGTACCTGGGTTGCAGGCACGTCCCCAGTGGGGGATGTGCAGGAGGCAGCTGATCGATGTTTCTCTCTCATCGATGTTTCTAACTCTCTATCTCTCTCCCTTCCTCTCTGTGGAAAATCAATAAAATATATTTTATTTTTAAAAATATGAATGTAGGGGAGAAACCAAGATGGTGGCATAGGTAAACATCTGAAATTGCTGTCTCACACAACCACTTCAAAAATACAACTAAAAGACAAAACTGACATCATCCAGAACCACAGGAAGGCTGGCTGAGTGGAAATTCTATAACTGGAAGGAAAGAGAAAAGCACACTGAGACTCAGAGGAGGTGGGGAAGTAAAGTGCAGAGGTACAGAGGCACACTCAGAAAGGCTGGCAACTGAGGATGCAGTTGTCTTTTTCAATAGGGAGGGAGACACAAGCTCCCAACTGCTCTAAACTCCAGTTCCGGGCCAGTCTCTGGGGACCCATACTCATACTGGGAGAAACTGGACTGTCTCGCATCAGGCAGAACTCGAGGGAGATTTTCTCTCAGGGGTGCTTGCAGCAATTACCGAGGGACACTGAGACCCAGGACCTCTTAGGGCAGGGCTGAGGATCAGCCATAGCTGTTTGCTCCACCCTGTTGATTCCCTGAGACCCCCACTCCACCCAAGCTGTGTGCAGAGGCTTTGAGATCTGGGTGCCATAATTACAAAAGACTGAGCCCACAGTGGGTAGCCTGAAGCACTGACCAGACCATGCATTTCTGGTAAGAGAGGAGCTCTCAGAGACTCAGTCTTACCCATTTCTGTGGCCACCATTTGTTTGTTTGTTTTCACTGAACCGTGTTCATAGGACATTTCAGATACTAACATTCACCCATGCTGAGGAGCGGGAGAAGGTGCGGACGAGTGGAATCTGGGGAGAGGTTGGATAGAGAAGGGAGTCCAGGAGAGGTGGCAGCAAGTTGAGTTCTTTTTAATTTTTCTCCTGTTTATTTTTGAGGGAATTCTTTTTAATTTTTCTGGGTTGTGGGAGTTCATTTTAATTTTTTTCTACTGTTTATATTTTGTAGTCTGGTAGCTTGCTGCTATATTCAATGTCTTCCTCTTTTGAGATCCTGCATTCCTTGTATTCCATCCCCAAGAACTTCTTTTAAGACAGAAATAAATGCAGTCCAACAGGATGAGATTTTTCATCTAAAATTAATCTCATATATATAAAGTGATAAAAATAGCAGTGGGAAAATGATAGGGGAAGATATAGAATGTTGGGAAACCAGCTAGAACTGAAATATTAAACATGCTCTGATAACAATTATTGTTTTACTAGTGGCCCAGTGCACAAAATTTGTTCATGGGTGTGTTAAGGGCCTTTGGCAAAAACACTCTGGCTAAATTCCATCATCTGGGACTCAGAGAGAAGGCAGAGCCACACCCTGAGGGCAGGGCCAGTCAAAAGATCGGACACCACTCAGTCTGACTTTTCCCGCCCAGTGTTAAGAGGAAGGCCCACCCAGATGTGATGTAACTTCCTGTAATTCGAGTACATAATAAACAGCTCTTGGTGCTGGTGCTCTCTCTCTGTCTGTCTCTCCATCAGAGGGCACGCTCTCTCTGTCCCTGGAGTCAGAGGGCAGACACCACACCCAGCCCAAGCTTTTAATCTTATTTTATGTCTGTCTTTCATTATTCTTTAATCCCAAAAGTGCCTCCTAACTTGTACGAACTGGGTCACATCTCCCCCTCCATGCGGGACTCGGAGAAGGGAGACCCCAGCCCCAGCTGCCTGACATATGGGGAAGGGGTTCCCTCAGCCCAGCCTGCACCCTCTTCAATCAGGGACCCCTTGGGGCCTAAACTGGCATCCAGAAGTCCCTCTCAAAATCTGGGACCTCTGGCTCCTAGCCACTCACTTGCCTGCCTTCCTGCCTGCCTGATCACCCCTAACTGCCCACCCCTGCTGTCCTGATCTCGCCCCTAAACTGCCCTCCCCTGCTGACCTGATCACCCCTAACTGTTTTTGCCAAAGCCACCATGGCTTTGTCCAGAAGGAAGTCGGCCATCCGGAGGATGGCCAGTCACCCTGGTCTAATTAGCATACTACTCTTTTATTAGTATAGATTATTAAGATAGGATTGCTTAAATGGGTGGGGGGGGGAGTCTTTTTCAGCAGGAGGAGATGCTCTTGGAAGACAAAAAAACATAATCCCTATATCTGGACTGATAGCCAGCCATATGCACTATACTGCCAAAGTGGTCATTAAAAAATTGAACCACTTTCTTACACCTTACACCAAACAGCTGTTGCTTTTAAAACCCCTCCTCAGCCCCCACCTTAGGTTCTGCCTTTGTAGTTCACCCAGATTATGTTCTGATTGGTCAGTTTCTATGCCAATCAGTGTCAAAAGCTCCTCTTCCTAGGCAGCCATTGGCTCCCTGCACTTCATCCAAATTTGGTTCTGATTGGTTGGTTTCTATGCCAGTCAGCATCAAAAGCTCATCCTCCTAGGCAGCTATTGGCTCCTGGAACTTCACCCAGATTTAGTTCTGATTGGTCAGTTTCTATGCCAGTCAGCTTCTCCAGGCCTATCTCTGGGCCTGAGTAAAGAGGCAGGGCTGATCAGCAGCCTCCTCTCAAAACCCCACCCCCTCCCACGCCCGGAAAGAAATGGAGGTACAGCTGCTGGTGAAGCCAAGAGAGAAAGAAAGAGGCAATGGCAGTCACTGGTGGGTCACTGCACCAGCACCGGCTGCAGTCAGTGCTGGGTCGCCATGGCAACCCAGCACTGACTTTCGGTGTTCGGTCAAACCTTGGTTGTTGCAGACATTATGGACCCTGCCTCTTTATAAAAATAGATTCTGATTAAATAAGGCACATTCTAACCTGGCTGACAGTTGCATTTGGGACCTGAGAGCTCACCTGGAAGTGCAGCCCATCCTCCCCATTTGGAGCAGCCTATTATCATAGAAAGATTAACAATTTTGTTGCAAAAACCAGAGCCAGAAACCAGAATTTTCAGCCAGTGAAGACCCCAGGGTTTGCATATCACTAAGCCCTTTGAAGATCCCCAGCTTTGTACTTCTACCTATATAAGCAGCTGGCTTATGGTGGGCTGCAGAGCAGATTTTTGTGGATGAACTGCTGCTCTCCCATATTGCCAGCAATCCTATCTAATAAAAGACAAAAAGGGTAATTAACCATACCTCCGCTATGCTTCCCATTGGCTAATCAGGGCGATATGCAAATTAACTGCCAAAAAAGATGGCGGCCGGCAGCCATGCAGCTTAAGTGAGCAGGAGGCTTGCTTGCTCCAGTGATGGAGGAAGCCAAGGTTCCCCACCTGCCACAGCCCGGCTCTGAGCTTCGGAAGCAACAATGTTTCAATTATAGAAGCTAAACAAACCCCAGATACCTGCTTTCAGCCAGCCGTGGCCTTAGAGCTGGGAGCGCCAGTGACAGCAACAATGTTTCAATTATAGAAGGTAAATAAATCCCAGAATAAAAAAAAAGAAGAGGCTGGGAGCTTCAGTCACCAGCCAGCCTGAAAACCGCCCTCAGCCCCTCACCCAGACTGGCCAGGCACCCCAATGGGGACCCCCACCCTGAAGGGGGTGTGACCAGCTGCAAACAGCCATCAGCCCGTCATCCAGGCTGGCCAGGCACACAAACGGGACCTCCACCCTGATCCAGGACACCCTTCAAGGCAAACCAACCGGCCCCCACCCATGCACCAGGCCTCTATCCTATATAGTAAAAGGGTAATATGCAAACTGACCCTAACAGCAGAAAGACTGGGAATGACTGGTCACTATGACACACACTGACCACCAGGGGGCAGACGCTCAATGCAGGAGCTGCCCTCTGGTGGTCAGTGCGCTC
>NW_005371618.1:191804-192694 GCF_000412655.1 Myotis brandtii
CCCTCCCCAGTGCACAAATTTTTGTGCACCAGGCCTCTAGTCTATATCTATAAAAGGCTAAGTGTCTGTCTGTCCAACCAGTTACTATGATGCGCACTGACCACCAGGAGTCAGACGCTAAACACAGAAGCTGATGTGACACACACTGGCCATTTAAAAATAAATGGCATTATGAATCTGGTGCCGACAAACCAACACTTGACTTCCCCCAAGTGGGACACAGGCCCCACCACCACCCCTGAGTGACACCCCACCAAATCACAGCCAATGCTGCCAAGACCCCATGGCACAAAATGCAGCCCACAACCCAACCCAGCCTGGAAACGGTGGCTATGGGCACCAGGTAATGATGCACACAGCCACACCTGGCTTTCTCTCCCTAACAACTAGACTCCTTGCAGTTTCTTCAGCCCAGGAACCCAGATTACTTTATAGCCAGATAAAAACATTTTACACTTTAATTAAATGTTTGTGAAGCATTTTCACGTGCTTCATCTCATTTGATCCTCACAGAAGTCCTGACGTAGGTAGATAGGAGACTCGGTGGAATCCTATTTTCTTTTCATTGGCCAGAAAACAGAGAATTGGAAAGCTTAGAAACTTGACCCAATTGAAAAGAAGTAAGAAATGGTGGACCTTGAAAATGACTTCAGGTTTTCTCACTGTGCAGAATATAATGAAATACTGCTACAGTTAAATATTTTACCCTTTGTTTTCCCTGCATGATCTACAATAATAATCTGCTTCATGTTGATATTTACTATTGTGTTGCTGACAATTACCTGAAAGAGAAGTTCGGGTGCTTCACTCTGTCAGGGCCAGCCTGACAGGGTTGAGCCGGGCTGAGGCAGGGAGGTGGGAATTGAGAAAAGAAAGAAAGACAGGAAAGC
>NW_005371618.1:192900-197771 GCF_000412655.1 Myotis brandtii
ACAAGTCTGGGAAAACTGTGTGGGTAAGGGTCCCAGCCTTGCTAGCCCCTACAGGTGCAAGGACCTTGCCAGCTTACATCTGGCCCCCAACACTTCATTGGGCTGGAAAAAGTTTAGCTAAATCAGAAAGCAGATCTAATTAAGTAAGTTTATTCTATACTAGAGGCCCAGCATGTGAGATCATGCAGCCCCGCCCATCCTTGCATGCCCTGCCCACCCGCCTGATGCCCCGCCTTGACACCCTAACCTCTCCACCCAGAGCTCAAGTGTGCCTGGCCTCGCTCCCAACCCCTTTGGCCTTCTATTGCCACTTCAAGCCCTGCCCTTGGTCCCACGAGTCACCTCAGGCTGGTCCCACCTCCTCCAGGCGCCTTCCCACTTCCACCCACCCTGTCTCCAGAGCAACGCCGTGGCTCTGCCCCATCATTGCACCAAAGGATAATGTGTAAGCCTCATGCCTGATGCAGAGTTTAGAGTGCCACTTCCTGGAGGCGCATGCACTGCTCTCCTTCCCCTGGCAGGTGGGTGGCAGGGTGCTCTGAGTGCAAGCAGTGGATAGCAAAGGACTGGTGAGGGGGGCGCTATAGGCTCTCACCCCCGCCCACCCCACCATGGGATGGTTCCACCTCCTCCAGGCGCCTTTCTGCTTCTGCCCTGTCTTTTGAGCAACACGGGAGCTCCATCCCGCCGTGCACGTAGCCTCCTTTTTTATATATAGAATATATAAAAAGGCTAAGTTGACTCGCACATGCATGATACATATAAAGCTCTCACTGATGCCAATTGCATGTGTGTATTTTGATCTATCATTTGTCGATGTGAATTTGGTTGACACTTCTATTAAAAAGAAAGGGCAAATAGTGATTTTAAAAGATTTCTTCTAATTAATTTCCTTTCAATGTACACGAATCTGTGCACTGGGCCTCTAGTATTGGAATAAATGCTCATATATGATTCAATCCTGTCTCTGCTAAATTGACTCAAGTAGTCACAGGCAACACAGACCCATTGTTTGTCTGGTTACATTAAGACTGCCAAATATTAGGCATCTTTTATGTCAAGGGAGTGAAGAATAGGGAAGAGAAGAGATGGGTGAGGGCAGTAGAAAACTAGAGATCCAGGCATTTAAAGTGATGCAAGAAATCACCTACATTTTTATAATTTCTTTGTTTCCAGTTGATTTATTGACCCTGGCTGACCTCAGTCTGGTTCTAAACAATCCTGTAAATCTCTGATCAATTCATTACTTTGTGCATATTTCCCCACCTCTTTTGGAAGAATGAACTTTTGACAAGGGCTGTTTTTGCAAAACCTCAAGTGTCCAGCAGAATTCTTCTAGTATTTAGCATATCTTTTGTGGGAGCTACTATCCTGAAGGATCTATAGAGAGCAAAAATGTTAGTCTGTTAAAATTTCCTTTTTTGTGTATCCATTCCTCAACCTTGAGAGAAATAGAAAAACTAGGTCCAGGTTCAATTAAGAGAAAAATTAGCTAATAAGATGGATTCGAATTTGTCTGCTAATTGTGACCCTCTTATTTGACTCTTACAATCCTACACACCCATCTTTTCTATGATAGTCCCTGAGAATTAGGAGGGCATTCTGGGTTTAAATTACAAGCTGAGACTACACCCACAGCAACAGTAGAAGCAGCAATAGGCCAGATTATCTATACCTTAAGTAATTATCAGAGCAAATTATAAACCAATATTTGAGTCTGTAAGGCTTCAAGTCAAGAAGACCTTTAGATACAAGTTTCAGTTTTATTTTTGTTGGAATGAAGACAGGCAGAGATAATCAGATAGATTTTCCTGGTTCATAGTCTGAAATCTCTGATGCTCAAGCAAACTCTATGGCTTACACAACATTAGTAACCAAAACCATCTAAGCATGAGCTACTGGGACAATTTCTTCAAAGTTTAAGAAAGGTTACTCTGATGGTATGTGGGGGGACTAAATAGCCATCTCAGATGATGTATAAAGAAAAATTAAATTTATTAAGGGGAGGAGAAAGGGAATGAGATACCCAAAGGAAAGGGCTGATAGCACTAAGCCATGGGGATACTAAGCCAATGGTGCAGCATCCAGGAGCTGGAGTATCATTCTTATATGTAGTCACTGGCAGGAAGCTCTTGTCAATGAGTCTTGGGGCTGATTTGGTGAGTTTGGAATATAGGTAAAATGCAGATGTTTGTTGAGGTGTTTTTAGGGCAGTTTAAATTTCTTATGTTAAAACTGATTCCTGGTGTCCAGCAAGTTTTCCCGTGGCAGGAAGCTTGGACAAGTCTTCCTGGTCTTTGGTGGAAAGCTTACAAATGGCCATTAAGAATTATATTGGCCCATAGTCCTAACATTTCCTTCCTCCCCTTATATGTTATTAGTTACTAGAGGCCTGGTGCACGAATTTATGCACAGGTGGGGTCTAGCCGGCCAACCCTGAATGGAATATGGGGCCAATAAGGGGGAGGGCCAGATGGAGGGAGGGGCCTCGGGTGGTTGGCTGGTGGCCCCTCCATCAATTGAGGTATGGGGGCTATCGGGGGTGAGGGCGACTGGGGGAAGGGCTTCAAGTGGTTGGCCAGCTGACCCCACCCCCTTGTCAAACTCCTGGTTAAACTCTCAGTGGAGGGGACAATATGCATATTAGCCTTTTATTATATAGGATTATTGTGGAATTGGGGCAAAGGTCTCTATCTTCTGTAACTACCTCCTACTGATTTGTGAATGTAGAGATGTCCCTAATCCATGTTACTATATTTGGAGAATAGACAATTGGAGAATAATGGTAAGGATTGTTCTATAGGCCATGGTCAGGACTATTGGTTTGTCTGTAATAGTTCATATATGATTTTGAGGAAAGAAAAGGAGGGTGTAGATGATGCAATGTCTGAAGAATTATTGAGGTGAGTGAACTCAAAATAAATAGAAGCCTCCTCATATTAGGTAACCAGGAAGAGAGGGACTGCCCAATATCTTGGACTAGAATTGTTGATATATGTACAGCAAGTTTGTTAATAACTGCATAGATACTTCCCTGCCCTGCTAGGAGATAGTTGAGGGCTAAATGGTTACAAAGGACTATATTGGCTAGAGAATCTAGGGACCTGGAAAGTCTGGGTAAGCTATGTGGATAGGTATTTCTTCTATTGATTTGGTGAGTTCTGTTAATGTGTTCATGGTAGTTGAACTCTCCCCATTGAGCTACGGCTGAGATTGTCCAAACCACCCCTGTCAAGACTAGGCCAAAAGCCATTTTTTCCTAGAATGGGGGTTGTGATTTGGCTGGGTTGTATTGAGGATTATGATGCCTGTTGGTGCAATGACTTCTAAGGTACAATCGCTTCCATGTTGGGAATTATCAAGGTGGTAGTAATCTATAGCCTCATTTTTATCAAAGGGTATTTTATCAAATTTAGTTTTAAATTGGCCTGATTATTTGCATGAACACAATAAGAATAGCAATTGATTCTATAAGCTTTTTCAAATCTACTTTGCTGGAATTTCAATTACAAGTAATATTCAAATTGAGCTTCAGTCAGCCCTTCAGGGCACAGAAGTCAAGCCACACAGTTCTGAACTGAAATTAAATACATGTACCAGAAAGTTACAACTTTAAAGTGCCTTCCAGGGTTTGTTTCCCACATGCACCTTTGTTATTTTTCCTTTAAAATAGAACTAGAATTCTCTCAAATGTCTATATTATCATTCTCCTCATTTGTAGATCTTTCTACAAAAAAAAAGAAGCCCCATTCTACACTGTTTGAGGCTTGTTTTAACCTTTTCTATACTTTATGTTAATCCCTTCAGAAACAAGAGGATATTAAAAGCCTTATTGCGGGAGAGAAAATGGCAGCGGTATAGATGAATGTGTCCCGTGTCTTGTCCCGGAGCAGATAGGGTGAGCAGCTGAGCCGAGTAACATCTAGCTTGAATAGGCAGAGGAAATTCAGCTGGGAGACAGTTTGCAGCTGGGAAAGGCAGAGGTCTCCCAGAGAAAGGAGACTGTTGGAGACTGCGGCTGAAAACTCTCCTAGAACAGCTGGCTCAGCATGGAGTCTGCACCATCTTGAGTGGCTGTTTTCGGAAGCATATACATCCAGAGACCCTGCAACCACGGCATCCAGGAGTCGGCTACTAACCAAGAAACACTGGATCTAAAGCAGTGTGAATATATGGACTCAGAGGAGTCCTGCTCCTCCTCACAGAAAGGTCAGATTTTGCCTTGATAAGGGTGCAGTTTGCAATTCAGGTTGGAGAGAAGAACACTCATGGGGGTAGTCTGCACCCCACAAGGTCCACGGCCGTTGGGGCCAGCGTGATTTGCGAGTGCAGAAGGGGTCGCACAGGGCTGCCGCCAGAAGGGAACACTAAAAATAAGCCCATAACTGGACTGGGTGCAAAAAGACAGCCTCAGATTTTGCCAGTGTGCTGGCTGCTTAGTACCAAGGGAGAGAGGACATGTGGAAGAGACTGCGCACAGAGCTGGACGGTGGAGGGTTGAGAGAGCTCGCGCACCTCCTCAGGCCCTTTTTTTTTCTCTCTCCTCCTTAAATTTTTGCGTGTGATTATTAAACCCAATACATAGGATCACCCAATTGGAGTCACAGAGACTGCAGGGAAAGTTGTTTTTGTGGAACCTGGGAATCAGAGTGGGGAGTAACAATCAAAGAAACAGCTCTGTGGCAGTCGACTATCCCAAATTACTGGCTAGAGAGGACTTATAGCCTCAGAGGTCAGTCCAGAAACACTGTCACCCAGGGGCTGAACCACAACTGACTCTTCTGTAAACACAAATAAAGGCAGTCTAGGAAACAAATACAGCCTGCTTTAAAATCAGGACTGTGGTTTACAACATGGAGGAACAGTGTATC
>NW_005371618.1:197926-200323 GCF_000412655.1 Myotis brandtii
ATCAGCTGCCTCCTGCACACCCCCTACTGGGGATATGCCCGCAACCAAGGCACATGCCCTTGACTGGAATCAAACCTGGGACCCTTGAGTCCACAGGCTAACGCTCTATCCTGTGAGCCAAACCGGTTAGGGCCACATTTTATTTTTTTTTTCACCTTTTACTTAAGAAACTAATATTTTTTCTTTTTTCATCACCAGATTTTACCTTTTTAATTACTACATTTTTATTTTTAGCCAGTATTATTACTACTACCATTTTACCTTTTTTTCTTAAAGTGTCATTTTATTTTCTCTTTATTTTATTTTGGGATTAGTGTTCTACATTCTATTTTCATCTTTCCTTTAGCATCATTTTACTCTACCTCAACTTTACCTTTATGCCAAAACTCTCTCCCTCACTTTTCCCCTTTTGTTGTCCTCTTTCTCTTACCCTATTCCTGCTTTAGATTTTCCCTATTCCTTCTTTTTACCCCCTGTTAAAAATTCATCATACTTATATATCTAATTTCTGATCCCCTGCTCCAAGTCCATAAGTGCACTCCTTTTTTCTATTTTTTCTCTTTTTTCTTTTTCTCTTCTTTTTTCGTTATCCCCTAATTCTATGTGATCACCTTTATTTGGGGTTATTAGTATCATGAATACATTTGTATTCATTGTCTTGTGCATTGTGCCTTGTTGTGTTGTATTTTGTGCCTTTAAATCAATGCAGCAGAGAGAGAACTACATAACCAAAAACCTGGAAAAGAGAGATCATGGGGAGACAAAGAAACAGCCCGCATATGTTAAAAAAACAGGCATCACGAGAAAAGGAAGTAAACAAAATGGAGGCAATGGAGGAAAGCAACCTGTCAGAGAAAGAATTCAGAGAAATGGTCATAAGGTGGATGAAAAGAAAGGAAGACAAATTCAACAATATGTATAAGAACAAAGAGGAAATGAAGAAGAACCAAGAAGAAATGAAAAATGAAATCACTGCTATAAAGAACTCAATAGAAAGCATCAACAGTAGACTAGAAGAAGCAGAGGACCACATCAGTGAGCTAGAAACAAGGTAGGAAAAAATACCCAAGCAGAGCAGTTTCTAGAAAAAAAAAATTAAAAAGCAGGAGGAGAGCCTTAGAGAACTTTGGGACAACACAAAACAAAACAACATCCACATAATAGGGGTGCCAGAAGGAGAGGAAACAGAGCAAGGAATAGAAAACATGTTTGAAAAAATAATGACAGAAAACTTCCCTGATATAGGGAAGAAAAAACTCACACAAATCGAAGAAGCTCACAGAGTCCCAAACAAATTGAACCCCAAAAGACCGACGCCAAGGTACATTAAAATTAAATTGGCAAACACTAATGACAAAGGAAGAATCTTAAAAGTGGCCAGAGAGAGAGAGAAAGTTACAGACAAAGGATCCCCCATCAGCCTAGAGACTGATTTCTCAACAAAAACGCATTAGGGAAGAAGGGAACAGAATGAAATATACAAAATCATGCAAAGGAAGTGTCTGAATCGAAGAATACTTTACCCAGGAAGGCTATCAATCAAAATTGAGGGTGAAATCAGGAGCTTCACGGACAAAAAGGGACTATGGGAATTTATTACCATCAAACCAGCAATGCATGAAATGCTAAAGGGTCTGCTATAAAAAGAAAAATATAGGAAACAAAGAAGGAACATAGGGTTAAAGAATAAAAATGGCAACAAACAACTATCTATCAATAATAATTATAAATGTAAATGGATTAAAAGCCCCAATGAAAAGACATAGGGTAACTGACTGGATAAGAAAACATGACCCATATATCTGCTGTCTAGAGGAAACCCACCTCAAAAAAACAGACGCACACAGACTGATGGTGAAGGGATGGATAAAGTTTCTTCAGGTGAATGGAAATGAAAAAAAAAAAGCTGGGGTAGCAATACTTATATCTGACAAATTAGATCTCAAAGTGAAGGACACAAAAAAAGATAAGGAAGGCCATTTCATCATACTAAAGGGAGCAATCCAACAAGAAGAAATAATTCTGGTAAACATATACACACCCAATATAGGAGCACCCAAATACATAAGAAAACTTCTTGAGGGGATCAAGGGAGAGCTTGACAGCAACACAATCATAGTAGGGGACTTTAACACGCCACTATCACCATTGGAAAAATCCTCTAAACAAAAAATCAGCAAAGAAACATCAATCCTAAATGACTCACTAGATCAGATGGAATTAATTGACATCTTCAGAACATTTCACCCCAAAGCCACAGAATATACATTCTTCTCAAGTGCACATGGGTCATTTTCAAAGATAGACCATATATTGGGTCACAGGCAAAGTCTCTTCAAATTCAAGAAGATAGAAATCATATCAAGCATCTTCTCAGATCACAATGGCATAAAACTG
>NW_005371618.1:203484-204695 GCF_000412655.1 Myotis brandtii
GAAAGGATATATGCACCCCTATTTTCATAGCAGCACAATTCACCATAGCTAATATTTGGAAACAGCCTAAGTGCCCATCAGCAGATGAGTGAATTAAAAAACTGTGATACATCTACACAATGGAATACTATGCTGCGGTAAAAAAGAAGGAACTTTTGCCATTTGCAACAGCATGGGATGAACTGGAAAGCATTATGCTAAGTGAAATTAGCCAGTCAGAGAAAAATGATCTCACTCATTTGTGGAATATAAAGAACAACATAGACTGATGAACAGGTACAGATCCAAAGACAGAGAAACAGTGATCAGACTATCAATCTCCAGAGGGAAAGTAGGTGAAGGTGGGGGTAAGGGGAAGAGATCAACCAATGGACTTGTATGCATGCATATAAGCCAAACCAATGGACATGGACAACAGGGGGATGAGAACATGAGTGTGGGGTGGGGGAGGTTGGAGGTTAATGGGGGGATGAGGACACATTTGTAATACCTTAACCAATAAAGAAATTAAAGATAAAAAAACAGAAAAGGAAATTTAGATATAGATATAGAGGGAAGACAATGTGATGATACAGGGAGAAAAAGACCATGAGCAAGCCAAAGAGAAGTCCAATACAGATCCTTCTCTCATCACCTTAAGAAGAAAACAGCCCTGCAAAACTCTTGATCTCAGACTCCTGGCCTCCAGAACTATAAGACAATAAATTTCTGTTTCTTAAGCCAAAAAAAAAAAATCCTTATTGCAAAAGTCACTGACCTAGAAAACATCTCTTGGTGCGGTCCCCTCACATTCACCATTCTTCAATGTATAATTCCTTTTATCCTAATCCTATTGGGACTCTTAATAACTCGAATTTTTGGATCCCAAATTCTAAACATCCTTGTGTCTGTTTTTTTCACATTGACTATCAGCTATAAGAATTCAAATGATACTCAGTCAAGAATTTCACCCAGTCTTGGATATACTAGTACAGTGATGGCGAACATTTTGAGCTTGGCATGTCAAAATTTTGAAAAACCCTAACTTAACTCTGGTGCCGTGTCACATATAGAAATATTCATGATGTTTTTTTATATTTGCAAACATAGTAAAAAAAAAGATAGTTTTGATATTTATTTTATATATTTAAATGCCATTTAACAAAGAAAAATCAACCAAAAATATGTATAAAATGAACAAAAACAGAAAAACAATGTACATTTAGGAAAAA
>NW_005371618.1:206623-218413 GCF_000412655.1 Myotis brandtii
TTTTTATAAAAGGTTGATAGGTTTCTTACCTATTAACTTTTTGCAGTGTTGTTGCACTGACTCCTGGTGCAAAACAATTCAAAGATAGTATGTATAACCAACAAATATATGGTGCTGTAATCAATTATCTGACACGCAGAATGTCTCGTAGAGCACTGTTGCACTGTATATCTGTTTCTTCTAACCCTCCCACTCCTGTCTTCTAACGAACATGCCGATCAAGTGCGTCCATTTGCCGAATGCACCCGAATGCACGGGAAGCTTACCCGAGGCACATGTTGACAATAACGAGGCTGTTTCCAGAATTGGACATTTTGTCACTGGCGTAAAAATAAAATGTCATGAGTAAAGATTAATCTCTTTATAGTGCAATTTTTAACCTTTTTATATTAATTTCAATATTGGAACAATGTATCTTGAATGTTTTCACTACGTATCTTTGCTATGCAACACCGATGTACATGTTTACATCCGGTTTTAGAATTGCATTATTGATCATGAGTTACGTGAGTAATAATATTACTCAAGTGATGCCCAACTCTGGCCGTTGCGAGAGACAAATATTTGAATTATGCAATTTTTTGTCTCTGTCAATGCGTGTCACCCAAAATGAGTTCATGTGTCACCTCTGACATGCGTGTCATAGGTTCACCATCACTGTACTAGTACCTCTACCCGCTTCAATCAGTCCATGCCACAAAATCCATCAGATGTAGCTACACAACCCATCCACTCCACCCTAAACTAGGCACTCCCAGAGATTTAGGGATGTCAGGCCAACTAGTCTCTATATCCACAGGAAGTAGATCCAGAGGTCAGAAATACATCCTTCCACTTCTCTAAGCAGTTTGGTGATACCTCTTGATGTGGGGGAGTGGGGATGTTAGAATAGGCAGATAGACATGAGTTAATTGGGAGAAGTAGCTGAGACTTAGAGGAAATTCTTGTGGGATGTGACAAACTGAAAATAGACAATGGAGGTAGCAGACCACTATGAGAGCAAGAAAGATTCAGTGCCCTCCAGAATGTGGTCTAACTGGTGGCATAACACCTAGGTGAAGGAGCCTTATACACTTTTTTAAAATATATGAGGGAGGGAGTGACTTGCTTCTTGCCTAGAGGTATTCTAGCTTTGGGGTATAAATGCTCTACATTCCCAAATATTGGGTCACTGGGTTCGATCTAGGACAGCTGTTGCCTGCTCAGGTTCTATCTGACTGTATATCTTTCCCACAAATAAATATCCATTTACTTTTGCTGTTATTTGTTGTGTCTTGCTTGAATTCATTCCTATAAACAAGATAAGAACTGGGGGGTGTAATAACCCCACTGACCACCACTGACAATGAGATGGCAAGCCCCCTCAGTTTCTATAATTTCACTTGTTTCTTCTGCTTCTGCGCCAGCAGGTCTGCTGCCGGTCAAGCTTCTGCTGTCTCAGGTTGCGGCCCTCATCATCTAAGACACTATAGTGACTCCAGTCTGAATGCGGCTTAGAAGAATGTAGGGCCTCCAGTTTGGCAGGGCTGCAGTGGAGGTTCTGACTCCGGACTCAGGGCTCAGGAGCCCTGCTCAGCTCTCGCCCCAGGCACATCGTCCCAGTCAGAGAGCTGGGCCCCATCCACAGGCTCCCAGTGGTTGCTGGCAGCAAGTGGTGGGAGGAACAGCCTAGAGCAGCAGTTTTCAACCTGTGGGTCGAGACCTCTTTGGGGATCGAATGACCCTTTCATATCCTGCATATCAGGTATTTACATTACAATTCATAACAGTAGCAAAATTACAGTTATGAAGTAGCAACGAAAATAATGTTATGGTTTGGGGTCACCACAACATGAGGAACTGTATTAAAAGGTCATGGCATTAGGAAGGTTGAGAACCACTGGCCTACAGCAAGGGGCAACCATGGGGGGAAGAAGGGGAAGGAGCCTGGTGCATAGAAATGGGAGAGGTGGGCAACCTTCCCCCAGCTTCTAGAGGGGCTCCACTAGTGCTGAGAGTCCCAGCTCTGCTTGATTGCGGGCCACTGCCCTCCCCAAACTGCAACAGATACCCGGAAGTTTAACATACAAGGTAGAATGTCTAGAATGTGTATGCATGCCATATATGGGAGACAAAGAACTACAAATGTATATAAAGCAAAGACCCACTGGCGCTCAGCCTCTGGAGACTCCACTGAGCTAGCACCAGTGCAAATAAATAGTCATTTCTGAACCTCCAAGTGTGTTTGGTTTGTCGCTTCCCTCTGGCCTGATTCCATAACAACAAGACCATGAGGCAGGCAAGCCTCTATGAATAGATTTCATCTGAGAAAAGCCACTTCTTGAACCAGGCAGGTTTTAAAACATTTTATTTGCATTTTAAAAATTGATATTCCATTAAGTAAAATCATTTGAACAACAACAACAAAAATGACACTCTGATTAAATTGATTTTACAGCCTGCAGGACACCTAGGACCAGCTTTGTTTTTACTCTAGATTTCACCGTTGTCCCACCCAGGTTGTTCCTTCACCAACATGCAAGTTCTTTCCCTTCCACCCAGCCAGCCAGGCAGAAGGGAGGAGCAGGTGTGGCCTTCCTTGTCAATAGTTCTGATGTAAAAAGGGGCAGCACAGTCACTTAAACTGATCCAACCTCTTTGCATCTTACAAAGTTAAACAGCTAAAAGGAGTAAAATAAGAAGGCAATGCTTGTGGAATGTACAGTGCATATGGCGGCGCGTGCCTCATTAAGATTCCCTTGCTTGCTTCTTCTGTTCAATCGCTGTGATCGGAAAGAAAAGATGGAGGAAGTCGGTTATGTGGTTTCGGTAGCCTAGTATAAGACCATAGTGCTCTCGTTTAAAATATCCTTCCGAATTATAAAAACTCTACAAGCATTAATAGCCATTTCTTCATGAAAGTTTTTATTAAACAGGAACATTTGACAGATAAAAGTATATGAATATATAATTGTGGTATATTAAACATTCCATCAAGTTAAAGTTCTGTGTTTGTTGGCAGCAGAACAGTTTTTAATTAACCTTTCCAAGCTGAGTTATAAACTGGCATCTTGCAGCACCCTTCCCTCGATCATTTTTCTCTGGCAACTCCCGCTCAGCCTTTTCTCAAGGAGGGCTTGATGGGGATTGGGGATGGGGGTGAAGGAGCTTTGAGCTTACTTTCTTTTGAAGGCAGTGGGGAGTTTTTTTGTGTTTCTGTCTTCTTCAATTTCGACTTATCAAATCTCTCTATCTCAGCCATATCGGGTTTGTCGGACATGGTGACAGAGGAAGTTGCAAATACAAAGCCAGGAGGAGGGGTGAGAGGAGTCTACCCAGCCTCCTTTCTTCTAAATGTGCTGCTTTGTACTCTCCTCCCCTGACTGGAACCTCCCCTTTCCTTCCTTCGGCTTTCATTCACAACTAAAGATCTCTCTACAAAAAAAAAAAAAAAAAAAAGAAGTCCCATTCCACCTCCCATCTCCGTCCCACAGTTTCAATCTCTCAAAATGCTGGGCCCAGGCTGGGAAGATCGATGGGGTACTGCGGGTTTCACTACAGCGTTTCAATATCAAAATCTGACACAGAGGAGGACATAACAGCGAGTTTAAAGGGGGAAAAAGGGCGAGTGAAAATTCTTCAAATAAAGCCAGGGCTGAGCATTTCCTCTGAGTGTTCTCTGTTCCTGGAAATGCGCTTTCTTTTGTCTCTAAGGCAGCGGTAGCTGCTGCGGCGCTGAACACCGCCCTGCCCGCTTCCTCCCTGGCGCGCAACAATGCGGGAGCCGCACAAAGCTGCCAGCACTCATAAATCAGCCTCATCTGTAACCTGGGCACGCAATTCGGCAGCCTCCGCACGCATTTCCCAGCAAGGAGGGCTTTCCATACTGCCTGGACGTCCTAAATCTGGACAGATGCAGTCCACGGAGCCATCCGAGGCTGGAGAAGAATTGCAATTGTTGCCGCTCAGGCTCTTGTGCCTGAGTTGGAACAAAGGGTCTGGGAGAAAGAAGTAAAAACCCGCTCCCTGGTAGCTGCAATAACAAAACATCAGGTAATTTTTTTTTTAATCACCCCGCTCGGGACCCTGTTACCCAACATCTGGAAGGATTTGGCATTTCCAAGCTCCCCAAGGCAGCCCTTCCCAGGAGCTCAGCTTTAAGGATGCCGAAATAGAAGGGAAGGGGAACCACCCAAGCGCTGGAGGCAGGGGCCCTAGAGCTCACCTGAGCGAGGTGCGCAAATGAGAAGTGTCTGATCTACCCAGCGTCTGCAGCTGAGTGCTAGGCGGAGGCGGCGGACTTCCTTATATGCGCACTCCTATGCTAATGAGGTGACATCACTGCCCGCCGCTTAACTCTTGGTGCAACTTGTAGAGGTCAGACTACACCCTTCATCTTCTCTAAGAAATTGGGTGATATCTCTAAATATTTGGGGGGTAGGGGGATGTTAGAATAAGTAGATAAAAGAAAATATGAGCTGGGAGAGGAAGCCTACTTGGCGTTTGGGGTCCCCACACCGCGTCCACTAATACACGCTAACCGCAATTAGGAGGGGAAAATCAAATGAGCAAGATTCCAGTCTCCAACATGTCCTTCATAAACACTTTCCCCTTTTACTGGTATGTCTTTAATCACAATGGATTTTTGCAGCAGCCTGCAAACCTGCTATTGGGGACTGGAGCAGGATAACCAAGAGCCTGCGTGTACCTAGGGAGACAGTCATTCTTTTCCTGCGAATCTGGCTTTGACTAATGGAGCCATCTCCAAGCGAGGGTGTGGTGGGACCTCGTAGGAGGGCCTCGCCCATTGTGGGGTGCGATTCTTGGGCTTCAGTTTTCCAGCCTTTATAGCTGAGCCAGTACAGCAGGTAGCTAAGGCCTTAGGAATTAAGTGGAACTTACATATAGCCTATAGGCCCCAGAGTTCAGGGAAAGTAAAACACATGAACTGGACTCTCAAGAAGGCGATGGCTAAGGTATGCCAGGAGACAAACTTACCCTGGACAGATATCTTACCACTTGTGCTCCTGCGGGTGCACTGTGCCCTGAGAGCCAGGGTAGGGTTCTCTCTATTTGAAATTCTATAGGGCAGACCCCTTCCCTTAATTCAGCCAAAAGGAGATTTGGGGGAAATAGGGAACTTAGAAATTAAAAAACAGTTACGAGGACTTGAGAAAACTATCCTTGAAGTCCATAGATGGGTTACTGACTGCCCATCTCTCTAGGAACAGCTGTGCACCCCCTCAAGTCTGAGGACCAGGTTTGGGCAAAAGATTGGAAAAAGAAATCCCTTAAGCCAACGTGGAAGGGACCTTATCCATTCGTACTAACCACCCCCTCATCTCTCAAAGTTGCAGGACTGAACACCTGGATCCACCATTCCCAGGTAAAAGCAGCCCACCAGCTGGACTGGACCATCAGCATCCAGAATGGAAGGTGACCTCTGACCTGAACTACCTCCTGTGGATCATCTTCAAGAAGATGATGGATATGGCTAACTGATCTCAATCTCCTTATTCCTTATAGCTGGATAATAATAATTATTTTTTTTTTCTAACAGTTTTATGCTCTCTTCATACAAGTGTAGCTGGAACTCCAGACTGGTACCAGGAGGAGAACTTCTCTGCCCTTGCTACTCTGATGACCCTCTTGGGGAAGATGGTGAAGACTCGGGATACTGAACCCCCTTTTTTGTTGCCCTCCTTCAGCAGGAAGTAGCTAGAGATGTCGTTGACCTTATCCCCAATTCCTGAGTCTTTTGTAATCCCCAAGGCTAAGAATAACTTCAAGAGGGAGTAATGAAAAAAAAATGGGGGTGGGGGGAGCTTGCAACCTAGTTCAGTATCTGGTTAAAACTGTAATCTTACCTCCCCTTTCTGACTGACTTGGGTAGAGCTGCAGATCCTAACACTAGGGCCCCACCAAGACTGATAGGTGGAGCTGCAGGGATCCTCAGGGGCCTACCACAGGAGGAGATATATAGGTCAGAGCCTCCCCACTAGTTTAGTTCTGGCTTTAGATCCAGAATTCTCCTGGTCTAACAGATCTTTGAAATAAAGGTTAACCTTTCCTCCCTCAGAGTGCTGGCTGATCATTTTCCTGTACATTCTGCCACAACAATTTTATAATCTGCATCATATTGTTATTCTTCCATGTCATGTATTCAATTGGTTTTCCTCCTGTTAATCTAGTTCTATGTCACTTTTATCATTAGTCCAGCCATAAGAACTAAAAAAGAATAGAAAGGGGAAATCCCCACTTCTGTCTTTTCTCTCACACACCTTAAAAAGGAAGTCCTGTGAATGAAGAAATGGGGAAGCCCCAGCTGCCCCTGCAGTGGCTTTTAAAAGTGTGTGTAACAGTTGACTCTAAACACTAGCTAGACAAGCCTTGCCACATGCATGATTGCAAGGGATTTCTGAAAACATTCCCTCAGGGTGCAGAAAGAGAGAAGGAATATTGTGCATACTGCTTTGCATTTCAAAATAATCTCAAGGAGTCCTTTTCCTTTCTTGCAGCATTTGTAACTAGTTTCAGTAGCAAGGGTGTCACTGGTACTCACAGATATGCCATTTTGAAAATAGCTGCTCCATTCCTAAACCTTCCATATATCTGGATAGTACTTTAAGATGCACCTCAAAATGTCTTGTGGAAAAAGCTCTCTTTCAAATATAGATTTCATTTTTTTTAAATTTTATCTTCAGGTTTTTGAGATAACTGGATTGCTATATTTGGCATCTAGTGTGTTTTCTTAGCAATCAGTATTAGTATTTAGAAAAATAAGGAACAGAAAAGTAAAATAACTTCTTCACTGTCAAGCAGCAAGTCAATAACAGAACTGGAACTTGATATACTTTTTTAAATTTTAAAAAATTGTATTGATTCTGAAAAGAGAAGAGAGCAGAGAGGAGGGGAAAGGAGAGAAGATGCTGCTCTAACCAACTGGGCTAGGCTTTCCTCTTTTTTTTTTTTTTTGCACTCACTTGGTGCTCTAACCAACTGAGCTACTGGGCTAGGCTTTCCTTTCTTCTTTTTTTTATTATAAATTAAAAAAAAATCATTCTAGAGTATTTTTCCTCCTACGCAAGTCATGGAGAACACCCTGGAGGAAACAAAGGGGACTGAAAAACTGAAGCCCAAGAATCGCACCCCACAATGGGCGAGGCCCTCCTACGAGGTCCCACCACACCCTCGCTTGGAGATGGCTCCATTAGTCAAAGCCAGATTCGCAGGAAAAGAATGACTGTCTCCCTAGGTACACGCAGGCTCTTGGTTATCCTGCTCCAGTCCCCAATAGCAGGTTTGCAGGCTGCTGCAAAAATCCATTGTGATTAAAGACATACCAGTAAAAGGGGAAAGTGTTTATGAAGGACATGTTGGAGACTGGAATCTTGCTCATTTGATTTTCCCCTCCTAATTGCGGTTAGCGTGTATTAGTGGACGCGGTGTGGGGACCCCAAACGCCAAGTAGGCTTCCTCTCCCAGCTCATATTTTCTTTTATCTACTTATTCTAACATCCCCCTACCCCCCAAATATTTAGAGATATCACCCAATTTCTTAGAGAAGATGAAGGGTGTAGTCTGACCTCTACAAGTTGCACCAAGAGTTAAGCGGCGGGCAGTGATGTCACCTCATTAGCATAGGAGTGCGCATATAAGGAAGTCCGCCGCCTCCGCCTAGCACTCAGCTGCAGACGCTGGGTAGATCAGACACTTCTCATTTGCGCATCCAATATGCCCTCTGTTGGCCATCCTACTCCAACAGATGGCCAGTCTATTTCACACATCCTTTTTAACTCTCGGGGGACTAGTTTTACCCTATAGTCCCCAATAACCCCTTTTTCCTTGATTTAAGAATGACAGGATTTATAAGATGCCTTGATTTAGGGAAGACAGGATTTCCTTGACTCAATGAAAACAGGATTGACAGGATTAAGACGGGATTTGCAAGATGCCTTAAAACAGGATTTAAGACAGGATTAAATAATTAACATTCCTCAGATTAACAATACATTCATATTTTTTAAGAGACATAAACAAATTTCACTAGCTGAACAATTTAAACAAACAACGAAGAGACATATTTAAACAATAAAGACAGATAACATTCCCCACTAAAAACTTTGAATCACCATGGAAACGTGGGAGAGGTTTAGAATGGTTTTTTATAAAAACAAAACAGAAACAAACAAACATAAAAACATTTTTACAATGGCATGTGCCACATTTACACCACAGAATACCCTGCATTCACCAAATTGGTTTCAATTGCACAGAGATACAGAACAAGTCCCTGAACAGAGGCAGTAGAAAACTTCCCAGGAATGCAGGCCAGACTCAGACCCTTAGCCAGTCTGAGTTTTGACTGCCCTCCTGGAAAGTCCCAGAGATGGTGAATGCCATCTAGAAGCCTTTCCTCTATATCAGCGGTTCTCAACCTTCCTAATGCCACAACCCTTTAATACAGTTCCTCATGTTGTGGTGACCCCCAACCATAAAATTATTTATTGCTATTTCACAACTTTAACTTAGCTACTGTTATGAATCATAATGTAAATATCTGATATGCAGGATGTATTTTCATTGTTACAAATTGATGAACATAATAGCACAGTGATTAATCACAAAAACAATATGTAATTATATATGTGTTTTCCAATGGTCTTAGGGGACCTCTGTGAAAGGGTCATTCAACCCCCAAAGGGGTCATGACCCACAAGTTGAGAACTGCTGCTCTAGATAACCTGAGCTATTCTGAGGTAAATAATTACCTATGAAGGAGCCAGTTACCTCTTCTGTCCCATATGACAGTCCAGAACTCAGTACTGTTTCCCCAGGGAAAAACTTATAATGTCAGACATCTGATTTTGACTTCACTACTGAGAAGTCCCAGAAAGCTGTTTCCTGCCTCTTTTGGGTTCACTGGAGCACTGAGACGCTGCAGTCCCTCTGGGCCCCATGAGGTCAAGAACTGGCGAATGTGCCAGTGGCACTCCTTCCTTGGGTCCCAGAGCCCAAAGCAAGTGCCCCGAAGTCCACTCCCACCAGCAGTGGCCTAAGAGCCAGCTCAACTGACATTTCCCAGAAAATGCACCATATGTTGTGGCAGAATGCATGGGAGAACGATCAGGGAGGAAAGTTTAACCTCTGAGGGAGGAAAGTTTAAACTTTATTTTGCAGATTTGCTAGTCTAGGGAAATTATGGATCCAAAGCCTGAACTGAACTCGTGGGGAGGCTCTGACCTATATATCTCCTCCTGTGGTGGGCCCCTGAGGGTCCCCGCAGCTCCATACAAGTCAGCTGTGGTGGGGCCCTGAGGTTAGGCTCGGCAGCTCCACCCAAGTCAATCATAATGGCAAGTAAGACAACAGTTTTAACCAGATACTGACTAGGTAAATTATGGATCCAAAGCCTGAACTGAACTCGTGGGGAGGCTCTGACCTATATATCTCCTCCTGTGGTGGGCCCCTGAGGGTCCCCGCAGCTCCATACAAGTCAGCTGTGGTGGGGCCCTGAGGTTAGGCTCGGCAGCTCCACCCAAGTCAATCATAATGGCAAGTAAGACAACAGTTTTAACCAGATACTGACTAGGTTGCAAGCCCCTCTGCCCCCTGCCATTTTCCTTTTCAAAATGACACTCCAAAAATTGAATTAGTCACCCTTTTATATCTTTTATATCTTTGTGAGTAATTGAAAGGAAAAAGAAAATAAGTGCTAATTAAAAAGAACTATAACCAGGTTTGGGTATTCACTGATGAGAAATATAAGCAAATGCTGGACTTGTGTAGTAAATTAGTAAGGGCTTTACAAAATTTGTTTGCTTTTATAAAACTATGGATTTTATAATTCTTATGATAAGGTTGTCTCTTACTGTTCAGAAACAGTGAAGACATCTATCATGTTGTCACCAGATGAAAAGGTCCAGAGCAGGCCTGCCTCTGGCTGGTCTGTAGTGTATGAATTATTGACTTCCTGCAGGTAAGATTTCACAATACAAGTTTAGGGAATACAAGTATGGTTGCCAAAGGTGGGGGCAGTGAAACAAAGAAAGGTCTTAGGGTAGAAAAGGCAACAGGAGAGCACAGGGAGTGCTCTGCTTTGGCTCCTACAAACTTTATAGGAAACAAATGCATCAGAGTGGGGCTGCATGAACTCACTGAGAAGTAAGTCACAGTGACAGAAATGAGCCAAGGTGGGACTGCTGTTAGCTCACTGAAAAGTCAGAGGATAAAAAGGCACTGAAGCCCTAACTGGTTTGGCTCAGTGGATAGAGCGTCGGCCTGCGGACTCAAGGGTCCCAGGTTCGATTCCGGTCAAGGGCATGTGCCTTGGTTGCGGGCATATCCCCAGTAGGGGGTGTGCAGGAGGCAGCTGACTGATGTTTCTCTCTCATCGATGTTTCTAACTATCTCTCTCCCTTCCTCTCTGTAAAAAATATGCCTAGGAATTGAGATTTGCTTTGGGGTTGGATGGAAAATACAGGAAAGAGCCCAAAAAATAAATTATATATATATATTTTTAAAAAGGCACTGGAGACAAGTTCAGGAAGTTGGCCCAAGATGAGCTACTGTTACCTGTTGCTACCCTGCTTGCAAGTCTCATGGGAACCATTAGAGTTTCTGAGAAAGAGAACAAAAGTACATGCCTGAGAAAAGGAGGGACATAGACATGCTTCCAGAAGAGTAAACCCTGGGTTCTTATCTGTTTTCTAATGGTAGGAATCTAACTGGAGGTCCCAGGGGAGGAATCTCAACAGAATATTCATCAGACTTCCAGGTGTGTTCTTTAATATACTAATGTGCCAAAATGAGCACATAGAGGAACGAGGGTCATTTTTTTGGTCAATCTTGGGTTGTTGTTTTTTTTGTTATTGTTCTAATTGTTTGTTGTTTTTGTTTCCCTAACTTCATCAGTTCTTGGGTTTGGGTGGCACAAATGGCACTAATTAGATCTTCGTTACCTATCTTTCTGACATGGTGATTTAAGTTATAAATTCTCTGCTTAGGGAGGAGAGGTATACACCATTTGCTCCCAAATGTCCTTGGTTAAGGAAGATAAGATTTTAGGATTTTCTAGCTGGCTATAGATCACTCAAATTATTTGGCCACATTTGTCTAACTAAATGCCTCAGTTTCCCTATTCCCACTTGTCAAAAAAATTATCCTAATATCTAACTATTCTGCCTCATTTCTCCCTCATAGACTTCCATCCCAGAATTACCTTACGAGTGATGAGGGGAAATGACCTGTATCTTCAGCTAATATAATGGTATGTAAAAAATGTTTTAATAGCCCTAACTGGTTTGGCTCAGTTGATAGAGTGTTGGCCTGCAGACTGAGGGGTCCCAGGTTCAATTCCGGTCAAGGGCATGTACTTTGCAGGCACATCCCCAGTGGGGGGTATGCAGGAGGCAGCAGATTGATGTTTCTCTCATCGATGTTTCGAACTCCCTATCCCTCTGCCTTTCTCTCTGTAAAATAAATAAATAAATAAATAAATAAATAAATAAATAAAAGTAAATAAATAAATTTTAAAAATGTATTTTTAATTGTCTTATTGCTTAAAGTATTACAAACAGTATTAAATATGTCTCCTTTTTTTTTCTCCCCTTGACCTTCCCCTAGCCTCCCATACCTGCCAGTGTCTTGTGTTCATTGGTTATGCTTATATGATGCTTACAAGTACTTTGGTTGAACTCTTACCCACCCCCAACCCCCCCGGCCTTTCCGCTGTAGTTTGACAGTCTGTTCAATGTTGCTCTGCCTCTGTATCTATTTATCTTCATCAGTTTATAATGGTCTTAATTATCC
>NW_005371618.1:220657-221050 GCF_000412655.1 Myotis brandtii
TAAAATTCTTCCATAGTTATTGGCCTATTGAGATTTTTAGATTCTTCCTGATTGAGTTTTGGAATGTTGTATTTTTCTAGGAGTATGTCCATTTCCTCCAGGTTGACTAGTTTGTTGGAGTAGAGTTGGTCATAATATTTTTTAACAATCATTTGTATTTCTGTAGGGTCTGTTGTCATTTCGCCTCTATCATTTCTGATATTGATTATTTGGTTCCTCTCTCTTTGCTTCTTGGTGAGCCTTGCTAGAGGTTCATCAATCCTATTTATCCTTTCAAAAAAACAGCTCTTGGTTTCATTGATCTTATATATTGTTTTGTTTTTTTGGTCTCTATTTCAGTAATTTTTGCTCTGATCTTTATTATCTCCTTCCTTCTGCTCACTGTGGGCTTTT
>NW_005371618.1:224680-227634 GCF_000412655.1 Myotis brandtii
CTCTCCTCCTGTCTTTTAATTTTTTTCTCCAATTGCTGTTCATTTTGGGTGTGTTTTGCTTCCCTGGCTTCTAATTCGCTAATTTGGTCCTCCACTTCTCCTAGTCTACTGTTGAAACTTTCAATGGTGTTTTTTATTGCAGCTATATCACTATTTTTTCTTGATTCTTATATAAGTTGTTTATTTTTTCATCCATTTCTTCTTGATTCTTGCATAAGTTGTTGGTTTTTTCCTCCATCCGGTTTATGCCCTCTAGGACCCTTATTCTGAATCATTTTTCTGACAAGTTGCATGCCTCTGTTTCACTTTGCTGCTTTTCTGGAGATTTCTCCTTTTCTTTCCTTTGGGGGTTTCTTTGTCTACTCATGTTTGATCTCACCGACAGATCTAAATGTTCAGTCATTCCGGGGCTACTCCTTGGGTGGCAGTGGCTCCTCGGGCTCTGGTTTCCCCTTGGGCGGTTGTGGTAGCAGCTGCTCCTCAGTTGGTAGCCGCTCCTCTGGTGGGTGCTGTTCACAGCCGTGGTGGCTCCTCTGACTGGTGCGGGGAGGCTTCTCACACAGCTGCTGTTCCTCAGACAGAGGATGTTCTGATCACGAGGCTATTGTTCCTTGGATGGAGTTGGGCTACACAGGCAGCTGCTACTCCTTGAACTGGGGCAGACTGCTCACATGGCTGCTGTTTCTTGGATGGGGGCTGGCTGCATACTGCTGTTGGTCCTCTGATGTGATGGGCTGCCTGTGGGGCTACTGCTCCTTAGACATGGCAGGTTGATTGCAAGGCTGCTGCTCCTCGGACTGGGTGGGCTGCTTGAGTGGCTGCTGCTCTTCTGATGAGAGTGACTGCTCTTCCTCTGATAGGGACAGGCCACTCACCCAGCTGCTGCTCGTCAGACAGGTGCAGGCTGTGTGTGTGGCTCTGTTCCTTGGACCAGTGCATGCTGCGCAGGCCTGCTGCTCTCGGATGTGGGCGGTCTGCTCGTGTGGCTGCTCCTTGGACCAGGGTGGGCTGCTGCTGCTCTTCGATTGGAGATGGGCTGCTCACACAGCTGCTCTTTCTCGGATTGGGCAGGCTGCTCGTGTGGCTGCTGCTGCTTGGACGAGATCAAGATGCTTCTGCAGCTGCTGCTCCTAGGACTGGTGCATAGTGCGGGCTGTGCACAGCTGCTGCTCCTCGAATGGGGGTGGGCTGTGCAGGGCTGCCGCTCCTCAGACATTGGCAGACTGCTCTTGTGGTGCCGCTTCTCGGATGGGTCAGGCTGCTCGCAATGTTGCTGCTCCTCGGACAGTGGAGCGGGCCACTCACACAGCTGCTGCTCCTTGGACAGGGGCAGGCCACATTAGGCTGCTGCTCTTAGGCCTGGGGCGGGCTGCTCATGGATTTGAAGCTCCTTGGACAGGAGCATGATGCTCATGTGTCTGCTGCTCACGTGGTTGCAGTACCCTGGACTAAAGCGTTGGGCTGGTCAGACGGAAGCGTGCTTCAGAACTCACAGGAACCTGCGCCTGGGGTGGCTGGAGACTCGGTGACTGTGGGACCAGAGCCGAGGTAGCAGGAGGTCCCTGGGGGTGGCTGTAGAGTCCCAGATGTTACCTGAGGGCACCTGGGTGGAGGTGAGGCTGGGCTCTCAGTTACATCAACTCTCCTCCCTGAGAAGGTGAGGCCTCTGAAGAAGAGCTGGCCTCCTGGTACTGTTTGCAATGGTAGCAGAGGCTACCTAGTTAGGCTAGCCCGGTTAGCCTGCCCCCGAAGGTCCTGTGGGGTCTAACTATACCTCATTCACACACACACACACACACACCCCACACACAACCACACACTTCTCTTTTACTCCCTCACAGCCGCCTTCTTCCTGCCTCGGTAGCTGGGTCTAGGGCCGTGATAGTGAACCTTTTGAGCTCGGTGTTTCAGTATTTTGAAAAACCCTAACTTAACTCTGGTGCCGTGACACATATAGAAGTTTTTTTGATATTTGCAACCATAGTAAAACAAAGATTTATATTTTTGGTATCCTATCTAATAAAAGAGAAACATGGTAATTAGCCATACCTCCGCTACCCTTCCCATTGGCTAATCAGGGCGATATGCAAATTAACTTCCAGCCAAGATGGCGACCGGCAGCCAGGCAGCTTGAAGCTAACAGGAGTCTTGCTTGCTCCAGTGACGGAGGAAGCCAAGGTTCCCCGCCTTCCCCTGCCGGTCTCTGAGCTTGCAGTTTGAAACATTGTAACAAATATAGAAGCTAAATAAAACCCCAGTAACCTGCTTTCAGCTAGCTGGGATCTCAGAGCTGGAGTTGAAACAGTGTTTCGATTATAGAACCCAAACAAACCAAATACCTGCTTTCAGCAGCCGGAGCCAAGCCTCAAAGCTAAAGCGAGCCCAGAATAAAAAATAAAAAAAAAAGAAAACGGGGTGAGGTTGGGAGCTTCAGTCACCCGCCAGCCTGAAAACGGCCCTCAGCCCCTCACCCAGACTGGCCAGGCACCCCAATGGGGACCCCTACACTGAAGGGGGTGTGACCAGCTGCAAACAGCCATCATCCTCTCATCCAGGCTGGCCAGGCACCTCAGTGGGGACCCCCACCCTGATCCAGGACACCCTTCAGGGCAAACCAGCCGGCCCCCACTCATGCACCAGGCCTCAATCCTATATAGTAAAAGGGTAATATGCCTCTCAGCACCAGGATCAGCAGAGCAGCGAGGCCTCACGCCCTGGGATCAGCGTGACAGGGGGAAGCGACCAAACCCCCTGATTGTCCCGCGGCTCTGTGTGTGACAGGGGGCGGGGTCACAACCTCCCTATCCGCCCTGCTCTGTTCGTGACAGGGGAATGCACCCCAACCCCCTGATCAGCCCTGCTCTGTGCTTGATAAGGGGGAGCTCCCCAACCCCCTGATCACCCTGCGGCTCTGTGTGTGACAGGGTGCAGCGCCCCAACCCCCTGATCGGCCC
>NW_005371618.1:228619-232068 GCF_000412655.1 Myotis brandtii
GGTGATGGGGCTGGTGCCTTCCCCTGATCAGCCCAGTCGACTCCCACAAAGGGTGGCCAGACTGTGGCTTAGGCCCACTCCCCAAGGGAGCAGGGAGCAGGTAGTAGGACATCCCCTAGGGCTCCCACTATGTGATAGGGGGCAAGCTGGGCTGAGGGAACCCCCTCCCCAGTGCACAAATTTTTGTGCACCGGGCCCCTAGTCCTATATAATAAAAGCTTAATATGCAAATTGTCTCCTTGACCCGAGTTCAACTGGGAGTTTGACAACTCGCTCTGACGTGCACTGACCACCAGGGGGTGGTGTGGAACATGGCAGGTGTCAGCAACAAGGCGCTGATAGTGAGCAGCAGTGGAGGCGCTGCCGGCCCTAATGGGCGAAACAAGAGCTGGACGTGGCGGGATGGTGGAGTAGGGGAGTGGGCGGCGCCAGGCGCAGGTGCAAGCGGGCTCAATCACCCCACTGATTGCCCTGCAGATGGCAACCAGTGGTAGCAGTGGGGGGTGGGGCCCCTGCCTGACTCAGGTGGAGGGGAATACACGGGGGGCCAGGGGGACTAGGTGCTGCCCAGGGACCTGCCCTCTCATG
This sequence comes from Myotis brandtii, assembly GCF_000412655.1. Lineage (NCBI taxonomy): Eukaryota > Metazoa > Chordata > Mammalia > Chiroptera > Vespertilionidae > Myotis > Myotis brandtii. The sequence continues at coordinate 229,208 of NW_005371618.1, forward strand.
CCAGACACTCACTCTTCAATTGCCAGCCAGGCCTAGGGACTGCACCTAGTTCTATATAATAGCTATTGGTGTCCCAAAACCTATTAGGCAAGATATAAATCTGTTCTACATAGATTCCTTTTTGATATGTTCCTTGAGTTACATCACCCATTCTTCCCTTTCTGATGCCTTCTCCACTCTGGTGTGATGGATCCAAGGCTTCACCCCTGCCAACATCAGAGCAGTTGGAGTGGTGAGAAGCTTGTTCCTGGGTCCCTTCCATGTTGACCATTCATGTTGCTTTTATTTTTCTAATATATATTTTTTATTGATTTTTTACAGAGAGGAAGGGAGAGGGACAGAGAGTTAGAAACATCTATGAGAGAGGTACCGATCAGGTGCCTTCTGCAAACCCCCCATTGGGGATGTGCCTGCAACCAAGGCACATGCCCTTGACCAGAATCGAACCCAGGACCCTTCAGTCCCCAGACTGATGCTCTATCCAGTGAGCCAAACCAGCCAGGGCTCGTGTTGCTTTTTAAAAATTAAATTTTTATTGTTGAAAGTTTACATATGTTCCCTTTTTTCTCCCATTGACCCCTGCTAGCCTGCCCTCCAGTCCGCTGCCCCAGGCCTTCACCACCCTATTGTCTGTGTCAATGGGTTATGCATCCTATACAATAAAAGTGTAGTATGTAAATTGTCCCCTGCACCAGGAGTGGAGCCAGTGGGAGGAAAGGGAGGCCCGTCAGCAGAGGTGACCAAGAGAAGGGAGGGAGTACCCAGCTGGCAGCTACTAGGAACCCTATGGGCCTCTAGTATAGATCTTTAATTCATCTCTTCTTATCCACCCACTCAACCACCTACACTTCCCTCTAAGATTCTAGCCCATTCCATGTTTCTATGTTTCTGCATCTATTTTGTTCATCAGTTTATTTTGTTCATTAGAGTCTACATATGAGTGAGATCATGTGATACTTGTCTTTCTCTGACTGGCATAGTTTGCTTAGCATAATACTCCTCAGATTTCTCCATGCTGTATCAAGGGTTAAGGAAACTTTTTTTATTGCTGCATAGTACTCCATGTGTAAATGTATGACAGCTTTTTTATCTACTTATCTACTGATGGACACTTGGGCTGTTCCAAAATTTTAGCTTTTGTGAATTGTGCTACTATGAACACGGGTGAATACATGCTTTCTGATTGGTGTTTCAGATCTCTTAGGATATATTCCTGGACGTAGGATCACTAGATAAAATGGCAGTTGCATTTTTAATATTTTGAGGAAACACCATAATGTTTTCCGTATAATGGCTGCACCAATCTGAATTTCCACCAGCAGTATACTAAGATTCCCCTTCCTCCACATCCTCACCAGCACTTGCCATTTACTGATTTGTTGATGGTAGCCAATCTGACATGTGTTTGCTATTACTTCATTGTCATTTAAATTTGCATCTGTCTGATGATCACTGACTTTGCCTTTTGCATTTTTTCATATGTTTCTTAGCTATCTGTATGTCCACTTTGGAGAAGTGTCTAATTAGATACTTTGACCATTTTAAAATTGGATTGTTTGTCTGCCTTTTGTTAAGTTGTATGCCTTCTTTATAATATCTTGGGTATTAATTCTTTATCAGATGTATCATTGCCAAATGTGTTCTCCCATACAGTGGGGTCCCTTTTTATTTCATTGATAGTTTCTTTTGTTGTGCAGAAGCGTTTTATTTTAATGCAGTCCCATTTGTTTATTTTCTCCTTAGTTTCCCTTGCCCTACAAGAGATGTTATCTGTAAATTATTGCTATGAGACATGTCTCATACTTTGCTGCCTATGGTATCTTCTAGAATTTTTATGGTTTCTCAACTTAGATTTAAATCTTTTATGCATTTTGAATTTATTCCTGTGCATGGTGTAAGTTAGCCTAGTTTTATTTTTTGCATGTATCTGTCCAATTTTCTCAATACCATTTATTGACTTCACTGTATGTTCTTGCCTCCTTTGTCAAATATTAAATCAGTGTAATGAATTTGATTGATTTCTAGGTTCTCTGTTTTGTTCCATTGATCTATAGATCTGTTCTTGTGCCAGTGCCAGGAGTACAGTGGCTTTATAGTATAACTTGATATCTGGTATTCCACTTTATTCTTTCTCAAAATCGCTGCAGCTATTCAGTGTTTTTTATGGTTTCATATAAATTTTTGGAGTATTTGATCTAGATCTGTGAAATATGCCATTGGTATTTTACTATGGATTGCATTGAATCTATAGATTGCTTTGGGTAGTATGGACATTTTAATGTTAATTCTACCAATCCATGAACATAATATATTCTTCCACTGTTTATGTCTTCATCACATTTTTCAACATCCTGTAGTTTTCCTCATACAGATCTTTTGCCTCTTTGGTTAAGTTTATTCCTAAGTATCTTAATATTTTTGTTGCAATGGTAAATGGGATTGTTTTTTAGTATCTCTTTCTGCAAGTTCATTATTGGTATATAAAAAAGCCATAGATTTTCAGATGTTAATTTTGTATCTGCTACATTGGGGTAAAAGCTAGAATACTAAGAATTATGACAAATGGTATGGTGGAGGGAAAGAGACATTAGTTTGAGGGGTTGTAGTCAAATATTTAAGAAAACTAGAAAAAAATCAGAATTTAGTTTAGTTTAGTAAAACAATGATTTTCTGTAAGTAACAAACTTAAATGACATGGTTATAGACTTGTCCATAAAACAATTGGCAAAGAACCTTGCTTTTCTGTATGATATAATATTCCAATATAACAATTTCTTAGTAAATGATTATGAAATGACATAAAAGAACAATATAAAGTTTATATTCTTTGATTCAATATAGGGTATATATATATATGTATA
>NW_005371618.1:232196-233657 GCF_000412655.1 Myotis brandtii
TTTAAATGCTTGATTTAAGTATTTAATTTCTTAAGTCAATAAAACATTATACCCTAGTGGTACCATCTGGTTGCAAAAATCATTACATATAATATATAGACAAATTCATGAAGACCATACACATGATTTAAATTTAAAAAATTTTTCTTTGACTTTGATGAAGGCTATAAAAAGGGAGAGAAGTTTCTAAATACCAAGTAGGAAGACTTGTTGAGACTTTCAATGATAGTGTCAAGGACTGTGAATGACAAGTGGGAATAAAGAATGTCTTGGCTCCAATCTAATGTTTTAAGCAATAGGAGAGAGCCTGTACTGGATTGCTTTAGCTTACTAGGAGAGAATGGGTCCCTGTAGATGTCAAAGGTAATCAAGACCTGACTCAATGGATCCTATTGCCCAGGTGTCACGTGGGAATAGTCATGTGGGTGGGTCAATCTGTGTCCAGAAGCAAGTTTATCTCATTTTTGCATTGAGAGGCATCTTTTTTTAAATTCTTTATTGTTTAAACATTACATATCTATATATATAAAAGCCTAAGTGACCTTTATGACCAAACATCCAGTCGACCAGTTGCTATGATGCACAATGACCATCAGGGAGTATACGCTCAAAGCAGGAGCTGCCCACTGGTGGTCAGTGTGCTCCCACAGGGGGAGCGCCACTCAGCCAGAAGCCAGGCTCATGACTGGCTAGAGCAGTTGGGTAGGTGGGAGCCTCTCCTGCCTCCACAGCAGTACTACCAGGTGGAGTGGCAGCAGGCACCGTGAGGCTGGGGTGAGCAGGAGCGCTTCAGGCTCCTACCTGGCTGCCTGCCGCTTAGTGCACTGCTACATCCCTCATACCCCATAAGCCTACAGTTACAATCTCCGGAGAAGGGTTGAAGCATGGACACTTGGAGTAACCAGGATGAGCCTGATATCACTGCCAGGCTCCTGGAACTCTGCCTCGGGCATCAGGCTCAAATCTCAACCCTTATGGATTGCCCCGAAGCTACAGAGGAAGGCAGCAATATAACAGTGGCCACAAGGAGGCTACTGACAATTGGGGTAAAAGTCTAAGAGAGATGGATCTGAAGGGTGAAGGCATGGGCAACAGAGCACCCCTGATCCCCAATATCCCCAGCTTTGTATTGTTCACCTCGGAGCATCTCTTATCCAGCTCTGAGTAATGAAAAGTGTCCAGCATGGCCTAAGGCGTACACCAGGGACCTCCCAGCCGGCAAGGTGTGACCCTGGCTACAGAAGGGACATTTGGAAATTTTCAGGAAGCTGTGGGGAGGAGGACAGACTCCCCAAGTGACTTCCCGGTGGCTCAACCGTGAAAACTACTTGGCATGCAGGCGTGGGCTCCCGATTTCCTTTCAATGTGCATGAATCCATGCACTGGGCCACTAGCAGTATTGTATATGTCTCCTTTTCCCCATTTGACCTCACCCTGGACACCCACACCCACCAATACAAG
>NW_005371618.1:233685-237027 GCF_000412655.1 Myotis brandtii
TATGCTAAAATGCATACAAGCCCTTTGGTTGATCTCTTACCCACCTCTCCTGCCTTCCCACTGAAGTCTGGCAGTCTGTTTGATGTTTCTACTAGTATGTCTCTGTATCTATTTTTATTCATCAGTTTTTGTTGTTCATTATATCCGACAAATGACTGAGATCATGTGATATTTATCTTTCTCTTACTGGCTTATTTCACATAGCATAATGTTCTCCAGGTCCATTTGTGCTGTTGCGAATGGTAAGAGTTCTTTCTTTTCTAAAGCAGTGTAGTATTGCATTGTGTTGACGTCTAAGTGTTTTTCTTATCCACTCATCTGCTGATGGACACTTAGGCTATTTCCAAATCTTAGCTACTGTAAATTGTGCTGCTATGAACATAAGGGTGCATAAGTCCTTTCTGATTGGTGTTTCTGCTTTCTTAGGATATATCCCAGAAGTGAGATTACTGGGTCAAATGGGAGTTCCATTTCCATTTTTTTCTTTTTTTCTTTTTATTTTCTTTTTTAATTTTTTTATTTTTTTTTTTATTTTTTTAAATTGTTTATTTTGCTAACAGTATTACAAAGGGTATTACATATGTGTCCTTTTTTCCCCCCGCCCTTGACAATCCCCTGCCCTCCATTACCCCCCATTGTCTTATGTCATTAGTTATGCATATATGCATGCATACAAGTCCTTCGGCTGATCTCTTACTCCCCTCCCTCCTGACCCCCAACCCTCCCTGGCCTTCACACTGCAGTTTGACAATCAGTTTGAGGCAGCTCTGCCTCTGTATCTATTATTGTTCAAAAGTTTGTAATGGTCTTTATTATCCATGAATGAGTGAGATCATGTGGTATTTTTCCTTCATTGACTGGCTTATTTCACTTAGCATAATGCTCTCCAGTTCCATCCATGCCGTTGCAAATGGTAAGAGTTCCTTCTTTTTTACAGCAGCATAGTATTCCATCGTGTAGATGTACCACAGTTTTCTAATCCATTCATCTACTGATGGGCACTTAGGCTGTTTCCAAATCTTAGCTATGGTGAATTGTGCTGCTATGAACATAGGGGTGCATAGATCCTTTCTGATTGGTGTTTCTGGTTTCTTGGGATATATTCCTAGAAGTGGGATCACAGGGTCAAATGGGAGTTCCATGTTTTGTTTTTTGAGGAAACTCCATACTGTCTTCCATAGTGGCTGCACCAGTCTGCATTCCCACCAGCAGTGCACGAGTGTTCCTTTTTCTCCACATCCTCTCCAGCACTTGTCGTTTGTTGATTTGTTGATGATAGCCAGTCTGACAGGTGTGAGATGGTACCTCATTGTTGTTTTGATTTGCATCTCTCGGATGATTAGTGACTTTGAGCATGTTTTCATATGTCTCTTGGCTTTCTGAATGTCCTCTTTTGAAAGGTGTCTATTTAGATCCTTTGCCCATTTTTTGATTGGATTGTTTATCTTCTTTTTGTTAAGTTGTATGAGTTCCCTATAAATTTTGGAGATTAGGCCCTTATCAGATATGACGTTGGCAAATATGTTTTCCCACGCAGTGGGTTTTCTTGTTGTTTTGTTGATGGTTTCTTTTGCTGTGCAGAAGCTTTTTATTTTGATGTAGTCCCATTTGTTCATTTTCTCTTTAGTTTCAACTGCCCTAGGAGCTGTATCAGTGAAGAAATTGCTTTGGCATATGTCTGAGATTTTGTTGCCTTTGGATTCTTCTAGAATTTTTATGGTTTCCTGTCGTACATTTAAGTCCTTTATCCATTTTGAGTTTATTCTTGTGTATGGTGTAAGTTGGTGGTCTAGTTTCATTTTCTTGCATATATCTGTCCAATTTTCCCAACACCACTTATTGAAGAGACTATCTTGGCTCCATTGTATGTTCTTGCCTCCTTTGTCAAATATTAATTGAGCATATTGGTTCGGGCTAATTTCTGGACTCTCTATTCTATTCCACTGATCTATATGTCTGTTCTTGTGCCAGTACCAGGCAGTTTTGAGAACAGTGGCTTTGTAATACAGCTTGATATCTGGCATTGAGATCCCACCTACTTTGTTCTTTCTCAGGATCGCTGCAGCTATTCGGGGTCTTTTTTTATTCCAGATGAATTTTTGGAGAGTTCGTTCTAGATCTTTGAAGTAGGCCATTGGTATTTTAATGGGAAGTGCGTTGAATTTATAGATTGCTTTGGGTAGTATGGACATTTTAATGATGTTGATTCTACCAATCCAAGAACATGGTATGTTCTTCCATCTCTTTATGTCTTCCTCTATCTCTTTTTTCAACGTCCTGTAGTTTTCTGAGTAGAGGTCTTTTACCTCTTTAGTTAAGTTTATTCCTAGGTAGCTTAATTTTTTTGGTGCGATGGTAAATGGGATTGTTTTTATAATCTCTCTTTCTGAAAGTTCACTATTGGTGTATAGAAATGCCTCAGATTTCTTGGGGTTAATTTTGTATCCTGCTACATTGCCAAATTCATGTATTAAGTCTAGTAGTTTTTTGATGGAGTCTCTAGGGTTTTGTATGTATAATATCATGTCGTCTGCAAATAAGGACAGTTTTACTTCCTCTTTTCCAATTTGGATGCCTTTTATTTCTTCTTCTTGTCTAATTGCAATGGCTAATACTTCCAGGACTATGTTGAAGAGGAGTGGCGAGAGTGGGCATCCCTGTCTTGTTCCTGTTCTTAGGGGAAATGGTGTTAGTTTTTGTCCATTGAGTATGATGTTGGCTGTGGGCCTGTCATATATGGCTTTTATTATGTTGAGGTATGATCCTTCTATTCCCACCTTGCTGAGAGTTTTTATCAAAAATGGGTGTTGGATTTTGTCGAATGCTTTTTCTGCATCAATTGATATGACCATGTGGTTTTTTTCTTTCAATTTGTTTATGTGATGTATTACGTTTATTGATTTACGGATGTTGTACCATCCTTGCATCCCTGGGATAAATCCTACTTGGTCATGGTGTATGATCTTTCTGATGTACTGCTGGATCCGATTTGCTAAGATTTTGTTGAGGATTTTGGCATCTATGTTCATGAGGGATATTGGCCTGTAATTCTCTTTCATTGTGTTGTCTTTACCTGGTTTTGGTATTAGGGTGATGCTGGCTTCATAGAATGAGCTTGGAAGTGTTCCTTCCTCCTGAATTTTTTGTAGTAGTCTGAGGAGGATAGGTTTTAGTTCTTCCTTGAAAGTTTGGTAAAACTCCCCTGAGAAGCCATCTGGTCCTGGGCTTTTGTTTGCTGGAAGCTTTTTGATGACTGCTTCAATTTCTTCCATAGTTATTGGCCTATTGAGATTTTTAGATTCTTCCTGATTAAGTTTTGGAATGCTGTATTTTTCTAGGAAT
>NW_005371618.1:239978-255848 GCF_000412655.1 Myotis brandtii
ACTGGGTTCAACAATCAAACTCACAGATTTAAGGGGAAGTGTGCGAACTCGCAGGGCTCCACCTTCCAGATCTGCACGGAGTCTCTGCGCGCGCTCTGGCCCCTGGCACCAAGTAGCCGGCTAGCTGGCAGAATCTGAGGCTGCCCCTTTGCATCCAGTCCAAATATGGGCTTATTTATAGTGTTACCTTCTGCCAGCAGCCCTGCGGGAGCCCTCCCCACTTGCGGGTCACGCTGGCCTCAATGGGCGCGGACTTTGTGGGGCGCAGATTTCTCCCCGCACGCGTTCCTCGCTCCAACCTGAATTGCAAACCACACCTTTGGGGGAAGTCTAACCTTTCCATGGGGGGAAGCAGGTCTCCTCTGCGTTCATGTAGTCGCGCTGCTTGAGAGCCGTTTCCTCCGGGTTAGTAGCCGATCTCTGGATGCGGATAACAGCTGCTCAAGATGGCGCGGTCTCGCGGCTGAACTGCCACCCAGGGGGAGGTTTCAGCCTCAATCTCTAACCATCCCCATTTTCTTGGAGTTCTCTGTCTTTCCTGGCTGCAGACTGTCTCTCAGCTGAATCTCCTCTGCTTGTTCGGGCTGTATGTTACCCGTTTCAGCTGCTCGCCCGTATCTCCATTTCAATTTTTTTCAAGTTTTTCACAATGGATGCACCAGTCTGCATTCCCACCAGCAGTGCTTGAGGGTTCTTTTTCTCTGCATCCTCACCAGCACTGTCATTTGTTGATTTATTGATTATAGCCATTCTGACAGGTGTGAGATGGTTTCTCATTGTTGTTTTGATTTGCATCATTTAATGATTAGTGACTTTAAGCATGTTTTCATATATCCCTTGGCCTTCACTACGTCCCCTTTCAAAAGTTTCTAAGTCCTTTGCCCATTTTTTGATTGGATCATTTATCTTCTTTTTGTTAAGATGTAAGAGTTCCATATAAATTGTGGAGATTAGGCCATTATCAGATATAACATTGGCAAATATTTTCTCCCATGCAGTGGGCTTTCTTGTTGTTTTGTTGATGGTTTCTTTTGCTCTGCTTTTTATTTTCATGTAATCCCGTTTATTTTCTACTTAGTTTCCATTGCCCTAGGGGCTGTATTGGTAAAGATATTGCTACAACATATGTCTGAAATTTTGCTGCCTATGGATTCCTCTAATATTTTTATGGTTTCCCATCTTATATTTAAGTCCTTTAACCATTTTGAGTTTATTTTTGTGTGTGGTATAAGTCGGTGGTCTACTCTCATTTTTTTGCAGGTGTCTATCTAATTTTCCCAACATCTTTTATTGAAGAGACTGTCTTGACTCTATTGTATGCTCTTTCCTCCTTTGTCAAATATTAATTGAGCATAATGGCTTGGGTCTATTTCTGGGTTCTCTGTTCTGTTCCATTGGTCTATATGTCTGTTCTTGTGCAGTACCAGGCAGTTTTGAGAAGAATGGCTTTGTAATATAGCCGTTTCAGCTGCTCGCCTGTATCTCCATTTCTGCTGTTATTTGGTGTCCTTTTTTGTTCCATATGAATTTCTGGACAGTTTGTTCTAAGTCTGTGAAATACGCCAATGGTATTTTAATGGGAATTGCATTAAATCTATAGCTTGCTTTGGGTAGTATGGGCATTTTAATGATGTTGATTCTTCCAATCCATGAACACGGTATATTCTTCCATTTGTTTATGTCTTCCTCTATCTCTTTTTTTCAATGTTCTGTAGTTTTCCAGGCACAGCTCTTTTACCTCCTTAGTTAAGTTTATTCCTAGGTATCTTAATTTTTTTGTTGTTGCAATGGTAAGTGGGTTTGGTTTTTTGATTCTCTTCCTGTGAGTTCGAGTTCATTAGTGTATAAAAAGTCATAGATTTCTGGGTATTAATTTTGTATTCTGCTACATTGCTGAATTCATTTATTAAATCTAGTCATTTTTATGCAGTCTTTAGAGTTTTATATGTACAATATCATGTCACCTATGAATAATGACAGTTTTACTTCTTTCCCAATATGGATGCCTTTCATTTCTGCTTCTTATCTGATTGCTATGGTTAGCACTTACAGTACTATTTCGAACAGAGTGGTGAAAGGAGGCATCCCTGTCTTGTTCCTGTTCTTAGGGGAAATGGTTTTTAGTTTTCTTCCCATTGAGTATGATGTTGGCTGTAGGTTTTTCATACTGTAGGCTTTTATTATGTTGAGGTATGTGAAAGGTTCAGAGTGGACCATGGTCACACACCTATGACATGTGGTCATAATGTATCAAAAGAGATTTTATTCCTGATACCTGGGTGTTGGTGGGCTGAGACCAAGAAAGACATCAGCAAAGAGAGCAGGGAGAGCAGGTTTTTATTAATCCTTGCTGTCTGAAAGCCACTCTGCTGATGTAAGGGTCTGGTCTGTTCTTAGTTCCTCCCAAGCCAGGTGTCTTCTGGTTATCTGGGCTAATGCTGTGCTCAAGGCTGCAAGCTTTCTGAAAGATATCTGCTAAGCGCAATAAGTTTTTATCTGCCCTGTTTTATTTTCTTTAACCCTTTCATTCCCATCTTAAAGGGTATATATAAAGGAAAAAAGGGGGAATGAGTTTGCCATTTATCTTTGTCTGCTTCATGTGTGGTAGGAGCTGTTATGGATGCCTAAGGAGTCAATTCAGATTATTTTCTGGGATATAAGCCTGTATGGTCCCTTTACCTGAGTAAGGACAAACTATCTTACTATCTTAACTAGGACTTGTAATCTTGTTTGTATAAATTTGCTAACTATCTTGAAAATACATGGCCTAAAGAGGAACAGTAGGAGAAATATTGTTAGGGAGCTCAAAAGGGGTAAAAGCCAGGTTAATTTTGGCAGAGCTGCTTGTAAGCTAGACCATATGGACTAATCTTTGCTGTCCTGACTGATCTCCTTGAGCCATTAAGTATTCTGTAGAATGTGTTGTGTTATTTCCTCTACTTTACCTGTAGAGTTTAGATAACAAAGGAGGTGTTAGCAATTAAACAAACCTTTCCCTCTTTGGATAAAAGATAATCTAGGGCAAGTAGAGGGATCATTTTAGAAATATAAGAGATCTGTGAGATTTAGAAGCACTATGAAAGTAAACAAATAGATGTGATCTGAAGAGAAATCCTGTAAATTGCCCTGGAGCCAGATCTGTAATGAGTTCAAAAATACCTTGCACTGTTCGGATGGGATAGTCTGCAATAGGTGGGGGGCTGTTGTTACTAATATTCAGGAATGTGGAAGTCTGGGTATATAATTTATTAGTTATTTGGCTGATATGCAAGAGGGGCTATTTTCTCCCAGGAAGGCTAGTGGGAGGATAGGTTATTCTGGAGTCAAGGTGTTTGTGTGTGTGTGTGTGTGTGTGTGTGTGTTGTGTGTGTGTGTGTGTGTGTGTTTCCAGTTTTGCCCCTTGCCAGGCATCTGGAGCTTTTTGCTCTGGTAAGTTTTTACATATGTATCTGGCCTAATTGTCCTTGCTCTGGGAGTCAGAGGAACAAAGAGGGCTGGGCACAAAAGGAGGTTGTGATGGTATCTTGGGGTGGTATTTTCTGAGTACAAGTGGGGTTTGTAACCTGGTGGAAACAAACTGTTTTATATTATTGGGGTAAAAGTTAGAAGAATAAGAGTTATGACAAATGGTCTGGTGGAAGAAAAGAGGCATTAGTTTAGAGGGTTGTAGTCTAACATACTAAAATGAGGTTTATTTTTAAATTATTTATTTTTAAGTGTGCTTGGTTTAGGGAAGATAGGATTTACTAGATGGCTGCGGACTGCTGTTTTACTATCTCAGTTTTCCTATTCTGCTTGTTCTCGCTTACTGGCCTGTGTCATTTACAATATTTAAACTTTAATTTTCTAATGATCAAAAAGTAAACAGCCAACATTTATTAGATTGACAGTGATGAATATGCTCACTCTTAAGAAACATATCTTTAACAAAATTCAAGACATTATATTAACAGTTTTAAATTTACTTTATAGATTTTCTGTAATAAATGCTAAAATTAGGTAAACTTAAAACTTGTTGAAATATTTAGATGTTTATCATTTAATATACAGTAGGTCCTCAGGTTACATCAGAGATACATTCCTACAGCGCAACATAACACGATTTTCACTGTAAGTCAGAACCCACCTGCATAAGCACCTACGATACGCACATGGAGCACAGACACAGCAGTAATGAAGTGAAACAGTATAAAAAATTAAAAGAAAGATAACAATTCCTGACCTTTACTTGTGGTAAATAATAAAAAACATAAAGCACATATGTACATATGTCAAAATGATAGAACTTTTTTTTTTATAAATACTGTAAATGGGAGATGGTGACATAACCACAAAACAATGTACACCAAGTCCGACCTAATCCAAGGACTGCCTGTAGTAATATTTTAAAGCTTTAAGCTGCCAAAGACTCTGGAAAATTATGTATAGACATATGAGGCTGGAGAAAATGTGGGGACTTAGCAGTCTGTTCCCAGGCCTCTAGCTGAGTGGATTTAAAACTGCCATATTTTCCCTTAAAGATAATATGCTAAGGATTGGGTGATAATGAGTTCAGCTTCTGATAGTAGCCGGACTGTTAAGTAAACATTTGTAGTTTTTCAGTAAAGAAAGTTGGGAAGAGTATGTGTGTGAGAAGGTGCTAAGGTCAGAGAAGTTTTCAGAGCATTAAAGGGGTGAGAATGCTGACCTTGAGATCTACTAAGGCTCAGTGAGGAGTCCCTTTGTCATGTTACATTATAGAGGAGCTTTGTAAGAAAATTGAAATTGGGAGCTCAGAGATGAAAATACCTAGCAAGCCTGAAAAAGGAGAGTATTTCTTATTTAGAGGAGGGGAGAGTCATGGAGGAGATAAGGTGTTTATAATTCAAGGAATGGCATGGCTTTGGGGGGTGAGAGTGAAACTGAAGTAAGCAACAGTGGTTTGGGACAACTGGGCTTTATGAGGGGATGCCAGTACCATTCAGGTCAGGCAAGAAAAGTGGATAATGGGGTATTTAATAAGATGCAGTGTAGAGGTGAGGTGGATACTGACCATAAAACTAATGTCAACCCCCATGATAGAGACTGAGGAGGGGACAAGAGTCCCAGCAAATTTGGAGAGGGTAGAATGAGTGGCCCCAGTGTCAATTAAAATAAGATCGGCTTACCTGCCACCACAATCATTACCTGAGGTTTGGTCCTGGTGATGTAAGTCTGTGGGATCTTGTCAGGGCCTGAGCAGCTTCAGTCTTCTGTGGCCAGTCCGGGGAGGTCTGGGAGCTCCAAACTGGATCCAGAGGAAGGCCTTGCTGAGGTTCGACCTGGAGGGGCCAAACTGCAGTCTGATTTCCAGTGGCCTTCCCTCCCTCACCTTGGGCAGGGCCCAGGCGGGGGGTCTCGGGTTTGGCGAGGACTTGGTCCAGTGTCCTCTTTTGTTGCATTTGAAGCATGGGCCTGGAGGAGGCTTAGCCCCTGACTTCCCTTGGTTGGAAGATTGACACTTCATTTGGGGTCATTAGAGTGGTGGCTAGGAGCTGAAAGGACTTCATCTGGACTTCAGCCTTGGCCTAATCTTATCTTTGTTTTCGGATTTTGTTCTCCTTGTCTTTATTATTAAAGACCTTAAAGGTCATGTTTAAAAGGTCTCATTGGAGGGTTTGTCCCCTCTGGGTTTGTAGGGTTAAGGTTGGTGTATTTTCTCATGGCCTGTGTAAGGCTAGAGAGAAAGACTGCTGGATTTTCATGTCTATCCTAGGTGATCTTTGCAAATTTTTATAATTAGCTGCTTTGTGGGCTGTGTTTTTCAGTCCTTCAAGGAAGAGAACCGAGTGACCTTGAGACCTGTGACCTGCCGACCCTTCCTGATAGATTTACAGTGGGTCTCTGTCAGGGACAGCATCCGCTCCAACTAGGAGCACAGGGGCCTGATGGTGAAGGGTATCTGTGTGGCCCTGGGCATGAAGCCAGATTTGGAACCAGCAATCTCCTGAAGGGGGCATTTTAAGGCCAGTGCCTAAGTGGCGGGAGGAAGAGAGCCAAAAACTGCTCTGGAGTGGGTGTGAGATGGGATTGTGGCAGTGGCATCTGCTGTGTAAGGGGGTGGGCTCTCAGGCTATTGAGACTGAGAAGCCATAGGCTGGAGGGAGTAAGGTTGGTTGGCAAGATCAAAAGTGGTGAAGGAGGAGGAGAATTTGAGATCCTCTGGGAGCTTAGAGTAAAGAAGAAAAATCTGTGAGGGAGAGCAGCTGTTACAGAGAAAAGGATGTGTCCTTGAGTGTAAAAAAGCCTGGATATACAGGATCTCAGACCACTTCTCTTGCCTGTGGCAGTAATTGTTAAGGTCAGTTAGGATTTGGAAATTTAAAATGCCATTTTACTGAGGCCAGAAGTCCTTTGTGAATTCTAGGGTTTGAAGGCTTTTAAGTAGACAGCCCAGGGGTGTGATGTGGGGAATGGTTGACTGCAAATTCCTTATGGCAACTGGCAGTGGCTTAAGGTCTGCTTTCCGTGAAGTTAAGGCCGAGAAAGGCATCCCCATCTCCCCATAATGTTCACCAGAAAGGAAGAACAGAGCCCTCCCTTTGTGACAGGCGTCCCCATCAGGAGAGTGAGCTAGGGAACCTGGTTCCCCAGAGGACTTGTCCCAACCAGCGCTGGATTTCCATGGGGCCGGCTGAACAGTATCAGCCCAGAACCTGGCTCCAAAACCAAAATGACAGGATAGTCCGGACAGAGGAAATGAGACTAAAGGCACTTACCTACGAATTTATGCCCAGTGTTGATTCAGGAGGAGGCAAGGCAAGGAGAGGTCCACTATCCAGTCACAGGCACAATCCAGACGGATCCAGAGGAACGCAGGGGGCCCAAGTGAGTGTTATGAGTTTAGCAGAAGTGCAGCCATCAGGAGCGCAGCTGGGGGGCTTCCCAGACACAAGGGGAGCTCAGGAGCCTGATGATCATGGTCTCTCTGAGTTCCAAGTGCCTGGTTGCTGGAACCCTGCAATGGCTCTTACTGGACCCCTTACTAGACCTTCTGGGATGTCCGGCACCAAATGAAACGTTAGGAGTGGGCTGGGGTTGCGCACCTATGATATGAGATCATAATGTATCAAGAGATTTTATTCCCGACACCTGGGTGCAGGTGGGCTGAGACAGAGAAAGGCATCATCCAAGAGAGCAGGGAGAGATAGGTTTTTATTAATCTTTGCTGGATGCAAGCCGCTCTGCTGACATACGGGTCTGGTCTGTCCTTGGTTCCTCCCATGCCAGGTGTCTTCTGGTTATCTGAACTATGCTGTGCTCAAGGCTGCAAGCTTTCTGCAAGATATTTGCTAAGTACAATAAGGCTTTCTTTGCCCCCATTTTATTCTCTTTAACCTTTCAGTATTACCCTTCTATTCTCAATTGCTGAGAGTTTTTATCAAGAAAGGATCTTGCTTTTTCTGCATCAATTGATATGGTTATGTAGTTTTATCTCTCAGTTTGTTTATGTGATGTATCACATTTATTGATTTATGGATACTGTAACATCCTCGCATCCCCTGAGAAAATCCCACTTAGTCATGACTAGCATTTCCAGTACTATGTCAAATAGGAGTGGTGAAAGTGGGTATCCCTGTCTCATTCCTGTTCTTAAGTGAAATGGTTTCATTTTTGCCCATTGAGTATGTTGTTGGCTGTTGGTTTGTCATATAAGCCTTTTATTATGTTGAGGTATGATCCCTCTATTCCCATTTTGCTGAGGGTTTTATCAAGAAAGAGAGTTGGAATTCGTCAAATGTTTTTACTGCATCAATTGATATGACTATGTGATTTTTATCTCTCAATTTGTTTATGTGATGTATCACATTTATGGATTTGAGGATATTGTACCATCCTTGAATCCCCAGGATAAATCTTACTTTGTCATGGTGTATGATCTTTCTAATGTACTTCTGGATCCGATTTGCTAGGATTTTGTTGAGGATTTTGGCGTCTATTTTCATGAGGGATATTGGCCTGTACTTCTTTCATTATGTTGTCTTTATCTGGTTTTGGTATTAGGGTGATGCTGGCTTCATAGAATGAGCTTGGAAATGTTCCTTCCTCTTGAATTTTTTGGAACAGTCTGAAGAGGATAGGTTTTAGTTCTTTGAATGTTTGGTAAAACTCCCCTGTGAAGTCATCTGATCCCCTGGGCTTTTGTTTGCTGGAAACTTTTTGATGACTGCTTCAATTTCTTCCATAGTTATCAACCTGCTGAGATGGGCCTTTGTCTTCCTTATTGAGTTTTGAAAGGTTATATATTTCTAGGAATATGTCCATTTTCTCTAGGTTTTCTAGATTGTTGGAATAGAGTAGTTCATAGTATTTTTTAACAATCCTTTGTATTTCTGTGGGGTCTGTTGTTATTTTGCCTTTTTCTTTTCTGATTTTATTTATTTGACTCCTCTCTCTCTGCTTCTTGGTGAGCCTGGACAGAAGTTCATCAATCTTGTTTATCCTTTCAAATATCTAGTTTTTGGTTTCATTGATATTTTGGATTTTTTTGTCTCTATGTCATTTATTTCTGCTCTAATCATTATTATCTACTTCCTTCTGCCTCATTCTGTCTTTCCTCTTTGCTCTCCTTCTAATTCTTTAAGTTGTAGAGTCAGATGATTTATTACCATTTTTTCTTGTTTTTTTGAGATAGGCCTGTTGAACTATAAACTTCCCTCTCAGGGCTGCTTTCACTCTGTCCTATAGATTTTGGATTGTTATGTTTTCATTGTCATTCATTTCCAGGAAGTTTTTAATTTCTTCTTTGATCTCTTTGGTAACCCAATCACTGTTTAATTGCATGCTATTCAGCTTCCAAGTGTTTGAATTTTTTTATTATTTTATTATCATTTATTTCATTTTTTAATTTTTATTGATTAATGTATTACAAATGTGTCTTTATCCCCCCCATTGTCCCCTTATCCCCCCAGTCCTGCCCTCAGCCTCACCCCCTGTTGTTTGCATCCATCACTTATGTTTATATGCATGTATACAAGTCTTTTGGTTGATCTCTCTATATTACCCCCACCCTCCCCTACCTTCCCTCTGAGGTTTGAGCATCTGATCGATGCTTCTCTGTCTCTAGATCTGTTTTTTGGTAATCGGTTTATGTTGTTCATTATAATCAACAAATCATGTGATATTTATCTTTCTCTGCCTGACTTATTTCACTTAGCATAATGCTCTCCAGCTACATCTATGCTGTTGTAAATGGTAGGAGTTTCTTCCCTTATACTTTGGCATAGTATTCCATTGCATAGATGTGCCAAAGCTTTTTAATCCACTCATCTGCTGATGGGCACTTAGGCTGATTCCAAATCTTAGCTATTGTAAATTGGTGTTTCTGGTTTCCTAGGATATATTCCTAGAAGTGGGATCACTGGGTCAAATGAGAGTTCCATTTTTAGTTTTTTGAGGAAACTCCATACTGTTCCTATAGTGGCTGCACCAGTCTGCATTCCCACCAGGAGAGCACGAGTGTTCCTTTTTCTCCACATCCTCGCCAGCACTTGTTTGTTGATTTGATGATAGCCATTCTGATAGGTGTGAGATGGTACCTCATTGTCATTTTGATTTGCATCTCTCGGATGATTAGTGACTTTGAGCATGTTTTCATATGTCTCTTGGCCTTCCTTATGTCTTCTTTTTTGGAAAATTATCTATTTAGGTCCATTGCCCATTTTTTGATTGGGTTGTTTGTCTTTTTTTTAAGTTGCATGAGTTCCCTGTAAATGTTGGAGATTAAACCCTTATCAGAGATATCATTGGCAAATATGTTCTCCCTTGCAGGGGATTTCTTGTTTCGTTGATGATTTCTTTTGCTGTGCAGAAGCTTTTTATTTTGATGTAGTCCCATTTTTTTATTTTCCCTTTAGTTTCCAATGCCCTGGGAGCTATGTCGGTGAAGATATTGCTTCAGCATATATCTGAGATTTTGCTGCCTGTGGATTTCTCTAATATTTTTATGGCTTCCCATCTTACATTTAAGTCCTTTATCCATTTTGAGTTTATTTTTGTGAATGGTGTAAGTTGGTGGTCTAGTTTCATTTTTTTTGCATGTGTCTGACCAAATTATCCAGCACCATTTATTGAAGAGACTGTCTTGACTCCATTGTATGTTGTTGCCTCCTTTGTCAAAGATTAATAGAGCATAGTGGTTTGGGTCGATTTCTGGGTTCTCTATTCTATTCCGTTGTTCTATATGTCTGTTCTATACCAGTACCAGACAGTTTTGAAAACAGTGGCTTTGTAATAAAGCTTGATATCTGGTATTGAGATCCCACCTACTTTGTTCTTCTTTCTCAAGATTGCTGCAGCTATTTGGATTTTTTTTTATTCCAGATGAATTTTTGGACAGTTCATTCTAGATCTGTGATATATGCCATTAGTATTTCAATGGGGAGTACATTGAATCTATCTATTGCTTTGGGTAGTATGGACATTTTAATGATGTTGATTCTACCGATCCAAGAACATGGTATGTTCTTCCATTTGTTTATGTCTTCCTCTATCTCTTTTTTCAATGTCCTGTAGTTTTCTGAGTAGAGGTCTTTTACCTCTTTAGTTAAGGTTATTCTTAGGTATCTTAATTTTTTTGGTGCGATGGTAAATGGGATTGCTTTTTTAGTCTCTCTTTCTATAAGTTCACTATTGGTGTATAGAAATGCCATAGATTTCTTGGCATTAATTTTGAATCCTGCTACATTGCTGAATGCATTTATTAAGTCTAATAGTTTTTTGATGGAGTCTTTAGGTTTTTTTATGTACAATATCATGTCATCTGTGAATAAGGACAGTTTTACTTCTTGTTGCTCTCTTTCTAATTCTTTGAGATGTAGAGTTAGATGATTTACTACCATTTTTTCTTGTTTTTTGAGGTAGGCCTGTAGAGCTATAATCTTCCCTCTCAGGACTGATTTCATTGTGTCCCATGGGTTTTTCATTGTTGTGTTTTCATTGTCATTAGTTTCCAGGATGTTTTTAAATTCTTCTTTGATCTCATTGGTAACCCAATCAATATTTATTAACATGCTATTCAGCTTCCAAGTGTTTGAGTGTTTTGGGTTGTTTTTATTGTAGTTTATTTCTAAGGCGTTAGGTTTGTCATATAAGGCTCTTATTATGTTGAGGTATGATCCCTCTATTCCCACTTTACTGAGAGTTTTCATCAAGAAAGGGTGTTGTTGGACTTTAAATGCCTTTTCTGCATCAGTCGATATGATTATGTGATTTTTGTCTCTCAATTTGTTTATATGATGCATCACGTTTATTGATTTGCGGATATGTGAATGTTGTTTCATTTTGTGTTGTCCCAAGGCTCCCTCAGGCTCTCCTCTTGCTTTTTAATTTTTCTTTCCAGTTGCTGCTGTGTTTGTGTGTTTTTTCCTACCTTATCTACTAATTCACTGTTGCTATCCTCAGTCTCTTGTAGTCTACAGTTTAAGCCTTGCATTGTGTTCTTTATTGCCACTATGTCGTTCTTCATCTCCTCTTGGTTCCTTTTCATGTTGGTGACATTCTCATTCAGCTCCTTATAATTCTCATTGATTTGTGTGTATTTGTCATCCAGCCATTTAAGCATCCTTATAACCATTACTCTGAATTTTTTCTCTGATAAGTTAGTAGCCTCAATTTCATTTAACTCCCTTTCTGGTGATTCCTCTTTTTCTTTCCTTTGTGGATTGCTTTTTTGTCTTCCCATGTTTTGCTGTAATGTTTTAATTGTAGATCTGATTTATTTGCTACAATACTTCTTTTGGGGATGGTGCTTACTGGTGTGTCTCTCAGGTCTCCTGGGCTTGGTAATCTAGTGTAGCTCCCTGTTTGAGCTATTTGGGTTCTTTTGATGTAGTCCTGTGAGCTGGAAAGGCACAACTGCGGTTCTAGAAGCTAGCAGCCATGGAGGGGGATGTCCCAATTTTTGCTGTCTTGCACCCTTGGTTGAAATCGCGTGTGCCCAGTGGGGACTCACAGTGGCACCCAGGAACCATCTGTTGGGGTGATGGGGCTCAGGAGGCCTGCACTCTCGAAAGGCATGACTGTGGTATCCAGAGTTCTGTAGTTGTGGGGTGGGCAGACTCAACTTTTGCTGCTGCTTCCATGGATACATGTGCCCCCAGTGGCAGCTCACAGGGGCACCCATGGTACATTTTCCAGCAGGGTGTACTAATGCACTCTGAAGGGCCCTGACACTGAAGCCATGGGATTGTGGTGTCTGTGGGCAGGTATCCCAGAAGAGGGAATTCAGTGTTTCTATAGCCCAGGAGTGCATCCCTGTTTGAATAAGTGTGCACCCAGCGGGGGCTTACAAGGCGCCCAAGGGCTGCATGTGGAGCGGTGGGCCTGGGAGGCTTGCACACTGGAAAAGCGTGCAACTGTAGTGTCCAGAGTTCTGCAGCTGTGGGGTTGGGAAGACTCAGTTGTTGCTGCTGTACCTGTGGTGGATAAGTGTGCGCTTCCAGTGGTGGTTCACAGGGGCACCGGTGGTGCATTTTCCAGTGCAGCACACTGAAGCACTCTGAAGGGCCCTGGCACTGAAGCCACATAATTGAGGTGTCTGTGGGCAGGTATCCAGGATGAGTGAATTCAGAATTTCTACTGCCGGGGGGAGTGCATCCCTGTTTGTCCAAGATCACACCCAGTGGGGGCTCACAATGGCTCCCATGAGTGCCCTGTGGATAGACGGGCTCTGCTCATTGTAAATGCGTTACTATGGCAGTATATTTGCTGGTGAAGAGCTCTGATGCACTCTGAGGGGCCCTGGCACTGAAGTTGCGCAGCTGGGTTGTCTGTGGGCAGTTATTCAGGAAGATGAAATTCAGAATTTCTACTGCGGGTCAGCGTGCCCTTGTCTGTACAAAATCACACCCAGCAGGGGCTCACAGTGGCACCCAAGAGCTGCCTATGGAGTGGTGTGCCCTGGATGCCTGTGAGCTGGGAATGCACGAATTTGTTGTCCAGAGTTCTGCCACTGGGGAGTGGGGACATTGCACTTACTGCTGCAGGAGCAGTGCACCTTTGGAGGTGGAGGTCCCAGGGTCCACGGGTCTGTGGGTAGGGTAGTAGGATTTTGGCTGGAGTGGCTGCTGGTAAATGGGCAGTGTCCAAGGCCTGTCTGAGTGGTGGCACTCATGAGTTCCTAGAAGAGGCTGCTCTCCCCTTCTAGATGGCGTGAGCTCTGTGCCCAAGTCTTGCAATCCACAGTCTGGGCAGTGCCCGCAGCGGTGGTAGTCTCTCCCTGTCCAAGAGAGCCTGGTTTGCCAGCCTCTGCTGCTCCTGACAGATTTAATTGTCCCTCACTCACTCACACACACACACACCACACACATCCATACACTCTCCTTTCATCCCCTCACTCACTTCCTCTCCCTCACCTCTATCCTGCCAGCCACCATCTTTTTCTCCTCTATTGTTATTTATTTCTAATATTATGCCATTGTTGTCTGAGAAGATGCTTGATATGATTTCAACCTTCTTGAATTTAGATAGACTTTGCCTGTGACCCAATATGTGGTCTATCTTTGAAAATGCCCCATGTGCACTTGAGGAGAACATATTTTCCGTGGCTTTGGGTGAAACATTCTGAAGATGTCAATTAAGTCAATCTGATCTAGTGAGTCATTTAGGATTGCTGTTTCTTTGCTGATTTTTTGTTTAGAGGATTTGTCCAGTGATGTCAGTGGGGTATTAAAGTCCCCTACTATGATTGTATTGTTGTTGATCTCTCCCTTGACATCTTCAAGGAGTTTTATGTAATTGGGTGCTCCTGAATTGGGTGTATATATGTTTACCAGAGTTATATACTCTTGTAGTATCGATCTCTTCAATGTTATGAAGTGGCCTTCTTTATAACTTGTATGGCCTCCACTTTGAGGTCCATTTTGTCAGATAAGTATTGCTATCCCAGCTTTATAGGATAATGAGCTCTCAGAAAGGGAAACTAAACAAACAATCCCATTTACCATTGCAACAAAAAAGTTAAGATACTTGGGAATAAACTTTACCAAGGAGGGAAAATGCCTATACTCAGAAATCTACAGCATGTTGAAAAAAGAGATGGGGGGAGGAGACATATCTACTACTATTTGTAATACTTTAAACAATAAAATATTAAAATTAAAAAGATATAGAGGATGATATACATGAGTGGAATAATATATCATTTTTATGGATTGGTAGAATCAACACCATTAAAATGGCCAAACTACCCAAACCAATCTATAGATTCAATGCAATTCCTATCAAAATACCAATGGCTTATTTTGTGTTCCTACAACAAACATTCCAAAAATATATATGGAATGAAAAAGATCCCAAATAACTGCAGCATTCTTGAGAAAGAAAAACAAAGTTGGAGGGATCACAATATCAAGTTATTGTACAAAACCACTGTACTCAAAACATCCTGGTACTGGCACAAGAACAAGCAGATAGACCAATGGAAAAGAACAGAAAACCCAGAAATAGACCCAAATCATTATGCTTAATTAATACTTGACAAAGGAGGCAAGAGCATACAATGGAATCAAGACAGTCTCTTCAATAAATGGTGTTGGGAAAATTGGACAGACACATAAAATAAAATGAAACTAGACCACTAACTTACTCTATATATGAAAATATACTCACAATGGATAAAAGTCTTAAATGTAAGATGTGAAACCTCAAAAATCCTAAAAGATTGGCAGCAAAATCTCTGACATCTCTGGTAGCAATATGTTTATGGATATATTTCATAAGACAAGGGAAACTAAGAAGAAAATAAACAAATGGGACTACATCAAAATAAAGAGCTTCTGCACCGCAAAAGAAATCATCAACAAAATAACATGTGAGCCCACAGCATGCAAGAACATATTTGCTAATGATACATCCAATAAGTGATTAACCTCACAAATTTATAGGGAACTCATACAACTTGACAAAAGAAAGCTAAACAATCCAATTCAAAAATGGGCAAAGAACCTAAATAGATACTTCTCCCAAGTAGATATTCAGAAGTTCAAAAGGCATATGAAAAAATGTTCAAAGTCACTAATCATCTTCAAGGTACAAATCAAAATGTCAATAAGGTATGACCTCACACCTGTCAGAATGGCTATTATCAACAAAGGACAAGTGTTGGTGAGGATGTGGAAAAAAGGGAACCCTCATACACTGCTGGTGGTAATGCAAATTGTTGCAGCCTCTGCGAAAAACATTTTGGAGTTTCCTCAAAAATTTAAAAATGGAACTCCCATTTGACCTAGTGATTCCACTTCTAGAAATGTATCCCAAGAAATCAGAAACACTCATCAGAAATAATATATGCACCCCTGTATTCATAGCAGAGCAATTTACAATAGCTATGATTTGAAAACAGCCTAAGTGCCCATCAGCAGCCTAAGTGCCCATCAGCAGATGAATGGTACACCTATAGAATGGAATACTTTGCAGCTGTAAAAAGAAAGAACTCATCATTTGCAACAGAATGGATGGACCTAGAGAGCATTATGCTAAGCAAAATAAGACAGTCAGAGAAAGATAAGTATCTACTCATGTGTGTAATCTAATGAACAATGCAATCAAGACAATCTCTTGACTAATTGGTATTGGTAAATTGATGGACAAAAATAGACCCAGAGACATAGAAACATCTAACAGACTGTGAAACTTTAGAGGGAAGGCAGGAGAGGGGAAAAGGGGAAGAGATCAACCAATGAACTCATATGCGTATATGCATAACACATAGACACAGACAACAGAGTAGTGAAGGCTGGTGGTAGGGGGTTGGAAGAGAGCAATTGGGGGGAAAGGGGACATATGTAGCACTTTCAACAATAGAGATTTTAAGAAAGAAAAATAAATAAAATACTTATTTAAATTATATTT
>NW_005371618.1:255875-261717 GCF_000412655.1 Myotis brandtii
AGACTGACCAACTGGCCAGTACATAAGATGCGCACTGGTAATTTAAAAATAAATGTTGACTCACACATGTGCAATACATATAAAGCTCTCACTGGCATCAATTGCACACGTGTGTTTTGATCTATCATTGCCAATCATGAATTTGGTTGTTTTTGTTGACATTCTGAAGTGGAAAGAAAGTGTGTCACAGGCAGAATGTATCTGAAGACCAACTATTGGCACTCCTATTATAGAGAAAGGGTGAATAACAATATTAAAATATTTCTTCTAATTAATTTCCTTTCCATGTTCACATATCCATGCACTGGGCCACTAGTAAATAAATAAAACAGAGACAGCCCAGTTGGTGTGGCTCAGTGATTGAACATCAAGCTATGAACTAGGTCAGGATTCAATTCTTGGTCAGGGCATATGGCTGAGTTGCAAGCTCAATCCCTAATAGGAGCCGATCAATGACTCCTCTTTTGTCATTGATGTTACTATCTTTCTCTACCTCTCCCTTCCTCTATGAAATCAATTTTTAAAAAATTTATAAAGCAAAGACAAAGGAAAAAAAGATGGAGGAAAGGAAATTGGGATGTGAAAGCTAAAAGAAGAAGCTAAATGAAATATTAACAATAAAGATATTATATACGAAATAATAAAGAATTAAAAAGAAAAGGAAAACAAGTGGAGTTTGGCTCCACATATTTTGGTGCCTACTGCATTCACCATTTGGATATGTCATTTGTGCCATTCACTGGATTTTGTTCTGATGTTGTCCAAGGCTGGCCCCTGGGTGTGCTTGTCACAGGCTCCTGGTAGGTTCTCTGGGGCAATTAATGTCACTTGCTATCTCTGCCTGGCTTTCAGCCACCAGTATGACCTATGACAATGCAGAGCCCCAATCAGTCCAATGGGAAGGTTCTATGAAGCCCAGAGACTAGGTCTGCCTCACATTTCACCCCTTGAATGTCCTAGTTCTGAGTCCTTCTCCCTTCCTCTACAGATCTTCACTCTACAAGGGCAATGTGGGACCTAGCTGGGTGTTTTAAACAAACTTTCGGGGCTAGTGCTTGTAATCAGTAGAAGTTGGGGCAGGCCATCTTTCTTTTTCCCAGGGCTAGGCTTGCTGTGCTTACTGGGGAGCTCAGATGTGCGACCCTGAAATGCTGCACAAGGAACCAGCACATACCACTAGGTCTCCAAGACAAAAACATACCCAGAAGAACCTGTTGTAACACAGAAGCTATGCCTACCTCTCTAAAACTCCCTCCCCACAACTCAGAGTTGAACAATATTTAAAAAAGAAATCAGCCCTCCTTAGCACTTCAATCTTTCTGCACAGCTGATCATTCTTGTGCAGGCCTCCACTCAAGCTCCAACTAGCCAAATGTACATCCCCCATGCCATCACACCAAGCAGTATTAGCATAGATTTCTAGCCCTGCACTGTTTTCTTTTGGCTCAGATCAGAGCAGAAGGGGGCAGAACTAGCAGATTTACAGTATGGGGGCAGGGCAGTGCCCTTGAAGTGGAAGTGAATTAGGGAAGTCTAATCTATGTTTTTTCCCCTAGGGACACAGAACAATCCCCAGCTGGCTCTCTGACCAATGTTCTACCAGGAGTTAAAGGATTTCTCAGAGTTACTGCCTAATGTAGGGATCAATACCGTCCACAGCCAAGCTTTGCTCTTGGCCATTCCCCCCAGTCCTAGATTAGAGCAATTGTCCCTGGAGCTGCAACAAAGAAATTGCTCTTTGTCTTGGCTTTTGCAGTTTGAGCTTCCAAGGTGGACTTTATCTCCACTGCTTCCCAGATTCCCCTTCCTTTCTCTGTGTTTCTAAATTGAAGATATCTACGTGGGGATAAGGGCTCCACTGTTAAAAATTAGTATCAGTGCCCTCTGCCTGAGTTGACTCACCCTCCTCCCATATCCTTCTGACTTTCCTCTGCATTTTCTGTTCATATTATTACAATCAGCTTCCCCTCCACTGTTTTTTTCTCATGCCAATTGCCCTATAATATAATGTTGTAAGCCAACTGTGGGAAGTTCCACCTATTCTGAAGCCATGTTAGATCTCTTAAAACCAGTTTTTGATTCAGCACTCCAAGTACTTTTCTTTCCACCTCTCTAGTCTTGACTCTGATCTTTCTCTCTGGTGTTGTACTAGAAAATGGATCACCCATCTTTCTATGTTTTCTGATTTTCTTTAAGGTTTTTTTCTGCATCAGTTTCTGTCTTTAATTCAAAATAAACAATCCTTTTACTCTTTCCATCATTACTGACTAATCTGATCTCCATAGCATCTTCAAACACTTCTTTTAATCCATCCTGAGTAACTTTATAAGGCAGAGTTATAGCCGAAAGTATTCTCACATCTCAATCTATTCACTAGTACTGTTTCTTCCCTTTGGTTTTTTTTACTTTAATTTGATTGCCAAACATTTTTAAACCAGTAAGTTCCAAGGCTTTTTGATAAGTTTTCAGTAGATTCAAAATCCACATAGTCGAACTTCCTAGACACACCAATTCTGACATTTGCAACATCAAGATCATTTTTAGCAAAAATGTCACTGATGCCTGTTTTTTTAAAATACTCATTCAAGAATGGTTTCATTGGTTGAAATGAAAGAGAGAGAGAGAGAGAGAGAGAAATATCACTATGAGAGAGTAACATTGGTTGATTGCTTCCCCTATGCGCCACAACCAGGGATTGGACTCACAACCTAGGTAAGTGCCCTAATCAGAAATCATATCCACAACCTTTTGGTGTACAGGATGATGCTCCAACCAACTGACCCAGCCAGACAGGGCACTGATACCCATTTTTAACTCAGGATCAGATTTACTGAAGTTCAGGTTTCAACAAAGAAATTGAAAGCTATAGTTGGTTCTATGACCCATTCTGTGTTTTTGTTTGTTTATTTTTGCTTCAAAAGCAGCTATTTAGTCATTGCCTTCATTTTCTTTAACACTCTTTCACCTCTTCATTTCCCCCTCTTCCTCATTTTTTTTCTTCCTTATCATTTGCAAGCTTCACCATCATTGTGGCTTATGATAACAGAATTTTCAGTAAGTATGTGATGCAGGTGAACCCTGAGGAACTTCTTCATCATCTTTATCATCATTCTCTTTGTTTTCATCCCTGGCTATGCTCTTGGCCATCATGGGAATAGCTTTTGCAGGAGCTTTGTTGCCTTTGGCTGGTATAATTTCCAGAAGTTCTTCAAAGAGGCATCTTCAGAGGCTTCATCATTCTCCTAATAATAATCCTCTTTTCTGCCATCATCATCATCTTACACATTACTGTCTTCTTTACTGGCATTCTCATCATTCTTTGGTCCCTTGGCTTGGGTGGCTACTCCTTTCTTCCTAGGGTTGGGCTTCCAATGCTTTGCCTAGTGTGCCTCCCTTCTTGCCAAAATGTGTGACTACTGCTCTAGTTGGAGTAACTGCTGCCTTATTGTCAGGGGCCAGTATAGCCGCTGCCTTCTTGCCAGAGGTGACAATTGATTTCTTAGCTGGTGTAGCAACCAAATCTTTTTTGTTGGAGAAACCATCAGCTTCTTTGCTGAAGTTAACTCTTGTAGCATTTCAGTGGAATTTGACTCTCTAGCAGGTGGTAGCCTTTTTGCTTTTTTCTGAGGAGTGATAACCTTTTCTCCACTGTTTTTATCTTTACTAGTATCTTCTGACATTTCCTCATCTTCACTATTTTTTTCAACTTCCTTTGGAGGGGAAGCCATTTTCTTGGAGTCACCTTAATTTTTAATAGCCTTTGCAAGCTTCACCATCATTGTGGCTTATGATAACAGAATTTTCAGTAAGTATGTGATGCAGGTGAACCCTGAGGAACTAGATGGCATCAATGGCAGTCTCTTGTACTAAAGATCCAAAGCACAAATGTTTTGTTTCCAGCTAGGGCTCAGACTGACATGGAAATGCTATCAACTTCGTAATTGTCCTTAATATTACTATTTATTTCATGAAACCTCCCCCTTTTAAAACTTATTGCATTAAATTGCAAAAGGGAGTTTCACTTTTGCCCTGCATTTAACTAAATCCACCCTATTCATCAATTACATTCCCTTCACATGAGAGCAACCATTTTTTATTGTTGAAATCGTTTCTCACAATCCCTTATTACATCACTATCTATGTCTGAAATTATTTAAATCTGGTTCTATTTATACATTGACCATTGTAGAATTCAGCTTTGTAAGACCTTTTTGAGTGAACACACCACACAATGCCACAAATTTAATGTTCACCCCACAATCTGAAAACATACCCTGAAGAATTTATAGAGGAACTTCCAAACCACACTGATCCCTGTTAGGAAAATTTTCCCACATTGCTTTCAGCTAATAAATCCCTAAGTGAACAACTCTTGCAAGCATCCTCTGAGCTCCCACAGGTTATGTTTGATCTGTGCATATAAAAATTAGCTTTGAGTAATTATCCTGTTATCTAGAACCTGAGTGAGCAATGTCTTTTTGGTTACTTGACATCCTCTTTTACTATCCTCAAAATGTAATAACCAACTTTTTAAATTCTCATCAGAGAAGATAAAAGAAATTATCAATAGTAAATAACTACCTGAATGAGAATTAATGTTTATAAAGATAACTCTTGTGGCCTTTCCATAGATTTGATTCTCTAGCAGGTTTTTCAAGAGATGGAGGTAATTGCTTTCTCACAATTGTTCTTATATTAGGTGATTTTGGTATTGTTTAATTAGACATAATAATACTAAACCTAATTAGAATCATCAAATTGCTTGCACAATCTCCAGGACCATTCAAGCCCAGCAAATATCTTTAGACCAGTGGTTCCCAACCATTTTTTGGCCATGCCCCACCTAAGCATTCCTAAAATCTTTATGCCTGCCCTCCATCACATTACTAGTATAATTCTAATTATTCAAAAAGTGAACTTCTATTCATGTGGAGGGAGCTGAAAAGGCCATTAACTTGTTCTAAACAAGCATCCAGAAAATATGGCATCCATGAAAGAGAAAAATCAAAGAACAAAAGGAAATTGAAGTACAGAGAAGAAATCACTAAGAAATTGTTAAATATAATCTTACCTAATAATAGACAAACATGTAAATTGACCATCCCTCCACTATGCTCACCAATCAGGAGAGTATGCAAATTAACCCAACAAAGATGGCAGTTAATTTGCATACATAGGTTCCCAGGGGCCTGGGTCCCGGAAACATCATTGGGCACCCAGGTCACTCCAAGGTAGGCCATGTGTGGGCCCTAAGCAGCCTAGGAAGGCCTTGAGCCAGGGGGCTCCTGGGCAAGGCCTGAGCCTGCAATCAGAGCTGAAGGGGCCCCCTAACACCTCAGCTAGAGGCGTTATGCCTGGGCAGGAGTAGAGCCTGCAATGGGAGGGAGCTGGGGGTCTCCTGCCCAGGCCTAAAGCCTCTGCCAGAGGCCTAAGACCTGGTCAGGGGTGGAGCCAGCAATTGGAGGGAGCAGAGGGTCCCCTGCCCAGGCCTAATGCCTCAGCCAGAGGCGTTAGGCCTAGGCAGGGGCACAGCTCACAATCGGAGGGAGCTGGGCAGGGGCAGAGCCAGTGATCGGAAAAAGCTGGGGGTCCCCTGCCCAGGCCTAATGCCTCGGCCAGTAGGCGTTAGGCCTGGGCAGGGGCTGAGCTGGTGATGGGAGGGAGCTGGGGGTCCCCTGCCCAGGCCTAATTAGGCCTGGGCAGGGGCCAAGCAGGCAATTAGTATGAACTACAGAGGAAACACCTTTTCTGACCACTCATTGGCTAAGCTCCCTCTATGCCACTGGTAATATTCTTAGTAACTTGGGTAATAAGAATCCAAGAAGGTGACCTAGGGTTTTTC
>NW_005371618.1:262396-265892 GCF_000412655.1 Myotis brandtii
AATAATAATAATAGGACATGATATGAAAAATAGCAAATAAAATTTCAAAAAATATAGTAGAGAAATGAAATGCATAAATATGTCACAAGATATATTCATATACACTATATGAGGCCCATAGAACCATGAGACATGCAAAAAATTCACTGTTAATAACTCATTCTCAAATTACCCATGAAAAATCAAATTGCCCCCCTGTGGAGCATGTGCTTCATGTTGGACACCACTGCTTTAGACTCCTCAGCATCAGTAGTCCTTGACAAAACGTTAGCTTAATTATGTGCTCACTGTCCAATAAAAAGTTTTTGCCATAGCCAATATCTGTTACTATACTTGGATAAATACTTTCCCGTAGAGCTAGAGATAAACTATTCCATCTTGCCAAATCCTTTAAGAGGGATTATAGTTTTGCTTCTAGTATCAATAGATGGTTACAATTAAAATTTTTTTACATTTTCAGTTGATTCCCAATGGGGTTTGAAGGTCTGGGTTGCAAGTTGTTTTCCTTAATATTATCCTAATTTTTTCGTTTTATTGTCAAGCTATTGATGTTCTGTATAACAAAATATTTTATTTTTTATTATTTTTAATATGTATATTTTTATCATTGGTAATATGATAGATGTCTCCTATTTTCTCCCACTTTACTGCCAGCCCTCCCAACCACTACCCACAACCCAAGGTCTTCACCACTTTATTTTCTTGTGTCCATGGGCTATGCCTATCTATACATATAAAGAGCCAGGGTCCATAATGTCCAAAACAACCAAAGGCTTGACCAAACACCGGAAGTCAGGCATGACTGCGGCGCTGCGGGCGCCTCAGCTGAGACGTCCCAGTACTGACTGCTGAGGTGGCTGCAACCAGGCCTGGACAGAGGCTGGAAGAGAAAAGCAGATTCTGATTGCAGCCCCCGTAGCAGGCACTGCTGGGTTGGCATGGTGAAAGTCAGTCCTGCAGTCATTGCTGGGTCTCCATGGAGCCCGGCCTGTGCCCTCTCGCAGTCTGGGACCCCGCGGGGCATGTCCACCTGCTGGGTTAGGCCCGCTCCCCAGGGGATCAGGCCTAAGCTGGCATTCAGACATCCCTCTGGCAGCCTGGGAGCCCTCGGGGAATGTCCACTTGCCAGCAGAGAGCAGGCCTAAGCTACAGTCGAACATCCTTAGCGCTGCTGAGGAGGCAGGAGAGGCTCCCGCTACCACCGCTGTGCTGGCAGCCATCAGCCTGGTTTGTGGCTGAGCAGAGCTCCCCCTGTGGGAGTGCATTGACCACCAGGGGGCAGCTCCTGCATTGAGCATCTGCCCCCTGGTGATCAGTGTGTGTCATAGAGACCAGTGTTTCCCAGTCGTTCTGCTGTTAGGGTCAATTTGCATATTACCCATTTATTATATAGGCTAGAGGCCTGGTGCACGGGTGGGGGCTGGCTGGTTTGCCCTGAAGGGTGTGTTGGATCATGGTGGGTTCCCCCTGGGGCACCTGGCCAGCCTGGGTGAGGGGCTGAGGGTTGTTTCAGGCTGGCCATACCCCCTTCAAGGTAGGGACCCCCACTGGGGTGCCTGGCCAACCTGGGTGAGGGGCTGATGGCTGTTTGCAGGCTGGTCAAGCCCCCAAGTGGGGACCCTCACCCCATGGGGGTGTGGCCAGCCTGGGTGAGGGGCTGATGGCTGTTTGCAGGCTGGTCAAGCCCCCAAGTGGGGACCCTCACCCCATGGGGGTGTGGCCAGCCTGGGTGAGGGGCTGATGGCTGTTTGCAGGCTGGTCAAGCCCCCAAGTGGGGACCCTCACCCCATGGGGGTGTGGCCAGCCTGGGTGAGGGGCTGATGGCTGTTTGCAGGCTGGTCAAGCCCCCAAGTGGGGACCCTCACCCCATGGGGGTGTGGCCAGCCTGGGTGAGGGGCTGATGGCTGTTTGCAGGCTGGTCAAGCCCCCAAGTGGGGACCCTCACCCCATGGGGGTGTGGCCAGCCTGGGTGAAGGGCTGAGGGCTGTTTTCAGGATGGCCACACCCCCTTCAGGGTGGGGGTCACCACTGGGTTTCCTGGCCAGCATGGGTGAGGGGTTGATGGCCGTTTTCAAGCTGGCCATACCACCCAGCAACCGAAGCTCCCAGCCTCTCTTTTTTCTTCTAGGATTTATTTATCTTCTATAATTGAAACTTTGTAGCCTTGAGCAGAGCACAGGTCTGGCCAGGGCATGAGGGAAGCTTGGCTTCCTCCATTGCCTGGGGCAACCTAAGCCTCCTGCTCCCTCCAGCTCTGTGGCCACCACCACCTTAGCTGGGTTAATTTGCATATTCACACCTGATTGGCTGGTGGGTGTGGCTTGTGGGCATGGTTTGTGTGTGGCTTGAGTGTAGTGGAGGGATGGTTAATTTGCATGTTTCTCTTTTATTATATAGGATGTATCTTTATTGTTGAAAGTATTACAGATGTCCCTTTGTTTAGGTTCCCCCCCCCCATCGATCTCCTCCACCCTGCACCCCCCCCTTCCAGGCCTTCGCCAGACTATTGTCTGTGTCCATGGGCTATTTCTATCTAATACATAAAAATCTAGAAAGATTTAGAGAAAAGGAAAAAAAAGATATGCCAGGTAAATACTGAACAGAAGAACTGACGTTGCTGCATGAATATTGGATACAGGCTTGAAGCCAAAACTCAACTCATGAGATAAAGTTAGTCATTGTAACATAACAAATGGTTCCTTTCACTAAAGAGATAAGATGCTTCCCAATACTTATACACATAATAGAACAGTGTGGGGATTCAGCATGTGTCTCAGTGGTATGCATATTCTTGAGCTAAAGGCAATTTTAGCTTCAGGCTCAAGTGAAAATTGTGCCCCTCCCTTTAACTACCTAAAAAAAATTGAATTAGAGGCCTTGCCCATAATAACACATTATCCTATATAATAAAAGGCTAATATGCAAATCGACCGAACAGCAGAATGACATGCACTGACCAACAAGGGGCAGATACTCAATGCAGGAGCTGTCGCCTGGTGGTCAGTGTGCTCCCACAGGGGAGCACCACTCAGCCAGAAGCCGGTCTTATGGTTGGCTAGCACAGCACCGGTGGTGGGAGCTTCTCTTGCCTCCACAGCAGCACTAAGGTTGTCTGACTGATGGCTTAGGCCTGCTCTCCCAATCCCACATCTAGGTATGTCTGCCTGTTCCATGCCTCTATACTTTGGGTCTTATTTTGGTGGTCATTCATTGTGTTCATTAGATTTCACAAATAAGTGAGATCATGTGATATTTGTCTTTCTCAGATTGGCTTATTTCAGTTGGCATAATACTCTCCAGGTACACCCATTCTGCCCCAGAGGTTAAATGATCTCTCTTTTATTTTTATTTTTTTATAGCCTTAATCTTTATTTTTTTCTTTTTTAGCATACTTTTTATTATTTTCTTTAAATTAAATCTTTATTGTTCAGATTATTACAGTTGTTCCTCTTTTTCCCCCCATAGCTCCCCTCCACCCGGTTCCCAACCCACCCTA
>NW_005371618.1:274582-277653 GCF_000412655.1 Myotis brandtii
CTTAAGCTACATAATCTTTACTCCCTGGAATGGAGATAAGAAACGCCCTAACCTTTGCAATAGAAATTGACAGGATTAAAATCAACTGGTATAAATACAGATGTAACAAGACAATAAACACCAGAACATAGCTGGAGATCCTGGCTACAACCTGGCTAGAGATCCTGGCTAAGCTGCTGATCAACTGAACGCTGTCTCCGTGTCATTCCTTCTTCACCAACTCCGTCCACACCTTTGGGGACCCCTCGACCTGCTGGGGTTGGACCCCAGCAATTCAAGTTGCCCTGGGGCCTTGGGCTAGCTGCAGTTTGTTAGGTAATTATCAGTTTGCAAAGGGCCAGGCTTTTCATATGCAAAAGCCTCCGTGCACGGCTTGGGAATCAACAGGGCAGGCAGAGTGAGCAGTATGGCTGCTCTCAGTCCTGCCCTCAGAGGCCCCGCTTCTCAGTGTCCCAGCAATCGCTGCGAGCACCTCTGAGAGAAAGCTGCCCTCGAGTTCCTACCAATGCCAGACAGTCCCGTTTCTCCCGTATGAGTCTGGGTCCCCAGAGACTCACCCAGAACTGGAGCTCAGAGCTTGAGACTTCCTCCCAATTGAAAAAGACAACCCTGCCCTCAGCCGCCAGCCCTCTCCGCATGCACCTCCGCACCTTTGTATTTTACTTCTGCAACGCACCTCCTCTGAGTCTCAGTATGCTTTCCTCTTTCCTTCTAGTTGTAGAATTTCCACTCAGCCAGCCTTCCTGTGGTTCTGGATGATGTCCATTCTGTCTTTTAGTTGTATTTTTGAAGTGGTTGCAAGAGGCAGCAATCTCAAGTGTTTACCTATTGCCGCCATCTGGTTTCTTGATCTCTCTTTTATACAGCTGTATAGTACTGCATTGTGTAAATGCCCCACAGCTTTTTT
The DNA here is from genome assembly GCF_000412655.1 of Myotis brandtii. Taxonomy (NCBI): domain Eukaryota; kingdom Metazoa; phylum Chordata; class Mammalia; order Chiroptera; family Vespertilionidae; genus Myotis; species Myotis brandtii. The sequence continues at coordinate 275,490 of NW_005371618.1, forward strand.
ATCCATTCATCTATTGATAGGCACTTGGGCTATTTCCAAATCTTAGCTATTATATATATTAGTGTTATGTACATAGGGGTGTATATGTTCTTTCTGGTAGGTGTTTTGCAGTTTTTAGGATATATTCCCATGAAATGAAATCATACAGAGGTTCCATTTTTATTTTCATATCCTATATAATAAAAGCCTGATATGCAAATTGTCCCCTTAACTGGGAGTTTGACTAGGAGTTTGACCACTTGCTATGACATGCACTGACCACCTCGTCAGGGGGTGACGAGGAACATGGCAGGTGTCAGCGATGCAGCGCTGGCAGAAGCTGGCAGTGGAGGCGCTGCTGGCTCCAATGGGCCCCAACAAAAGTGGGACCACAGCAGGATGGTGGAGCAAGTGAGTGGGCAGTGCCAGGTCAAGTGGGTGTAAACAGGGACCAATTGCCTTGGCGATAGCCCTGCAGATGGTGAACAGCAGCAGTGGTGGGGGGTGGGGCTGACACCCAGCTCCCAGGTGCTGAGGGAGCCAGGTGGGGGCCTGATGGGATTCAGGCAGAGAGGGGCATGTGGGGCCCCAGGGGCCCAGGTGTTGTCCAGGACCCAGAGGTCAGTGAGGACCTGCCCTTCCATGCCAGATGCTGATGTTACGATCACCAGCCAGGCCTAGGGACTGCACCCATGCATGAATTTTGTGCACCGGGCCTCTAGTTTTTCTATATTGGATGCACCAATCTGAATTCCTACCAGCAGTAAACTAGTGTTCCATTTTCTCCAAACTCTTGCCAACACTTGTTGTTTGTTGATTTCTTGATGATAGCCATTCTGACAGGTGTTGGGTGATATCTCACTGTGGTTTTAATTTTTGTTTCTCTGATGATTAGTGACTGTAAACATTTTTTCATATGTTTCTTTGTCATTTGTACTTGAAGAAATGTCTATTAGGTCTTATGTCCATTTTTTATTAGGTTGTTTGTCTTCCTTCTGTTGAATTATAAGGTACTTTATAAATTTTGGAGATTAACCCCTTAACAGATATATCATTAGCAAATATGTTCTCCCACACAGTGGGTTCCCTTTTCATTTTGATGGTGGTTTCTTTTGCTAAGCAGAAGCTTTTCGTTTTGATGTAGTCCCATTTGTTTATTTTTTTTCCTTTGTTTCACTTGCCCTAGGTGATGTATTGGCAAAAATTCTGCTCTATGAGGTGAATGAAATTTTTCTTCTAAGATTTTTATGGTTTCATTCCTTACATTTAAGTTTTTATCCATCTTGAGTTTATTCTTGTGTATGTATAAGTTGGTGGTCCACTTTTATCTTTTTGCATGTCAGTCCAGTTTTCCCAACATTTGTGAAAGAGATTGTCTTTACTTCATTGTGTGTATTGGCCTCCTTTGTCAAATATTAATTGACTGTAATGGTGTGGGCCAATTTCTGGGGTCTTTTATCTATTGGTCTATATGCCTGCTGTTTTGAGGATAATGGCTTTGTAGTATACTTTGATATCTGGTATTGTGATCCCTCCAACTTTGTTCTTCTGTCTAAAGATTGCTGTAGTTATTTGAAGTCTTATATTGTTCCATATAAATTTTGGAGTATTTGTTCTAGTTCAGTGAAATATGCTATTGGTATTTTTTAAAGGATTGCGTTGAATCTGTAGATTGATTAGGTAGTATGGACATTTTAATGATGTTAATTCTTCCAATCCATGAATGTGGTATACATTGCCATTTATTTGTATCTTCCTCTACTTTTTTTTCAATGTCCTAAAATTTTCCAAGCACAGGCAGGTCGTTTATCTACTTGGTTAAGTTAATTCCTACATATCATCACCGCTGTGCTTGCCAGCCGTGAGCCCTGTTCAGGGCTTCTGGCTGAGCAACACTTTCCCTGTGGGAGCACATTGACCACCAGGGGGCAGCTCCTGTGTTGAGCATCTGCCCCCTGGTGGTCAATGTGAGTCATAGTGACCGGTCATTCCACAATTTGGTTAATTTGCATATTAGCCTTTTATTATATAGGACTAGTAGCCCGGTGCACGAGATTCGTGCACTGGGATGGGGGGAAAGGGGCCCCTCAGTCTGGCCTTCACCCTCTCCAATCTGAGACCCCTCAGGGAATGTCCAACTACCTGTTTGTGCCCACACTTTTAACAGATAACAGCTCCATTGTTG
>NW_005371618.1:278198-279072 GCF_000412655.1 Myotis brandtii
GGGAACTTGTGCACGCCTTGGTTTGCAACTGTTGCAGGCGTGGGAGGGTGACAGTGTGCTGGGGGATGTTCGCATGCCAGGGAGGATGTGCACACCGGAGGCCTCTGGCTTTGCAGATCCGCAAACACCCATGGTGCGGCCAGGAGGACGTCAGTCTGGCCCGCCACCGTGGCTGTCCCTGCGATCCTGCACCTTCTGGGCCAGGAGGCAGATCTTGCGCAGCCACTCCTGGGCACTGAAGGCCTGCAGGCGCTATTTCAGCTCAGCCTGTAGGGTCCGCTTGGTGCACTCACAGCTGTCACCACCGCCATGTAGGGAGTACAGACCACCCTCCACCGGCCTATCTCCCCTGTCCAGAGACTCTCTGCGCTGTTCACCTGCCCAGAGTGACTGGGGCTGAGCAGAAGGCAGGCGTCCTGTCCTGCCCAACCCTGGCTGATCCGCCCCTGTGCGAGCTGCGGCCCCGCCGGGAAGGGTCACAGATCCGGGTCGCGGGACCGCAGACAGCCTGAAGCACTGCCCCCCACCCGGCAGGGTCACAGATCTGGGTCCCGAGACCACGGACAGCCTCAAGTGCTGCCCCCCACCCAGCAGGGTCACAGATCCCGGTCCGGAGACAACGGATAGCCTCAAGTGCTGCCCCCCGACCAGCAGGGTCACAGATCCGGGTCCCGGACCGCGGACAGCCTTGCCCGCTGCTGCCCAACTTCAGTATGCAAATTAGCTGCTATCTTGTTGCTTCAGGGTGGGAGTCCCCACTGGGGTGCCTGGCCAGTATGGGTGAGGGGCTGAGGGCCGTTTTCAGGCTGGCAGGCGACTGAAGCTCCCAACCTCTCCTTTTTTTCTTTTTTCTTTTTTTCTGGGATTTATTTAC
>NW_005371618.1:279317-280045 GCF_000412655.1 Myotis brandtii
TCCTCCATCACTGGAGCAAGCAAGCCTCCTATTCGCTTCAGCTGCCTGGCTGCTGGCTGCCATCTTGGTTGGCAGTTAATTTGCATATCGCCCTGATTAGCCAATGGGAAGCATGTCGGAGGTATGGTTAATTACCATTTTTCTCTTTTATTAGATAGGATTAGCTTCCTGGTGGAGTTCTTAAGGTTTTCTATAAAAATATTCTGTAATCTGGGGGAAATGACAGTTTTACTTTATCCTTTCTAATTTGAATGCCTTTTATCTCTTCTTCTTGTCTGATTGTTGTGACTAAAACTGCAAGTATTATATTGAATAAGAGTGGTGAGGGGAAGAAACCAAGATGGCGGCATAGGTAAACACCGGAGATTGCTGCCTCGCACAGCCACTTCAAAAATACAACTAAAAGACATAACCAACATCATCCAGAACCACAGGAAGGCTGGCTGAGTGGAATTTCTACAACTAAAAGGAAAGAGGAAAGCATACCAAGACTCAGAGGAGGTGCATGTGGAGAGGGCTGGCAGCTGAGGGCAGGGTTGTCTTTTTCAATTGGGAGGAAGTCTCAAGCTCTGAGCTCCAGTTCTGGGCGAGTCTCTGGGGACCCAGACTCATACGGGAGAAACAACGGGACTGGGCATCGGTCGGACCTTGAGGGCAGCTCTCTCTTGGAGGCACTCGCAGCGATAGCCAGGACCTCTGAAGGCAGGGCTGAGGAGAGCCATACTGCT
>NW_005371618.1:281622-282888 GCF_000412655.1 Myotis brandtii
GGGTGTCTCCAGCACAGAAGTTCTCCCACTGTAGACACAGCTGATTCTCACAGCCAATTGGCCTGGAGGTCAATTCCTCCCAGTGATACCTACAACAATCAAGGCTTAACTACAACAAGACTGTGCACAAAGCCCACAAACGGGTGCACCAAGAGTGTCCACCTCAAGTAATTGGGGAGGCTGAGCCACTGGGCCCTATAGGACACCTAGCACAGAAAGCCACTCTATCAACACAGGGAAGCAGCCACAATATGGAGACAAACAGGTCACAAATGACAGAAATAGCAGAAAGCAAACTACTGAATATAGAGTTCAAAACCATGGTTATAAAGTTTTTCAAGAATTTTCTAGAAACCGCCAATAAATTTAGTGAGACCCTCGATAAATCTAGTGAGCCCCTCGAGGATATGAAAAAGGACCAACTAGAAATTAAGCATACACTGACTGAAATAAAGAATATTATACAGAGATCCAACTGCAGACTGGAAGATCGCAAGAATCAAGTCAATGATTTGAAATACAAAGAAGCAAAAAACACCCAACCAGAAAAACAAAAAGCAAAAAGAATCCAAAAATATGAGGATAGTGTAAGGAGCCTCTGGGACAGCTTCAAGCATACCAACATCCGAATTATGGGTGTGCCAGAAGAAGAGAGAGAGCAAGATATTGAAAACCTATTTGAAGAAATAGTGACAAAAAAACTTCTCCTACCTGGTGAAAGAAATAGACTTACAAGTCCAGGAAGTGGGGAGAACCCAAACAAAAGGAATCCAAAGAGGACCACACCAAGACACATCATAATTAAAATTCCAAGAGCAAAAGACAAAGAGAGAATCTTAAAAGCAGCAAGAGAAAGAGACTCAATTACCTACAAGGGAATACCCATACGACTGTCAGCTGATTTCTCAACAGAAACTTGGCAGGCCAGAAGGGAATGGCAAGAAATATTCAAAGTGATGAATACCAAGAACCTACAACCAAGAATACTTTATCCAGCAAAGCTATCATTCAGAATTGAAGGTCAGATAAAGAGCTTCACAGATAAGGAAAAGCTAAAGGAGTTCATCACCACCAAACCAGCATTATATGAAATGCTGAAAGGTATTCTTTAAGAAGAGGAAGAAGAAAAAGGAACTCTTACCATTTGCCACACCATGGATGGAACTAGAGAGCATTATGCTAAGTGAAATAAGCCAGTCAGAGAAGGATAAATACCACATGATCTCACTCATTTGTGGAATATAATGAACAACATAAACTGATGAA
>NW_005371618.1:283854-292377 GCF_000412655.1 Myotis brandtii
GGGGGGGGAGGGATAGGGGGAACAACTGTAATAATCTGAACAATAAAAATTTAATTAAAAGAAAAAAGTGGTGAAAGTGGACACCTTGTCTTGTTCCTGTTCTTAAGGGAAGTTGTTTTATAATATCCCATTGAATATTATATTGGTGAAGGGTTGTCATATATGTCCTTTATTATAGTGATATGTGATCCCTCTATTGTTACTTTGCTAAGAGTTTTTATCAAAAAAAAATGTTCTGGGTTTTGTCAAATGCTTTTTCTGCATCTATTGATATGATCATGTGACTTTGTCTTTCATTTTGTTTATGTGGTGTGTCACAATTTTTATTTGAAAAAATTGTACCAACCTTGCATACCCATAATGAATTACATAAATAGAGGTATATACCATTTTCATGGTGTATGATCTTTTTATATATTGATGGATCTGATTTGCTAAAGTTTTGTTGAGGATCTTAGCATCTGTATTCATCAGAGATATTGGACTGTAATTTTATTTCATCTAATGTCTTTATCTGGTTTTGAAATTAGGATATTGCTTTTTTCATTTCACTCAGGTTGTCCAGTTTGTTTGTGGGTTTTTTTTGGCATATAGTTGTACACAGTATTTACTTATAATCATTTGTATTTTTTTGGTGTCCATTGTTAATTACCTCTTTCATTTCTTATTTTATTTGGATTCTTTCTCTTTGTTTCTTGATGTGTCTGACTAGGGATTCATAAATTTTAGTTTACCTTTTCAAAGAACCAGCTCTTGGATTCATTGATCTTTGGCAAGTTTGGGGGGGTTTTAATCTCTATACCATTATATCTTTATTATTTCCTTCCTTCTACTTCCTTGGCTTTTCTTGTTGTTCCATTTCTAACTCATTTAGGTATAGAATTAAATAGTTCATTAGTGCTATTTTTGTTTTATGGGGTAGACCTATAATGTTATGAATTTTCCTCTCAAGACTGTTTTTGCTGTATCTCAGTAGTTTTGGGTGGTTATGTGATCGTTTTCATTTACTTCCAGGAACTTTTAAATTTGTTTAATTGTTGAATAATATGCTATTTAGTCTCCAAGTCTTTTATTGTGGGTGATTTCTAACTTTATGCCATTTCATCTGAGAAGATTCTTGGTATAATAACACACTTCTTGAATTTGTAGAGAGTTGTTTTGTGTCCTAACATGTGGTCTATCTTTGAGAATGTTATATGTGTGCTTGAGAAGAATGTATTTTCTGTTGTTCTGTAAATATCAGTTAAATCCATTTGATGTAGTGTGTCATTTAAGGCCTGTTTCCTTGTTGACTTTTTGTCAGGAAGTCTCCTGCCATTACTGAATTGCTGTTAATCTCTCCCTTAATCAAAAGGGTCTTTTTTCTGTGTTTGGGTGCATATATGTTTACAAAGGTTATATTTTCTAGTTGAATCATTCCCTTTAGCATTATGCAGTGGCCTTCTTTGTTTGTAAGCAATGCCTTTGTTTTGAAACCTAGTTGGTGAGATACAATTATTGCTACCCCAGATTTCTTTTCTCCTTCTATTTGTATGAAATTTATTTTTCATACCTTCAGTCTTAGTCTGTGTATATCTTTTATTCTGAGTTTTTTTCTTCTACATAGCATATATTTGGGTCCTGTTCTTATTAACATTCTATCACCCTATTATCTTTTGGTTGCTGTATTTAATCCATTTACATTTAAGATTATTATTAAATATTTGTTTATTGGCATTTTTATTATCTTTATGCTTATGATCCTTTCTATCTCCTTGTCTTCTTCTTAAAGAAGTTCTTTTAACATTTTCTGCATTGCTGGTTTGGTGGTAATATATTCCTTTATACATTTTTATTTGGGGAAGGGTCTGAAAAGCTTTTTATTTCACTTTCAATTTTAAATGATAGCCTTGCTGGATACCCCCTTGCTTTTCATTACTTTGAGTACTTCATGCCACTCCCTTCTAACATGAAGTGCTTCTATTTGAAAAGGCAGCTGACATTCTAATGGAAACTCCTTTATTGGTAATTTTTGTCTCTCTCTTCCTGCCTTTAAGATTCTTTGTCTTTAATATTTGACATTTTGATTATGATGTATCCAGGTGTGGATCTCTTTGGGTTCATCTTACTTGGGAATCTCTGTGCCTCCTGAACTTGTGTGACATTTTCCTTCACCAGGTTGGGAAGTTTTCTGTCATTATCTCCTTTAAAAAGGTTCTCTGTTCCTGGATCACCTTCTTCTCCTTCTTGTTTTCCTATGATGTGGATGTTGTTACATTTCATGTTATCCCAGAGCTCCCTTAAGCTATCTTCCTGCTTTTTAATTCTTTTTCCTATTTGTTGCTCTAATTGGGTATTTATTTCTACCTTGCTTTCCAAATTGCTGATTCAATTCTCTGCTTCATCCAATCCATTTTAATACCTCTCAGTGAGTTCTTGATGTCAGATATCTTATTCTTCATTTCTGTCTGGTTTGAAGTCATAATGTCTATTTCCTTTTTCATGCTGCCAGACTTCCCACTCATTCCTTGTAATTTGCCCTAAACTTCTTAAGCATCTTTATAACCATTACTTTGAACTCTGTCTTGCCCCCATTCATTTGGTTCTTTTTCTGGGGATTCCTTCTTTTCTTTCATTTGAAGGTTGTTTATTTGTCTCCCATTTTAGCTGTGTCTTTATATTTGCTTCTATGTATTAGATAGAACTTTCAGGCCTCCCAGTCTTTGTTAGATGGCCTTATGTATAAAATGTCTTAAAGGGTCCAGTGGAGCAATCTCTGATGTCCTGAGCTGGATGCTCTAGAAAAGCCCCCTTGTTTGCATTATTTGGGCTCTGCTGTTGTAATTTAGACTTGATTGTTGGTGTCACATTTGTGGTAGGTCTCTCCCCTACAATGCTCTGCTCATGAAGCTTAAACCCAATGTCATTGTGCCAGCAGTTATACTGGCACTGACAGAACAGAACAAGACACAAAATGAACAAATCAAAAATAACATGAAAATCAAACTATAGAAAGCAACAACCACAGGAAAGCCTGAGAAGGAAAGTGAAGAGAAAGCAAAGCAAAAAGAAAATAAAAGAATACTAACACGTGACCCAAGACTTAGAGAGGATATAGAGAAAAAAGAGAAAGAAGAAGAGGCTAGAGAGTACCCCAACATGGTGGCCAGAAGGACAGAAGTGAGGAAGAGAGTGTGAGAGAGTAAAGGAGTGAGAGGGGCATGTGTGGACATGAGTGATGTGTGTGGGTGAGTGAGGGACAGCCAGATCTCGCAGGAGTCTTGGAGCTGGCAGATCGAGCTCTCCTGTATACACAGCCCCTCCTACAATAACAGAACTCCTAGGCTTAAAAGGCTTGATCCGGAACCCCCCGCTATCTTGAAGGAGCAGAGGCCAGGAGTGCAGCCACACCAACATGCAGGCAGCCCTCAGACACCACCAGGCCCCAGGCACCTTTGTAGTGAACCACTCACCTGCCACCCCTGCAGTGAGTGTGGCCCTACCTTACTGCCAGCTCCCAATAGTGACCACAGGCCAGAGAGACCTCTTGTATTGCATCTCTCCATCTACTTGCCCAACCAGGCACTTCAGTGAACTCCATGTGTCAACACTCCATTGCCGCACCAGGACTCCATGTGCCAGCACCCCATATACCAGGTCCTGGCTCATCAGGACACCATGTGCCCATTGCCAGCACCTGAACCAGAGCTTCAAGGATCCCATGTGCAGAGATGCAGTGCACCCTGTGGCTGCATGCCTGGACCCAGTACTTCAGGACCCTGTGTGTGCCTGGTGGCCCATGCCCAAATCCAGCTCTCCAAGACACCTTACACCTGGTACTCACACCAGAACTGGCACTTCAAGAATTTGACATGCCCAGTCCCAGTGTGCCTGGTCGCAGCACCTCGAATGGTGCTTCAGGGACCCAGCTAGAATCATACACCACAACAAGTATACATGTGCCCTGGTGGACCTGCATCAGACAACTGAGGAACCATATCTGTAGGAGAAATAAATACAACTCAAAACAGAGACAGAGGAGTGATACTTAAGGCAGACCCAACTTCTGGGATAAGGAGTCCTAGACCATTGGATAACTAGGGACTTCAACTTCTTGGACCTCAAGCTGGTTGTCCAGGAACAGAAAGTGACAGCAACTCACATTACATAGAAACAAATACAAAGACACAGCAAAGATGGGGAGGCAAAGAAACAATTCCCAAAGGAAAGAAAAGGAGGAATCTCCAGAAAAAGAAATATATGAAATGAAGGCAAGCAATTTGTCAGATAAAGAATTCAGAGCAATGGTTATACTAATGTTCAAAAGGCTAGATGAGAATTTCACCAATATGTGTAAGAATCAAGAGAAATGAATAATAACATAAGCTGCAATAAAGAACACAATGGAATATTTTAACAGCAGACTAGAAGAAGCTGAGGACCAAATCGGTGAATTAGAAGACAAGGTAGAAAAATAAACCAAAGCAGAACTGCAATTAGGGGGTGGGGAGAAGCAAAACTTAAAAAGCAGAAGGAGAATCTAAGGGAGCTCAGGGACACCACAAAATGAAACAACATGCACATAATAGGGGTGACAGAAGGAGCAGAAGCTGAGTAAGGAAAGGAAAACCTGCTTGAATAAATAATGACAGAAAATGTCTGACTTTGGAAAGAAAAAAGTTACACAAGTCCATGAAGCACAAAGAGTTCCAAACAAGATGAACCCCAAAAGACTGACACCAAGATACATCATAATTAAATTGCCAAATGTAAATGACAATGTAAGAATCTTAAAGGCTGCCAGAGAGAGAAAGAAAGTTACCTACAAGAAATTTCCCATTAGACTATCAAAAAATTTCTCAACAGAAACACATCAGGCCAGAATAGAATGGAATGAAGTATACAAAGTGATGTAAAGCAAAGTCCTGTATCCAAGAATACTCTACCCAATAAGGCTATAATTAAATATTAAATGTGAAATCAGGAGCTTTTCAGACAAAAGAAGGCTAAGGGAATTTATTACCATCCAGCCAGCAATGCAAGAAATGCTAAAGTTAATGCAGTAACAAAAGAAATAGAAAGGAACCAAGATGGTGGTGTAGGTTGCTGCCTCCCACAACCACATCAAAATTATAACTAAAATACAGAATAACCATCATCTAAAACTGCTGGAAAGCTGGCTGTCCTACAACTAGAGAAGTAAAGAAGAGAGCACACTGAGACTGGTAGGAGGTATGGAGGCACAGAATGGGCTGGGCTGGCACCCACATGTGCCACTTTTTTAATCAGGAGGGAGATAGTCTCTGTGGAGGCCACCCATGAGGAGCCAAGGGTCCCAGGCCCCAACATACCCTCAACCAAGGGTCCCAGAGCTTGGAAAAGAAGTCTCTATGGGCAGTAAGAACTACAGGCAGTAAAAAACAATGCAGATTGAGGCTCAGTGACATAGAGGCTGCTGGAGACCTAGCATTTCCTCTTAAAAGGCCATCACCATGAACTGAACTTATAAGGTACTGCTTCCTCAGAGCTCCAGCACCAGGATGAACCTCTGAGAAAACAGACAAATATAAGGAGAAACTGGATTGTCTGGCTTCAGGGCAGGAACTTAAGGGTGGCTATCTCCCAGGCAGAAGTGCTCACAGAGATCATTGTTCCTATTCTGGGATGTCCCCAGTCGCAGGACTGACTGGCAGCCATTTCTGTTTGCTCCACCTGGTGAATCCCTAAGACCCTGCCTCATCCAATTTACAATCCCACCCAGTGGCTTTTGCATATGAATGGTCTGTCCATTCTCAGACTAAAACTCTGTCAAACAAGCTGCAGCTGGGTCTGGGAGCCTCAAACCTATCAATAAAATGTCCAAGATCTGGCACCATCTTGCCTTTCTTCATAGCTGGGCCTCATCTGGGTACTTCCAATCCCAATACAAAGAGGAAGAATCTGAAGATCTCTCTGTAGCTTCTTCTGGGTGGCCCCTGGGCGTGGCTGACTTTGCACCACTTTGGATACCCAAGAGCCAGTGTACCCAGTGGTCAGTGTCAGACCATACCAGATTACAACTCTTCACATTCATAAGTGACACCACTCAAAGGTCAGACTCAGTGAGCACCAAAGCCCCATTGAAGCTAGTCCTGCTCCATAGGGATATCTTCTGCACAGTAGCACTCCCACTACAGTAGTAGCTGATTCTCACAGCTAATTGGCCTAGATATTGATTCCCCCCAGTGACACCAACAGCAAGCAAGTCTCAACTAAAAGATTGTGCTCAAACCCAACAATGGGGTGTACCTATAGTTCCCAGCTCAGATTAATGGGGACACTGAGCCACAGGGCCTTATGGAACACCAACTACACAAGGGCACTATACCAACTCAAAGAGAAATAGCATAGAAACAAACACAGAAAAACAGCCAAAATGTTGATACAAAGAAAAATGTCCAAATGAAAGAAATGGAAGAAAGCAAACTACTGGATATAGAGTTCAAAAGCATGGTTGTAAGGTTATTCAAGAATCTTCCAGAAACCCACAAGAGACTTAGTGAAACTTTCAAGGATCATAGTGAGAATGTCAAGGAAAAAAAGCCGGGGGGGGCGGGGGAGAGAGGAGGTCTGAAAAGATGGCGGCTGGCAGGACCGAGGTGAGGATTAGGAAGTGAGTGAGGGGATGAAAGGAGAGTGTGTGGATGTGTGTGGTATGTGTGTGAGTGAGTGAGTGAGGGACAGCTAAATCTGGCAGAAGCAGCAGAGGCTGGCAGACCAGGCTCTCTGGGACAGGGAGAGACTACCACCACTGCAGACACCCCCCACCCCCCACCCCAGACAGCCAGACTTGGGCACGGAGCCCATGCCACCTTAAAGGGGAGAGTGGCCTCGTCTAGGAACTCATAAGCACCACCACCCAGATAGGCCTTGGACTATACTGCCCACAACCCGGCAACCACTCCAGCCAAAATCCTGCAGCCCCACCCATAGACCTGCAGACCCTGGGACCTCCACCTCCAAAGGAGAACCGCACCCAGAGCAGTAAGTGCAGCTTCCCCCTCCCCAGCGGCAGACCTCCAACATTGCATTCATGAGTCTCCACCATGCAGGTCTTTGAGGCACACCCCTCCATAGACTTCTCTTAGGAGTCACTGTAAAACCCAGCTGGAAGTGATTTTGTACAGACACAGGTGCACTGCCCCCAAGTAGAAATTCTGAATTCCCTCTACCTGAATAACTTCCCCCACACACCCAGCTGTGCAACATTAGTGCCAGGAACATTCAGTGACAGGGCCTATCGAGTGCGTCAGAGCTCATTCCCCCTGAGCCCATCTATCCGCAGGGCACTTTGAGAAGCCGCAGTGAGCCTCCGCTGGGTCCGATCTTGGACAAATAGGGACCCACTCCCCTGGGCAGTAGAAATTCTGAATTCACCCATCCTGGATACCTGCCCAAAGACACCTCGATTAAGCGTGCCAGGGCCCTTCAGAGTGCTTCAGTGCGCCTGCTCTAGCAAACTCAGGGCGGGTGCTCCTGTGTGCCACCACCGGGAACTCGCACCTATCCACCACCACAGAATCAGCAAAAACTGAGTTTCCCCACCCCACAGCTGCAGAACTCTGGACACTACAGTTGCATGCTTTTCCAGCGTGCAGGTCTCCCAAGACCACCGCTCCACAGGCAGCCCTGGGGACCTGCTGTGAGCCCTGCTGGTCACACACTTAAACAGAGGTGCACTGCTGGGCTGTAGAAATGCTGAATTCTCTCTTCTGGGGATACCTGCCCACAGACACTGCAATCCAGTGGCTTCAGTGCCAGGGCCCTTCAGGGTGTGTCAGTACATCCTACTGGCGAAAACACCACAGGTGCCCCTGTGAACTGCCGCGGGGATCCAACCATGAAGGCAGCAGCAAATGCTGAGTCTGCCCACCCCACAACTACATAACAATGGACACCACAGTCACGCCTTTCCAGAACACAGGCTTCCTGAGCCCCAAGACCCCAACAGATGGTTCCTGCGTGCCATTGTGAGTCCCTGTTGAGCATGTGTAACTTCAACCAAGGGCACAAGACAGCAAAAATTGGGACACCCCCTCCATGGCTGCTGACTTCTAGACACCTCAGTTGCACCTTTCCAGCTAGCAGGTGTACATCAAGAGAACCCAAATAGCTCAAGTAGGGAGCTACACTAGACTACCAAGCCCAGGAGACCTGAGAGGTCACACCAGTAGCACCATACCCCCCCCCAAAAAAACTGGGTAGCAAAGCAATTGGAGCTACAATTAAAACATTACAGCAAAACATGGGAAGACAAAAAAGCAATCCACAAAGGAAAGAAAAAGAGAAATCACCAGAAAGGGAGTTAAATGAAATTGAGGCTACTAACTTATCAGAGAAAGAATTCAGAGTAATGGTTATAAGGATGCTCAAATGGCTGGATGACAAATACACACAACTCAATGAGAATTATAAGGAGCTGAATGAGAATGTCACCAACATGAAAAGGAACCAAGAGGAAATGAAGAATGACATAGCTGCAATAAAGAACACAATGGAAGGCTT
>NW_005371618.1:295851-296481 GCF_000412655.1 Myotis brandtii
TTCTCAAAACTGCCTGGTACTGGCACAAGAACAGACATATAGACCAATGGAACAGAACAGAGAACCCAGATATAGACCCAAGCCATAATGCTCAATTAATATTTGACAAAGGAGGAAAGAGCATACAATAGAGTCAAGACAGTCTCTTCAATAAAAGATGTTGGGAAATTTGGTCATACACATGCAAAAAAAATGAAACTAGACCACCAACTTACACCATTCACAAAAATAAACTCAAAATGAATAAAGGACTTAAATGGAAAACGGGAAACCATAAAAATATTAGAGGAATCCACATGTAGCAAAATCTCAGATATATGCCGAAAAATTTTCTCCACTGAAATAGCTCCTAGGGCAATGGAAACTAAAGGGAAAATAAACAATTGGGACTATATCAAAATAAAAAGCTTCTGCACAGCAAAAGAAACCATCAACAAAACAATAAGAAAATCCACTGCATGGGAGAACATATTTGCCAATTATATCTCTGTTAAAGGTTTCATCTCCAACATTTATAGGGAACTCATACAACTTAACAAAAGGAAGATAAACAACCCAATCAAAAAATTGGCAAAGGACCTAAACAGACACTTTTTGAAAGAGGACATACATAAGGCTGAGAGACATATG
>NW_005371618.1:296708-302966 GCF_000412655.1 Myotis brandtii
AAAACTTTGGCACATCTACACAATGGAATACTATGCTGCTGTAAAAAGGAAGGAACTCCTACCATTTGCAAAAGCATGGATGGAGCTAGAGAGCATTATGCTAAGTGAAATAAGTCAGTCAGAGAAAGATAAATATCACATGCTCTCACTCATTTGTGGATTATAATGAACAACATAAACCAATGAACAAAAACAGATGTAGAGACAGAAAAGCATCAATCAGATGATCAAAACTCCGAGGGAAGGTAGGAGAGGGAAAGAAAGAGGGGAAGAGATCAACCAAAAGACTTGTATGCATGCATATAAGCATAAACGATGGATATGGACAATAGATGGTTAGGGTGTGGGCAGGATTTGGGGGTTGAGGGAACATTGCGGGGATAAGGACACATTTGTAATATCTTTTTTTTTTTCTTCAGGCTGGGAAACTCTTTATTCTGGTTGTAGCAGCTTATGATGCAGGTGCAGCCAAACACAAGCTCCAGGACACACTGGACACAGACTTACAACGTGTGCTTCGAGTTGCAAACATGGAACAAGAATTTACACAGAACTGATAGCAACCACGCACAGACCAGGGCAGAGCTCTGTGGTTAAATTATACACTTTGTAGATACTATACCGACTTAAAGTTACACATAGACCAGGAAATATGCATCAGTTCATTCAGATCGACAGACCCTCTGGCGGGGCCGCTGAAGACCAACTGGGCACGCGGAGAAACCCGCCTGCGCCGAGCGGCTCACTGGTGGGCACACTGCACGCCAGGGCCGTGGTGGCTGCTGCTCTCCTCATCAGAACTGTTGTTATAGGCCTCGCGCCTCTGCCTGCCTCCCGAGCCCCGCGTGCCATCGAATTCCTGAAGCTCCACCTCCTCTGTGTCCCCGATGATGTTCGGGACTTCCGGTCGGGATGGCAGAAGGTCTTCTAGTTCGGAGAGCTTGTCGGGGCTGACCCAGTTGTTCTCAGGGAACTGCACGTCGAACTTGATGTACAGGTCGTCTTTCTCAAAGGGATTCCGATACTGCGGCATTCCTTCATCTCGAACCACCCGGACGCACCGCGGGTGGATGACTTTGCCGGGCGGGTACTTCACCAAGATCTGACAAGCATCGAGGTGCTTGAATGTGAACTGGAAGCCGCAGAGGGCCTCCACGAGGCCTATCTTGTACGTCATGTCGTTGCCTTCCCGCTGGAACACCTCATGTTCTTTCTCTGGCAGCAAGAGAACAATGTCTCCCGGCTCCACTCCGGGCGCCTGGTCTGCCTCCCCCACAAACTTGATCCTCTGGCCGTTCTTCATGCCCTTGTCCACGTGGACTTTGAGGATCTTGACTTCTTTAATCACCTTCTTCCCTTCGCACTTTTTACAGCAGCCCTTCTCGTTAATGACCTCTCCTTCTCCGTTGCAGTCGGAGCACAGGGACTGCATCTGCTACACCATCCCCGGGGCCAGCTGCCGGTCATGATGCAGACACCGCGACCCCGGCAGGCGCTGCACTTCTGAACAGTCCCTGACTTTCCACTTTGGCCATTGCATGCACTGCAGAGCACATTCTTGCTAAGCTGTAGTTTGGTGGTCTTGCCATTATACAGATATTCTAAAGACACTTTGAGTGAATGCATCATATCTTCTCCTCTTCTTCTGCCATTTCGACTTATACTCTGATTGCCCATGAAGCCAAACAGTCCCCACCGACAATGTGAGAGAAGATGTCATCCATGCCACCGCCTCCGCCGCTGCCTTCCCAAAGGCCTTGCTCTCCATAGCGGTCATATAACTCGCGTTTCTCAGGATTTGATAGTACTTCATACGCAAAACTTATTTCTTTGAATTTGTCTCCAGCATTTGGATTCTTATCAGGGTGGTATTCCTTGGCTAATTTTCTGTACACCTTCTTCAGCTCATTCTTGCTGGCGCCGGGCGGCAAGCCCAGGATGTCGTACAGCTTCATGTCAACCACGCTCGCCATGGCAGCCGGCCGGGTGGCACTCCGGCAGGAAGGCAGCGCAGTGGCAGCCCATTTGTAATGTCTTAATCAATAAAGGAAAAAAAGTAAAAAAATAAAAATAAAAATAGAAGTTTTCCTTTAAAAAAAGGAAAAAAAAACAGTCCAAAATTAAGCATACATTGACTGAAATAAATAATAATATACAGGGATTTAACAGTACAGTAGAAGATTCAGAGAATCTAATCAATGATTTCAAATATAAAGAAGCAAAAAAAAAAAAAAACCACCCAACCAGAAGAGCAAAAGGAATAAAGAATCCAAAAATATGACGACAGTGTAAGAAGCCTCTGGCCCAACTTCAAGCATACCAACATCTGAATTATGGGGGTTCCAGAAGAGAGAGAGCAAGATATTGAAAAACTATATGAAGAAATAACAGAAAACGTCTTCTACCTGATGAAAGAAATAAACTTACAAGTCCAGGAAGCACAGAGAGTCCCAAACGAGAGGAACCCAAGAGGACCACACCAAGACACATCATAATTATAATGCCAAGGGCTAAAGATAAAGAGAAAATCTTAAAAGCTGCAAAAGAAAAGCAGTTCGTTACCTACAAGGGAATGTCCATACAATTGTCAGCTGATTTCTCAACAGAAACTATGCAGGCCAGAAGGGAATAGCAATAAATATTCAAAATGATGAATAGCAAGGACATACAACCAAAATTAGTTTACTCAGCAAAGCTATCTACACTAATAAAAGAGAAACATGCAAATTGGTGCCACTCTGCTATGCCCACCAGCCAATCAGATGAGTATGCAAATTAACCCAACAAAAATGGCTGTTAATTTGCATGCACAGACGAGGAGCAAAGACTGAAGACAATGTAGAAGGAAGCCAAGTGCTGCAGAAGGGAGCGAAGCTGTGGAGAAGCAAGCAGGGCAGCAGAGATGGGAAGGAAGCAAGTGGGTTGGCGGAGGGAGGAGGGAAGCAAGCAGGGCGGCAGAGGCAACAGAAAGCCCTATTCTTGCAGGAATCTTCATGCAATGGGCCTCTAGTCATTTATAATTGAAGGTCAGATAAAGAGCTTCACAGACAACAAAATGCTAAAGAAATATATCACTACCGAACCAGTATTATCTGAAATGTTGGAGGGTATTCTTTAAAAACAGGAAGAAGAAAAAGATAAAAAATATGAACAACAGGTTTATGAGGAAGATGGCTGACGATGGGAAGGCAGACTGCAAGATAGTGCGTGAGTGAGAGAACAAAGGGAGAGTGTGTGGTTGCACGGGGAGTGTTTGTTTGTGAGTTGAGGGACAGCTATACTCCAGGGAATGGTGGGGGATTTCCGGGCGGGGTTCCCCTGACAGCCTCCACTGCTACTGAGATCCGTCCTGGAGCGACCAGGTCTGACGCAGAGACCAGGCCATCTTAAGGGGAGAGTGGATGTTATCGGAAGCCTGAAAATCCCGAGAATCTACAACAGCATCACCCAGGGAACAGCTGCGAAGCCAGGAACACTGGTCCCCAAGCGGCACAAGCACGCAGACTCAGCGGAGCTCTGCAGCCCCTCACAGAAAGGTCAGATTTCACCTGGGATAAGGTGAGGTCTGTGGTCCAGCCAGGTGACAGAAATGCATTCAGCGGGAGCTGGAGAATCCAGGGAAGTCTATGCCCAGAAAAGTCTGTGGCCGTTGGGACTGGCATGATCTGTGAATATGGAAGGGGGTCTGTAGGCCTGCTAACAGAAGGGAACTCTAAAAAGCAACCCATAGCTGAACTGGGCACAAAAGGGCAGCCTAAAAATTTTAACAGTGTGCTGGCTGCTTAGATCCAAGGGAAAAAAAGACTGCACAAACTTGCACCGCAGCACCAGAGTTCACGCACTTACTCTGGCTCTTTTTTCTTTTCTTTTTTTTTTCCTTTTTAAATCCCTGCTTTTGATTACTAAGCCCAAACATAGGATCACCCAATTGAGGACACTCTAAGAATCTGAAGGAGAAAGTTGTTTTTGTGGAACCTGGGGATAAAAGCGGAGAATAAAGATCAGAGAACCAGCTCTGGGGCAGTCCATTCCCGCAAACCAGTATTAAGTGCCACAGGGAAAACAAAATCTAAACCCTAGCTAGCTAGAGAGGACCTCTAGATCCGGAGGTCAATCCAGAAACACTGCCACCAAGGGGTTGAATCACAAATTGACTCTTGTGTAAACACAAATAAAGGAGCATAAGAAACAAAGAAATACTGCCTGCTTGAAAATCAGGACTGTGGCCTACAACACTGAGGAGCAGAGGAACGCAGGGAACTTCAATACTGTCCTGAATAGAAAAAAGGTGTGCCAAACAGAACAGTAGAGGAAATGAATGACCTTCACTATTGCACATTTTTTTTTCATCTTTTAGTTAAGAAATTAATTTTTTTCTTTTTTCCTCACTTGATTTTACCTTATTAATTATTACATTTTTATTTTTAATCAGTATTATTACTACTACTATTTTACCTTTTCTTTTAAGTGTCTCATTTTATTCTCTTTATTTTATTTTGGGATTAGTGTTCTACATTTTATTTTCATCTTTCCTTTAGCATCATTTCACTCTATCTCAATTTTACCTATATGTCAACACTCTCTTCCTCACTTTTTCCCTTTTCTTGTCCTGTTCCTCTTACCCTATTCCTACTTTAGATTTTCCTTATTCCTTCTTTTTACATCCTGTTAAAATTTCACCCTACTTATATATCTAACTAGAGGCCCGATGCACGAAGATCCATGCAACAATGGGCCTTCCTTCCAGTGGCTGCTGGCACAGCCTTCACTCTGGCCAGACCCACCTTTTCACCTTCCCAGAAGCCTGGAGTGGCTGGGGCGTTGCTGAATGCCTGCATCATTGCCATGGTTTCCGGCCGCTAGGTGCCTGTGTATGCAAATTAACCCGCCATCTTTGTTTGGTTAATTTGCATACTCACTCCTGATTGGCTGGTGGGCATTGTGAAGGTATGGTCAATTTGCATCTTTCTTTTTTATTAGTGTAGATTTCCAATCACCTGCTCTAAGTCCATACACACCTCTCTCTTCTCTTCACCATCCAAATGTTTCTCTCTCTCTCGTTTTGTTGTTGTTTGCTTGATTGTTGATTATATTGGGGGTTTTTATGCTTGTTTGTGAGATTGTTTCGCTTCTTGTTTTTGTTTTGTTTTGGTTTGTTTTTTGCTTCTGTTTTCCCTCACCTCGCTTGATATTAGTTGTTGTTTGTAGTTTGCATTCATCTCTAGGTATTTGTTGCTGGCATTTGATGGCTGTTCTATTGGAGTTTACTCCCTTTATAAATAGTTTTTTCCCCTCTTTTTTTTTTATTCTCTTCCTTTTCTCTCTTACTTTTTTTCCTTTTCCCAATTTCATTTTTGCACTCTTTCTTTTTCTCTTCTTTCTTTCTTATCGACTAATTCTCTTTTCTCTGGTGGTCATCTTTATTTGGGGTTATTAGTATTGTGAATACATTTGTGTTCAGTGCCTAGTATGTTGTACCTTGGTGTGTTGTATTTTGTAACTTTAAATCAATGCAAGAGAGAGAGAATTACATAACTAGAGAACTACATAACTACATAAACCCAGAGAAGAGAGATCATGGGGAGACAAAGAAACAGCCCTCATATGAAAGAAAAGCAGGCATCACCAGAAAAGGAAGTAAATGAAATGAAGGCAAGCAACCTGTCAGAGAAAGAATTCAGAGAAATGGTCATAAGGTGGATGAAAAGAATGGAAGACAAATTCAACCATATGTGTAAGAACCAAGAGGAAATGAAGAAGAACCAAGAAGAAATGAAAAATGACATCGCTGCTATAAAGAACTCAATCCATCAGCAGTAGAGTAGAAGAAGCAGAGGACCGCATCAGTGATCTAGAAGACAAGGTAAGAAAAAATACCCAAGGAGAGCAGCTTCTAGAAAAAAGAAATTAAAAAGCAGGAGGAGAGCCTAAGAGAACTGTGGGACAACATGAAACGAAACAACATCTGCATAACATGGGTGCCAGAAAGAGAGGAAACTGAGCAAGGAATAGAAAACCTGTTTGAAGAAATAATGACAGAAAATTTCCCTGATATAGGAAAGAAAAAACTCACACAAATCCAAGAAGCTCATACAGTCCCAAACAACATGAACCCCAAAAAACCAACACCAAGGCACATTATTATTAAATTGGCAAACACAAAGGACAAAGTAAGAATCTTAAAAGCACCTTCTGACAGCGCGGCTCCCAGGGGCTTCGAGTTTTGGCTCCCGGGAAAGGGTCCATTCCTCGGGGAGA
>NW_005371618.1:309772-311137 GCF_000412655.1 Myotis brandtii
CCATTGTTGTAAAAGATCTCTTCCCCATAGATTTACAGCAACATTAGCTACATAAGGTTTAATTAATGCCTTTTGTCCTTCAGGTCCAAAACATGTTAAGGAATGTTGGCTTTGCTGAATGTTATGCATCTCTCCTATTCCAGTAAAGGAGACATTGACCATTTGAGCTGGTCATTTAAGTGGCCAATTCTGGGGCTCTGATTATTGAAACGTCGGCTCCAGTATCTACCAGGCCTTCAATTATAGTTCCATCCTCAAATGTTAATTTAAGTTTGGGGCGCTCGTCGTTTATAAGCGCTTGCCAAAATATTTGGTTGCCTGTGCTACCAAATCTACCAGTGCGTTTAACTGGCGCTTCTTTTCCTTAAATATAAGGTAGTAGTAGCAATTGAGCAACACATTGACCTTTCCTTAACTGTATAGTTGTAGTAGCTGAAACTATAATTTTAATTTCATCTTGATAATCTTAATCTATAACCCCGATATGTACTGTCATACCTTGAGATGTTAAGCTACTATGTCCCAGTAAGAGACCTACAGTCCCTGATGGAATCGGCCCAAAAACACCTGTAGACAATTTTTCCCAGTTAATCTATGCAATTCCTTCTGAACTGTTTCTTGTATATGAGATTGTAAATCTAGAATTTCTTCTGTCAGATTCTTATGATTGAACAAATGTTTTTTAACTTAGCATCCCACTGGCCTCCCTTGCTTGCAAGTTCTCTGTGCTCCTGATAGAACATTCACTTCTTCTTGGCAGGACTTCAGATCCTTGTTTACAAATGTCCAGCTACAAAAATCCTCAACAAAATCCTCCAAATCAGATCCAGCAGTACATCAGAAAGATCATACACCATGACCAAGTAGGATTTATCCCAGGGATGCAAGGATGGTACAATATCTGCAAGTCAATAAATGTGATACATCACATAAACAAACTGAGACAAAATTCACATAGTCATATCAATTGATGCAGAAAAGGCATTTGACAAAATCTAACACCCATTTTTGATAAAACCTCTCAGCAAGGTGGGAATTGAAGGATTATAATTAAACATAATAAAAGCCATATATGACAAACCCAAAACCAACATCATAACCAATGGGCAAAAACTAAAACCATTTCCCTTAAGAATAGGAACAAAACAGGGATAACCACTCTCACCACTCCTGTTCGCCATAGTACTGGAAGTATCATCCACTGCAATTAGACAAGAAGAAATAAAAGGCATCCAAATTGGAAAAGAAGAAGTAAAACTGGCCTTATTCGCAGATGACATGATATTGTAAATAAAAAAACCCTAAAGACTACATCAAAAAACTATTATACTTAATAAATGAATTCGACAATGTAGCAGGATACAA
>NW_005371619.1:0-6296 GCF_000412655.1 Myotis brandtii
CTTATCCCCATGTTACCCCCCATCCACCCCACTCATGTGCTCACCCCCCCCTGTTGTCTGTGTCCATTGGTTAGGCCTATATGCTTGCATCTCTCCTTTGGTTGATCTCTCCCCCTTACTCCAACCCTCGACTACCTTCCCTCTGAGGTTTGACTGATTTCGCCATTAAAAAAAAGAATGAAGTGTTGCTATTGATGACAGCATGGATGGAGATGGGGGGTCACTATGCCTAGAAAAATAAATCAGACAGAGAAAGTCAAATATCATGTGATCTCACTTATATGGGAAATAAAAATTTAAAAAAATAGTTCATAGATACAGAGCACAGATCAGTTACTGCCAGAGTTGGGGGGTGAATGGGGGGAATGGTTAAATGGAGTAAAAAGATATAAACTTCCAGTTACAAAATAAATAAGCCAGGGCATGTAATGTACAGCATTGTGACTACAGTCAGTAATAAAGTATTGAATATTTAAAAGTTGCTAAAAAAAGTAGAACTTGAAAGTTCTTTTCACAAAAAAAAATTATAATTATACATGGTGATGAATGATAACTAGACATTCTGGTGATCATTTCCCAGTGTATACAGTTATTGAATTATGATGTTGTACATCTGGAAGTATATAATGTAGGTCAATATTACCTCAATAAAATATCTATTAATAGATAATAAAGAGATATTCTGTTCACTCTGACCTAAGGTCCTATAGGGGCAAAAAGACCAGTAGAGTGATTCTTCATTTGGGGAGGTCTTTGAATGCACAGTATCACATTTTCCTCTGTAAAAAATATTTAAAAATCACCCTCAAAGAGGCCTCCTGTACAGACTTAAAATACTGTGTAAATTTTTTAAAAGAAGAACTGGAGTTCCTGAGAAGTTAATTATTGGGCAGATTATGGGAAAGAAAAAATGCAAATCAACAGTTTCTTAAGTCACTTCCTCTAGGACACAATATATACTTCAAATAGAAAGGGTTTTTTAACACCCACAGACCGAGATCAGAAATCCTCAGTGGCTGGACTTGCATCTGCACCATGAGAAACAGATGTCTAAGAGTGCTGCCAGGTAGGTAAAATTGTAACAATGACCATAGACAATCAAAGCTATCTGGGAACTCTCTACCCAGTTTGAAAATATTATCTGTTTTTGCTTGATACCTGACTTGTTTTCCCAGTATCTCTATAAGGTACAAATGGAAGAAAATTTAAGGACATTTACTCATTTATGTTAAATCTCAAAGGAGAAAGTTAGTGAAACTTATTCTTAGGGCATACTCAAGGACCTAACAGACATTTCCCATTTAACCACTAGTTTTAGTCCAGTTTCTTCAGAGAAGCAGAATCAATAGGAGGGAGGAAAGCAGAGAGGGGGAAGAGGAGGGAGAGAGGGAAGGAGAGAGGGGAGGAGAGAAGAAGAGAGGGCAGGAGGGAGAGAACAAGGGAGAGAGAGAGAGAAAGGCAGAAGTGGGGAGAGAAACGCATTATTATAAGGCATGAGCTCATGAGATTAGTGGAGGCTGGAAAGTTCAAAATCCACAGGGAAGGCCAGTAGGCTGAAAACCCAGGGAAGAATTGATGTTGCATCTGAAGTCCAAGAAAGTTCAAATCCACAGGGAAGGCCAGTAGGCTGAAAACCCAGGGAAGAATTGATGTTGCATCTGAAGTTCAAGTCTAAAGGCAGTTTAGGCACTAGCCAGTTTGGCTCAGTGGATAGAGCATCAGCCTTCGGAGCAAAGGGTCCCAGTTTGATTTTAGTCAAGGGCACGTATCTTGGTTGCAGGCTCCTCCCCGGCGTGAGCCCTGGTCAGGGAGCATACAGGAGGCAACCAATCAATGTGTTTCTCTCTGTCTTTCCCTCTCTCTTCCACTCTTGCTAAAAATAAAATAAAATTTAAAAAGACAGTTTGAAAGCAGAATTCCCTCTTCCACAGAAGAGGAAGTCGGTCTTTTTTCTCTTAAGGTCTTTAACTGAATGGATGTGGCCCACCCAGATTATGGAGGGCAATCTGATTTACTCACAGTCTACTGACTTAAATGTTAATCTTATCTAAAATAGATCCAAAGTCATAGAAGCACAGAACAGACTGTCAACCCTAAGAGGGAAAGCAAGGGAGTGTGGGTGAGTGGGAAAAGATCAACTTATGATCTTGTATGCATATATGCATGCCTCAGGAACACAGACAATAGGGTGGTAAGGGCTTAGGGTGGGGAATAGGGGTAGGCTAGGAGAGGTCAATGGGGGAAAAGAGGGACATATGTAATAATTTCAACAATAAAGATTTTTTTAAAACACACATTCACAGCAACACCCTATGTAATAAAGAGGTAATATGCAAATTAACCTTCAAACCCTCACAGGATGGCTGCCTACAACCAGGTCGGCAGGGTGGTTAGTGAGGGATGACCAAACAACTGAACAAGCAGTCTGCATGCGATGACCAGGCCAGTGGTGGGGCCATGAGGGGTGACCAAGGAGGCCGGCAGTTAGGGGCAACCAAGGAGGCCGGCAGGGGAGCGATTAGGAGCCAGCAGTCCGGGATTGTGAGAGGGATGTCCGACTGCTGGTTTAGGCCTGATTCCCAGCACTGGGCTTCTAGTAAACTAATGTTGACTAGATGTCTGGGTACTGTAGTCTAACCAAATTAATACATAAGATTAACTAGCACATATCAGTTTTTTTTCAGAAGGTTAAATAATCAAACTATCTGAAAACTCTATTATGCTAAGAAATACATCATCTTTGTGTGTGTATCATGGCATGATTTAAAGGATAGTGAATTAGTAAAAATCTATATTAACGAGGTCAGCCAAAGTCTGGTTAGTCTTTATTTCCTTCAATGCTTAGGATAATAACTGTTACCTAGTAAGTTCGGTGTTTCTATTAGGTTGTCCCCATTGGTTGTAATTTGCTTCCTGATTTTTATGAAACATAGCCACATTTTATCATTATCTGATTTGTGGTACATGACGTTTTTTAAGAATGGACACATTTTAGAAACTTCTTGTAAAGGCACACAGAGCTGAGTTTGCATAGGCTTCACTGGCTCATATGCATGAAAGGATGGACTCTACATATGTGATCCAGTTATAGCCTGGAGGGTAGGCTTCATTCCTGTGCACCTGTAGTTGTTTTCAGATCACAAAGCCTGTTCAGTGACTAATTCCTTAGGGCTGAACTGGAAGAAAAAGGGCAAAGGCGCAACTGTTACCTAGTACGTTTGGTGTTTACATTAGGTTTTCTCCATTGGTTGTAATTTGCTTCCTGGTTTTTATGAAACATAGCCACATTTTATCATTATCTGATTTGTGGTACATGACGTTTTTTAAGAATGGACACATTTTAGAAACTTCTTGTAAAGGCACACAGAGCTGAATTTGCATAGGGTTCACTGGCTCATATGCATGAAAGGTTGGACTCTACATATGTGATCCAGTTATTGCCTGGAGGGTAGGTTTCATTCCTCCGCACCTATAGTGGTTTTCAGACCACAAAGCCTGTTCAGTGACTTATTCCTTAGGGCTGAACTGGAAGAAAAAGGGCAAAGGCGGTGCCCTCGGTGCTGTCTGAGGACCAGGAGCTCATGTGGAAGGAACCAAAGAAGCCATGGGTGCTATACCTGGAGAGGCCACTTAACCAGGAGATAGTGACTCTACCTGCAGCTGCCTTCATTCTCACTCCTCACCTCTCATTAGCCCCCATCTCTCCATTCCAGGGTTCTTACCCCTGCTGACACTGTGAGCTAGGGCTCACACTTTGGGAGTCTAATTCTAATGCCCAGCTCCTTTTGTATACACAGAAAATGTACGTTTAACAGGGGAAATGATCCTGGAAGAGAAATCCTCAGATTTCTACCATTGCCAGAGAACAAGAAACTGGATCTGGGCAAAGGGATCTTTAAGATCTACCCCCTCCATTGGGACAGGTTGGGGTTTCTAAGCTGTGTCCCTATAGGCATCTGTCATGTATGTTCTATGCCCTTACCTGTGGCACCTGAGGATCCATGACGACTGTATCTGTTGGTGACTAATTTCTCAGGTTGTTCTGGGTAGGGGAGGGGAAAGATTGAGTCCTCAATTCCCAGTAAAGTACACAAAGAACCTGCTGGAAGGCCATGGGCTGCAGGGCAAGAACCACCTCCAAAGGAAGCAATGGCCATGCAGCCAGGTTTTGAAATTGAAGATTGACTCTCTTTTCTTTGTCTTCTCTTCATGTTTTTCTGTCCCAGAACTGTCAGTGCTGCTGTTGTTGCCATTGGTTTCTGCAGCCCAGAAGGATAGGGGTAAGTCTGCCCACACAGATGCCCATTAGTGATATTAAGCTGGGGGTGCAGGCTATGGTCTGGGTCCTCTCACCAGTTGGGAGGGAAGGAGGCTTATTCTGCAAGTGAGGCTCAGAGATGGTCTTCTGGGGATAAGAAAAGCTGTTTTACCTCCCTAAATGCCCAGATTTTTTTGTCTATTCCTCTTCCAATAGCAGCCATCCCTCCCTTATCTCCCCTCCTCTAGTCTTGAACCCACAGTTGTCCATGGCTTTATCCATTCCTTGTGCCCTCTGACCATGGCCTCCATCCTCACTGTTCCACCCCACAGCCTGTATTCGATGGTGCCCTCCGAACCCTCCATGTGTCAATGCCCGCTCCTGTCACTGCGCACAGGGATTCAGTGCTGCATCAAGTAGTGTCTTCACCAGCGGCCACTTGAAGAGTTGCAATGGTACAGAGGTTTTGGGGAGAGGGGGGAGGGACATAAAGAGATTATTGGGGTAGATTGTGGTGCATCCAGAGCAGCACAAGCATTTTGTCAAGGATTAGAGCAAGGAGACAGGGCAGGATAGTTTGAGGGAAGTGGGCAGTTAGGTTTTTGTAATTAGTAGGAAGGGTGTTTAGAGCTTACACAATGGATCTGGGCTGTGTGGGTTCTAACTCTAGCTTTGCCACTAAGTGGCTCTCTGACCTTCAGGAAATTATTTCTCCTCTCCCTCAGTTTCCTGGTCTGTATATTGGGGATAATTATTGTACCTACCCCACATGGATGGTGTAAGACTTCATAGTTACCTGCATGAAAAAAATTTTAAGATGAGTGCAGAGAAATTGTCAACAAATGTGAGCTATTACCATTGTTACTGCTGTTACTGTAATTGTTATTTTCACTAGAGGCCTGGTACACAAAATTCGTGCACTGGGGGCAGGGGGGATGTCCCTCAGCCCAGCCTGCACCCATCTGGGACCCCTCAGGGGATGTCCAACTGCCAGTTTAGGCCCGATCCCTGTGGACATCCCTCTCACAATCCGGGACTGCTGGCTCCCAACTGCTCTCCTGCCTGCCTGCCTGTTGGCCCCTAACCACTCCCCTGCCAGCCTGATCAATGCCTAACTGCTCCCCTGATTGCCCCCAACTCCCTTCCCTGCAGGTCTGGTCACCCCAACTGCCCTTTCCTGTAGGCCTGGGGACTTACTGGTGATTATTTTTGTAATTATTTGATTTTCTTTGTTTTCTCAGTACCCAAATGTTATTTAATGTTTATGGAAAAGTAAATTTTATCAGGAAAAGAAAATGATGTTGTTGTCACTAATACCCTGCCGATCCAAGCACTAGTGGTATCCCTAACAGTTTCTTTGTGCATTTACATGTGAGTGTCTCATGGGAAATTGTAGACTGGGTAGACATGGAGAGAAGATGCTACTAAGGTACCTGGATCCCAGCTCCCTTCATGAGGGCACTTTTCCAGTTGAGGAATTTCCCACTGTCATGTATTTCCATTCCACACTTTCATGTATTTCCATTTCCATGTATTTCTATTCCCACTTTTCCTCAACTCTACTCCACCCCATGTCATCAAACTTGATGGCAGGTCTCCAGCCATTGCTGTCATCTGAAAAGAAAAGACCCATTGCCCAGGTGGGGGCTAAACATGAATCCCACAGATGTGGGTCCCTCCCAGTTCCTCTCCTGTCCTGGTCTGACTCCACAGCCTAAGCCTTAAAAGGGAAATTCATGAATTTAGAAAAGAAACTCTAACCTGGGAGGAGACTAATTGACTCATCCTGATCCCAATGAGTGCTTTCAGGCCCTAAAGTCTTTGGTCCCTTGATTGGAATGTACAGGCTCAAATTTTCTGACCCTACATTTTTATTCATTTGATTTTTTTATTATTGTTTTATTATTGTTTTATTGCTTAAAGTATTACAAAGAGTATTACATATGTCTCCTTTTTTCCCCCGCCCTTGACAATCCCCTGGCCTCCCCTACCCCCCAGTGTCTTATGTCCATTGGTTATGCTTATATGCATGCATACA
>NW_005371619.1:10773-15044 GCF_000412655.1 Myotis brandtii
TTCTTGCATAAGTTGTTGATTTTTTCCTCCATCCAGTTTATGCATTCTAGGACCCTTAATCTGAATTCTTTTTCTGTCATGCTGCATGCCTCTGTTTCACTTAGCTGCTTTTCTGGCAAGTTCTCCTTTTCTTTCCTTTTGGGGTTTCTTTGTCTGCCCATGTTTGATCTCAAGGACATATCTAGATGTTGAGTCATTCAGTGGCTGCTCCCTGGGTGGCAGTGGCTCCTCAGGCTGTGGTTGCTCCTCTGGCGGTTGTGGTAGCAGCTGCTCCTCAGTTGGCAGCAGCTTCTCTGGTGGGTGCTGTTCACAACTGTGGTGGCTCTTCTGGCTGGTGGAGGGAGGCTTCACACACAGCAACTGTTCCTCAGACAGAGCGTGTGGTGATCAGGCTGCTGTTCCTTGGATGGGGGAAGGCTACACAAGCAGCTGTTACTCCTTCAAATTGTTACTTTTAATCTCTTAAGTGGCCTCAAGGCAAAGTGTTTTCCAAAAGGGTCTGTCAACTGTCTTCCCCCAAGGCAAGGCGGATGTCTATGTGGCTGTGTGAGGGAATGACTGAGCCAAGGAAACTTGGGGTGTCTGCCTTCTGAGCTCTATCCCCTGAATCCCCAGTGCTGGCCTCTGTTCTCACAGCTCCAGTCCTCTTTGCCCTCCCTCTGCCAGAGCACAAGGTGGGTGGCTCCACAGGGAATGTTTGTGCCTTGGCCTTTTAAGAGGGTGCCTGACTTCCCAGCTGCCACTCCCTGACAGACAGCACCCCACTGCTTTCCACAGCTTGATGCTATGTGGATACCTTCCTCAGCTTGGTGCTCTCTGCTGGGGAGCCCAGCTCTGGGACTAGATCCCAGAATTCTCAGTGGCACCTCCCCCGCCTCCACCACCAGCTGAGATAACTCTCTGGGACTTCAGTTCCCCTCTGTGGGTCACGTCTCTGCCCCTCCTACCAGTCTCTATGCCGGCTCCAACGTCGGTCCTTGGATATCAGGGTTCTCTCCTGTGAGTTTTCTGTTGATAATTCAGGAAGCTCGTATTTCAGTTGTAATTCCAGCTTGTTCCTGGGAACATGGCCATGCAGCATCCTCCTACTCTGCCACCATTTTTAATCCCCCATTTGGTTTTTATTAAGTTGTTGTTCTTACCAGTGGTGTCTAGCCACTGCTCGATAGATCCCTGAGCTACTCAAACGAGACCTGGCTCATGGGCATCTTTCTCTCGGGTTTAGAGAACATGGAGGGATAAGATGCCAGAGAACACCCCCATGACTTAGCTGTGAGCACCTTCATGTTGCTTCTTCATTTCACATCCCCTACTGCCTCTGATTTCAGGGGATCTTACCCAGGATGGAGATAAGAAGATTTATCAAGGAGGGTGGGGTGTACTTGGCCCACTGTGATTAAAGAGAAATAGAAGCTGTCAAAGGGAAGGGGCTGACACCTGGTTCTATCTCCAGATGTATGATGAGTGCCATGTCACCCTGTACAGTCCCCATCCATGACTCCCTCCACAATCTCAGCATTGAGGATGGCCATCAAATCCACTGTCACCCTAACTGGAAGCCACCCCCAAGTCGAAATGATGCAAATAGCATCACAAAGGAGGGTTTGGAGCCTGAATCAGTGTCTCCATCTACCCCTCAAGGCCTGAAGAGAGGGATGCAGACCTCCTTTCAACCCCATCATGACACAGCAGAGTGTCTGATTGCAGGTGCCTCAGAAAGTAAAGATGGGCAGAGGAGTCAGTAGGCACTGGAGCAGCTGATTCTGCCCAGCCCCATCCTGGAGTGCAACCCTGGACCTGTGTTCTGTCCAGCCCCCATGACAGGGTCATACTGGAGGGCAGGGTCTCTGCCCAATGAGAGGTGCCTTTGAGAGGTGACATTTTGTCCTATTGTGTTCCAGACATCAAGGACTGTGGACCAAACTCAAGAGTGTCCTGTGGAGTATATTTAAACTGCCAAAACTTCACGAAGTCCTACTGCAGTTGCCACGAAGGCTACAGGCCTGCTTCTGAGGCAATGTTCGGCATTGATCCTGATAAACCCTGTGATGGTAAGAAAAATCCCATGTCTTCCACCTTCTCATTCTTTAGGTTTGGAATTCTCAATCCTTTCTCTAGCTCACCAGATGGTAGCTTGGGCACTTACCAGGTCTCCCACCCTCTCAGAACCCCACGGCTCTGAATGCCCCCACCAAGTGCCACTTATGCAATTTTGGAACATCCTCTTACTAGTTCACATCTTAATTTCATAAAACAAAGAAAGGGGTGCCATTCAAGATACTTCAAGAGCTCACAGAGTACTGCATTCCAGTGCAATATCCATCCTTTTCATCTTCATCAGTAATTGCCAGGATGAGATCTTCCCTCACTAGAGTCCACATAGGTTTGGCCACCCCAGGAGCAATTTCATATCCCTCAGGCCTTGAAGAACCCTGCTCAGACATGTGAGAAGAGTCAAGGGTTGGCCCATGTGGCCCAGCTGGCCCTGCCCTGGCCAACAACCACACCTGGTGAAACCCCTACTTGCACCCTGACCCCACTTCTCAGCCACTCAGCCACATCTATTTTCCCAAGCAAGGCTCCACCCTGATCCAATCCAATAAGTTCAGTTCATGGGCCTGTGGGAAACTCAGATGAATAGGACCCAGAAGGATGTTGTGTTGGATGTGGGCAGGGTGACATAGACCACCCCACACATACTCAGAAAGTTGGATAAATGGAAGAGGCTCCTATCTGGATAAGATTGAAAGAGAGGATGTAATTGGACACCATTGCCTCAGGCCTGACCCTCACTGGTAGAGGTCAACTCAAGCCACATGGGGTCCCAGATCACTGGAGCACAGATGATGGAGGGTGAGCCCCCCTCAGTAGGACCTATAGGTCTGTGTCCCTGGTGGAAACCAAGGAGCCAGATAACAGAAACAGCTGTCACCCCTCGCCCATCAGCACCTGCTCCCCTCTTCAGCCACCCAGCCCTTACCTACTGCTGGCCTTACTCAGAAGTGAATTCTCACCACTTCCTGTCAGTTCAGGGGATGCCTTTGTGGGGATCATAAGAGGCACCTTCACCACACCAAGCCTGCATGGCAGGACATCAACCCACATTGTCTACCATAGCTTGGCATCCACTGTCTGGGTGGCTTTTGCTTGTCTGACATCATCTTCATTCTCTTCACCCCTTCCTCCAAGCCCCTTGAAGAGTCAGGTTCATGAGTGGATCTTGAGACAGCTTGAGTCTCAGAGTTAGCATGGAAGGGAGAACTCTGTCCTGCCAGCATCACTCAGTTCCAAGGAGAATTAAGGCAGAGAGCAGCTGTCCTGAAGGTGTCAGGACAAAGGCCATCAATGGGAGCCAAGCTGGGTACTGCCCAGGGAACACATTTCTCCTGCATTTGACTCCCAGAAAGGCCCACCCTGGCCTTTGTCCAAATCCTCAGGCTGGGACACAGGTAAACATGATGTCTCCACCCAACCTGGGAGCTGCAAGGGAAGCGAGTGCACAGGGGCTAAAAGACAGGGAGAACTCAGGACACTTCCATCCACACCTGGACAACAGAGCATTCAAGCCACAACATTCACCCATAAGATGCCTCCATGTGAATAAGAACTGGCACCTACTCACTAGGAGGAGAGAATGGGGCCTTTTCAAAGCACATTTCTGCCATTGCCAAAGAACAAAGAATGTGGACATGGGAAAAAGCAAGCCAACCTGAGGACTTTCTCCTTTAAGTTGTAACCTCTCCATTGGAAAAGGTTGGAGTTTCTAAGATGTTTCCCTGTCATCATATGTGTGTATGTTCTGTCCCCTTGCCTGTAGCACCTGAGGTTCCCTGACTGTCAGTGACTGACTCCTTGGGGAGTCCCAGGAAATGGAGGGGAAAGACAGAGTCCTTGATTCCAAGTATAGAAACCTCAGAGAAGCTGCCAGAAAGCTGTGGGCTGCAGGGCCAGAGCCACCTCTCAGGTGGAGTGGCCATGTGGACAGGGGTTGAAAACGGAGCTCCACTTTCCTATCTTGATCATCTCTCTGTCTTTCTGCCCCAGGACTCTTTTTGCATCTCGAATTGACATTGGTTGCTGCAGCAAAAACCCTTAAAGGTGAGTCTGCCCAGCCAGGGCAATTAGTAAAATAAGCTGGGTAGTGCTTGTTGGGGTCCGGGTCCTCTCACTAACAAGGGAAAAAGGACGCTTACTCTGAAGAGGCCCAGAGAGGGTCTTCTGAAAATAAGAGAAGCTATTTCTTCCTCCCTAAATGTCCAGAATTTTCTGAG
>NW_005371619.1:15713-17691 GCF_000412655.1 Myotis brandtii
CCCATGAGATTTGAGGTCATTTGGCCCACTTTCTCAGGCATAAAAAACAACAAGAAAAACATTAAAAAGCTGTCCTCGACACCCACCCTCTCCAAACCTCAAAGCTGAGAACCCTCCTCAGAGTGTCACTTCTGGACGTTTGGAACCCTCACCCCCACCCACCTGATATCTTATTTTCGAGAAAGTGATGACATTTAAGTTACTTCAGGAACTCACAGTGTTTTGTGTTCCAATGCAATATCTGTCTTCTTTGTCATCACCAGTGACTTCCAGAACGAGTACTTCTCCCACCAGACCCCCTGTGATCACAAAAATTCCAGGTAGACGGATTCAGGGATCCTGTCCAGAAACATGGGGGTGGGAAGATTCAAGGGTGGGTCCACCTTCCCTAGCCAGCCCTGTCCCTGACGAACAACCCTGGCACCCTGACCCCAATTCTCAGCTACTCAGCCTCCATCAATTTTCCTACACAAGGGACCTCCCTAACCCTTGAGAGATCCTTACTAGCCGCTTCGAGAGATGTGATGGTACAGGGGCTTGGAGTGGGCATACAGAGATGGTTGGGGGAGGATATAGGGCATCCAGAACCCTCACCACTGAGAGCAGCACAGAAGCATTTTGTCAAGGATTAGAGAGAGCAGCTAGGGCATGAAATTTCAGTTCATGACCAGAAGACAACTCAGAATATCAGGACCCAGAAGAATGTTGTCAGGTCTGAGCAGCACGACATGGACCCCACCACACAAACACACTCTTGAAAATTCAACTAAAAGGGAGAGGCTCCCATCTGAACCAGGCTACAAAGGAAGGCATCATCAGGAACCACAGATTCACTCAGGGAAGAACACAGGTCTGTGTCCCAGGTGGGATACTAAGGGGCCAGAGGATAGAAACATCTGCTGCCCCTCGCCCATCAGACCCTGCGCCCTCTCCAGCCAGCCAGCCCTCACCTTCACTGGTCTTCCTCAGATAAGGATTCTCAACACTTCCTGCCAGTCCAGAAAATGCCTTCTGGGAGTCAAGGAAAGTACCCAGGGATGAGTGACTGGAGGTCAGCTCCCAGTGTCCAACCTGGACTTGGTGTCACTGTCTGGATGGCCCCAGCCTGTCCAGCACCTTCTTCATTCTCCCTGCCCTCTGCCCTATAGCATCATCCTTGGGAGTGGAGAGGGGGGAGGGAGGAGTAAAGGGGGTGGTTGTGGGCGAGGTGTTTCTGTCACAAGCGTGGTTCTTGGTCCATCTCTATCAAGATGTCTTAGTGTTAGTGTGAGAGGAGAGCACTGCTTTGACAGCGTCGATGGGATTCCAAGGAGAACTCAGTCAGTGAGGAGCTGCTCTGGGGAAATTAGAACTAAGGCTATCACTGGGAGGCAAGTCAGGTCCTGACCAGGAAATGCAGCATTTCCCATGCCCTGGATTCCCAAGAAGGCACTCTCTGTCCTCTGTCCAAATGTTCAGGCTGAGACACAGGCAGCTGTGATGTCCCCCACGGTAGTTGGGAACTTCCTGGGAAATTTAGGGAACTGGGGGTAGCAGACAGGCAGGACTCAGGCAGATTCCATCCACATTTGGACAAAAGAGCATCTAAACCACCACATTATTATGCAATGAGGCTTCCATGTGACTAGGAAAAAGTGGCCACTAAGGGAAGGGGGGACAGTGGAACCTCCAGGTGCTTCTATTCCCAAAACAGGGTCCATAAATTACCAAATGACAGTCAGGGAAGGTACCTGGCCTGGGCCCCAAGCCTCAACCTCAACACACACACACACACACACACACACACACTCGCATACACCTAATGAACTGCCTTTCTGCCTGCACCAGGGATCTCCTCCGGCACCGGCACCGGGACTGGCACTGGCACCAGCACTGGCACCGGGACTGGCACTGGCACCAGCACTGGAACTGGCACCGGGACTGGCACCGGCACTGGCACCGGGACTGACACCGGCACTGGCACCGGCACTGGAACCGG
>NW_005371620.1:0-1740 GCF_000412655.1 Myotis brandtii
AAAACTGTTGAGAATATTATTTCTTCCTCCATACCCCAGAATGGACAAACAGAGACCTAAAGGCATAAAAAATATTTAATGAAAAGGCAAGGAACAAACAGTTTATTGTCTGCTGGTTTAATTTAGTAGACTTGAACTTAATAACACAGTGGATAGAGGATTTTTTGCTGTGTTTGAAAGTGGAGTTGTGTTAGGCCACTAAGCCAAAGATTAAATAAATGGGTTACATTTTTAATTATGAAGAAAAATATTGTTACCTTATTTTTTTAATGTAGCTTATCAGTTAAAAATGACAGCTTTAGGTTCTCTTTGCAGGACCTATATTTCTAGCTGATTTCTATTTTTTTTTAATTTAAAGTATCTACATTTCTGAGTTTACTTCCCACAGTGGGCATGCTTTCTTTACTGTTCTTATCTCCAGGTAATTATTGTTTACTTTTTATAGTTTCATTATATTTTGGGGCATGAATGACTGGTTTCATCTTCCAAAAGTATTACAAAATCCTAGTTATTTCTTAGCACTTCACACTTCCCTTGCAGCAAGGAGCCCTATTTCCATCACAGTGAATTCTAAGGAGAGACTTTCTGGATACTCATTCGTCAACAGCCACAAGCCAGTAGCATCCCTGGCTAACCGGCCTCTGTTCCCTGGTTCTATCTTGGTCCTTGAACAAATTCTCCATCATCATTTGGCACAAAGCACAATTTCTTCATTCAGGGTTGGCTGAGAGCCCTGGAGTGGCATCTCTAATCGGTATAAGGAGGATGGTAAATTGGGTTTAGTAAAGAATGAAACCCATTGTCAAATATGTCTACTTTTAGAACTCAAAACACAGAGTCAGCATTAGAGGGTGTTGTGCTCATTTGTCAATGCAGAACAGAGTGACAGTGCCAAAACCCACTATCCATTCTGTGCAGAGGCCCCAGTGTAACTGCAAAACTGAAACCACTCGTGTAAATATAGAGACACCTCTGGGTTAAAGCTGAACCCAAGGCAGGGCATACCTCCTTTCCTTCCACCTTTTCATCATCTTCAGCTGAGAAAAATCCATTTGCTCAAGTCTCATTTTTGATAATGTCTCTTTATCTGTTTTTAATTAAAATTATTTTGGTGACATTAGTTAATAAAATCATATAGGTTTCAAGTGTACAATTCAATAATCCATCATCTGTATAATGCATTGTGTGCTTGCCACCCAGTCAAATCTCCTTCAGTTACCATATATCTGACCCCCTTTACCCTTTATTAGCACTCTCTGTTCCCTTCTGGGAACCAGAGTACTATTATGTATATCTGACCCCCTTTACACTCTCTGTTCCCTTCTGGGAACCAGAGTACTATTATCTGTGTCTAATTTTTGTTTGTTTGTCTTATTTGTCCCCTTTATGTATCTTAATGGGACCCATAGCTATTTTATGAGCCTCATAGTTCCACAGGTTTTCAACTCAGGACTAGTACAACATAGTTCCCATTCAATCCAGTTTCACTTTCTATGAGGGCATCAAAATCAGAGAGATTGATAAATTTATTCCAGATTATACAGTTTGTTAGAGAAAAGGCACTGTTTGGACCCAGGGGCGCCTGACTCCAAAGCATATATCCTGCATCACACCATAGTGCCCATTGCTACGTGTCAGAGTTGAGCATTTACCTTTTCTACTCAACTCCACAAACTCAAGTCTTGTCACTCTCCTTAGTTTTGCAGTCACTCTGAGCTTCTTCACCAGTCCAGGACTCAT
>NW_005371621.1:0-1471 GCF_000412655.1 Myotis brandtii
ATATACACACACACACACACATACACGTATAATGTATGTACATATATATACACATATATATGTATATACACACACAATATGTATACTCACATATTAAAAAAAAATCCTGCCAATTGGATGGAATTGGAGGGCATTATTTTAAGTTAAATAACCCAGACAGAGAAAGATAAATATTGTGTGGTATCACTTATATGTGGAATTTTTTTTAAAGTCATTTTTCATAGAAACAGAAACCAGAATGGTGGTTGACAGGGCTAGAGGAAGTGGAAATGTGATTATATAGGTCAAAGGGTACACATTTTGAGTTATAATAAGAATAAGTTCTAAGAAAGTAAAGTGCAACATGTTGCATATAGTTAATAATATAGTATTATTTAATTGAATGTTGCTGAAAGTAGATTTTAAGCATTCATTAATACACAGAGTTAGCTATGTGAGATCATGCATGTATTAATCACCTTCGTCTTGTTAGCCTTTCTACAATGTATATGTACAACAAATCATCATGTTGTAAACTTTAAATATATAAATTATATTTGTCAATTATTTCTTAGAAATAAATTTAACAAAAGATGCAAAACTTATACTTGAAAAACTACAAAATATTGTTGAAAAAAATTTAAAAAGATATAAATAAATGGAAAGACATCCCATGTTCATGGATTGAAAAACTTAACATTGTTAAGATGGCAAGACTCACAAAAAATGATTTACAGATTCAACACAATTTCTATTAGAATTTTAGCTGAACTTTCTGTAGATGTTAACAAGCTAATTCTAAAATTTATATGGAATTGCAAAGTACCAGAATAGCCAAAACAATACTGAAAAAGAACATTAAAATAAGAGGTCTCATACTTTCTGATTTCAAAACTTACTACAAAGCATTGGCCATCTAGACAGGGATAGACAAACAGATCATTGGAATAGAATTGAAAGTGTAGAAATAAACCCATACCTCTATGGATAGTTGATGGTTTATGCGTGGCAAGACCTTAATTGAGTTTTAAGCAAATGGCACTGGGACAACTAAATAACCACATGTAAAACTATTAATTGGACCATTACTTCATGCCATATACAAAAAATTACTAAAATTGTTCAAAAACTAAATGTGAGAGCAAAATTTATAAATATTTAGAAGAAAACATAGAAGTAAATCTTCATGAAGTTGAATTTGCCAATGAAATCTTAAATATAACACCAACACAATTAACAACAGAAATAATAAGTAAATTAGACCTCATCAAAACTAACACTTTTGCCCTGACCGGTTTGGCTCAGTGGATAGAGCGTCGGCCTGAGGACTGAAGGGTCCCAGGTTCGATTCCAGTCAAGGGCATGTACCTTGGTAGCAGGCACATCCCCAGTAGGGGGTGTGCAGGAGGCAGCTGATCAATGTTTCTCTCTCATCGATGTTTCTAACTCTCTATCCCTCTCCCTTCCTCTCTGTAAAAAATCAATAAAATAT
>NW_005371621.1:9681-11299 GCF_000412655.1 Myotis brandtii
TTTGATTCCCCATGGAGGGTACATACCTGGGTTGCAGGTTCACTCCCCATCCCCAGTTGAGCGCATGCAGGAGGCAACCTGTCAGTCTCTCTCTCTCTCTCTCTCTCTCTCTCTCTCTCTCTCTCTCTTTCTCCCTCCCTCCCTGGATCCCTCCCCCATCCCCTTCCACTCTCAGAAAAGCAATGGGGGCAAAATTATCCTCTGGTGAGGATTAACAGAATTTTTTTTAAATAAAATAAAAGTCAGTCGGCAAGACTAAAGAGAAACACTTTTCTCTTTTGCTGAAGTTACTGTAGGGAAACACAAGCACAGGTAATTCCCTGGCCCTACACTCCCCACCAAAGACAGGCAGGACTTCATGCATTTGTTCATCATGGACGTGACCTGGACACTTGAGTGACAAGTCTCATGTCAGCTCTGGTTGTAAACCTACAATCCCTTCACCTCACAGCCAGCAGTCATGTCAGTCTTGTGTGTTGAGGGATTTGAGAACTACAAGGCTGCCTACAGCCTCCCCATAGCCTGAGAGTGCCTCCGCGCACTCGTAGCCAGATGTGGGCCCTGAAAAACACCCCTCTCTCCACAACAAAGGCTCGGCTGCCACCCCAAAAACTCATCTCATCCGTC
The DNA here is from genome assembly GCF_000412655.1 of Myotis brandtii. Classification (NCBI taxonomy): domain Eukaryota; kingdom Metazoa; phylum Chordata; class Mammalia; order Chiroptera; family Vespertilionidae; genus Myotis; species Myotis brandtii. Next base: position 10,309 of record NW_005371621.1, read on the forward strand.
TCTCCAGCTCCAAGGCTTTTTAAAGAACTTCTCTCCACCAGGCTCATGCCAGCCTGTCCTGAAAGACCAAGATGCCCCCTTTCCACCCCCAACTCTGGCAGCTCTGAGGAAAACGGAGCTCATTACATTTGTTATATTCATCCATGGGATGAGTAGGAAATAAGTTTGCACATTATAGCCACAGTAATAGCAAGACCATCATCTTTTCCATGTGGTTTAGGCAGCGAGGACCCAGGGAGACTAGAGAGTAGTGGGTCTCACTTGAGGGCAACCTCCCTGGCCCCTCACCCCCAGAGGGCATTTGGAGACATTCCTGGTGTTCACTGGCATCTAGTGACATCCTTCCATGTACAGAACAGCCTGCTGCAAAGGGGTCCTGCCCTAAATGTGAGCCGTGCATGGCTGAGAAGCTGCTCCAGAGCCTGCACTCGAAGTGCCACCTGCGGCCTCGGGAGCTGGTGAATGGCAACTGCCAGGACCCACCCACACCCACTGAATCCTAGAATCTGCCTTGTAACAAGACCTCAGCTGAGCTGGGTGCACGGCCCAGTTCTGGAACCCTGCTTCAGAACAGCGACCTGCACAGAGTGCACGCAGGCCCCCCAGGCCCGGCCTCCTTCCTAGCCAATCAAATGAGAATATCTGAGAGAACAGCTCCGGCATGTTTAGTCTCCTCCAGGTTCTCCTTCTGCCCACAGGTCAGAGGACCACTGGGCTAAAGCCATGAAAATGGGTACAGCGTGTTGCTGCATAATCAGTCAGAGGGGAGGAAAGACCATGACCTGCAGGCGTGGGGGCTCCAGCGAACACATCAGCAGACACCGGGGCAGTTTCCCGTGTTAGGGCAGGTGCAGTCACGGCCGAATGGCAGGGAAGGAAGGGCAGGGGCAGAATCCTGACCCCAGACTGGGGAAGCCTGCCTCCTAAAAGGCTAAAATAGAACCTCAAGGAATCCTCTCCCTAATGTGTCAGTTATATAGGATCTGACAAT
>NW_005371622.1:0-476 GCF_000412655.1 Myotis brandtii
ATCCTGCTACATTGCCCAATTCATTTATTTAATTTAGTAGTTTTTTGGTTGAGTCTTTAGGGTTTTCTAATATTATGTCATCTGTGAATAATGACAGTTTTACTTCTTATTTTCCAATTTGGATGACTTTTATTTTTTCTTCTTGTCTGATCACTATGGCTAACACTTCCAGTACTATGTCGAACAGGAGTGGTGAGAGTGGGCATCCCTGTCTTGTTCCTGTTCTTAGGGGAAATGATTTTAGTTTTGTCCCCATTGAGTATGATGTTGGCTGTAGGTTTGTCATATGTCATAGCAATATCTTTACCAATATAGCCCCTAAGGTAATGGAAATTAAGGAGAAAATAAACAAATGGGACTACATCAAAATAAAAAGCTTCTGCACAGCAAAAAAACAAACAAACTATCAACAAAACAAGAAAGCCTACTGTATAGGAGGACATATTTGCCAATGTTATATCCCATAAGGGCCTAAT
>NW_005371623.1:0-1732 GCF_000412655.1 Myotis brandtii
TTGCATATTAGCCTTTTATTATATAGGATGAATTTTTGGAGAGTTTGTTTTAGGTCTGTGAACTATTCCATTGGTATCTTAATGGGGATTGCATTAAATCTATAGATTGCTTGGGTAGTATGGACATTTTACTGATGTTGATTCTACCAATCCATGAACACAGTATATTCTTCCATTTCTTTATGTCTTCCTCTATCTCTTTTTTCAATGTCCTGTAGTTTTCCGAGTATAGGTCTTTTACCTCCTTAGTTAAGTTTATTCCTAGGTTCCTTGGTTAAATATATCCCTAGGTACCTTATTTTTTGTTGTTGCAATAGTAAATGGCATTGTCTTCTTAATTTCTCTAATATTTCATTATTGGTGTATAGAAATGTCATTGATTTCTGAATATTACTTTTGTATCCTACTACTTTGTCAATTTTACTTATTAGATCTGGTAGCCTTTTGGTGGAGTCTTTAGGGTTTTCTATGTACAATATCATCTCATCTGCAATTAATGAGTTTTACTTCCTCCTTGGATGCCTTTCATTTTTTTCTTCTTGTCTAATTGCTGCAGCTAGGACTTTCAGCACTGTGTTGAATAGAGTGGTGAAAGTGGACAGCCTATCTTTTTCCTGATCTTAAGGAAAACACTTTTAGGTTTTGCCTATTGAGTATAATGTTGGCTGTGGATTTGTCATATATGGCCTTTAGCATGTTGAGATATGCTCACTCTATTCCCACTTTTCTGAGAGATTTTATCAAAAATGGGTGTTGGATTTTGTCAAATGCTTTTTCTGCATCTACTGGTATGGTCATGCAGTTTTTATCCTTCATTTTGTTTATGTAGTGTATCATGCTTTTAATTTGAAGATAGTGTACCAACCTTGCTTCCCCAGAATAAATCCCATTGAATCATGGTGTATGATCTTTTTAAGTATTGCTGGATCCCATATGCTAATATTTTGTTGAATATTTTAGCATGAAGATTATTTTCTGAAAGTACAAAATATTAATATCCTAATCTGCTAGCAACTAAAAATGTAAAAAAGTTTTGAAGTGTTCCTTCCTCTTGGACTTTCTGAAATAGTTTGAGGAGTATAGGTGTTAGTTCTTCTTTGAATGTTTGGTAAAAGTTCCCTGTAAAGCTGTCCAGACCTGGGCTTTTGTTTCGTGGGAATTTTTTTATTACTGTTTTAGTTTCATCAGTTGTTATTGGCCTATTCAAGTTTTTATTTTTATTTTTATTTATTCAGTTTAGGGAGATTGTATTTTTCTAGAAATTTGTCTATTTCATCCACATTGTCCAACTTGTCATATAGTTGTTCATAATATTTTCTTACAATCCTTTGTATTTCTGTGGTGTCAATGGTTACCTTTCCACTTTTATTTCTGATTTTATTTATTTGGGTCCTCTTTCCTTGTTTCTTGACGAGTCTGGCTAATGGTTTATCAAGTTTGTTTATCCATTCAAAGAACCAGCTCTTAGTTTCATTGATTTTTTTTTGTGTGTGTGTGTGGTTTTTTTTTTAGTCTCTATGTTATTTACTTCTGCTGTAATCATTGTTATTTCCTTGCTTACTCTGGGCTTTTCTTGTTGTTCTCTTTCTACGTCCTTAAGTTGTAGGGTTAAATATCATTTTTTCTTGTTTTTTTGAGTTATGCCTCTAGTGCTATGAACTTCCCTCTCCAGACTGTTTTTGCTATGCCCCAGAGATTTTGGGTTGTTGTGCATTCATTTTCATTTGTTTCC
>NW_005371624.1:0-767 GCF_000412655.1 Myotis brandtii
AACAATCGGCCATGCAATTAGCTCAAACTCTCCAGGTGTGATGACACACACATCTGCCAGGTGGGCTTCACAATGCAATGTACCTTGACCTGCATTGCAGGGTTTCTGGGTGGTTTTTCTTTCTCTGGATTTTCACAGGCATCTTTGTCTACAGATTCAGCATCAGGAGGGTCCACACAAGTCTGAGCTGGAAACTTGAGAGTTAATTTCAATGCACCTGTGACTGTTCCTCACTTACTGTCCCCCTCCACCATTTATACCAGAAAGGACATGGCTACGTCGTAGGTGAGCAGCTTTCACAATGGGGACCTGCTGTCCCTTCCTCCAAACGAGAGTAAAGGGTGAGTTCTGGGTGTTGGAGAGAGGATGGGGTCACTCCCCCTCAGGACATGCCATCGTGGTGACAGTGACATCCTCAGGAATGGCTGGAGCATCAGTGAGGTGACCTCTTCAGTCCAAGGCGACACTGACACCATGATGTTGTGGTATAACTAGACAGACAGACACATGGCAATACACGCCACAGTCGTTATGAAGTACCCAGCTCCATGCTTGTTGCCTTTAGAGATAGAATTATTTCCCGGGAGACGTTGGTTGAGTCCATGAGCTGTCCTGTCTTTTCAGAGCAGGTGTCAAGCTGGGAATTGTCTCAACAACTTTGATGAGTAGATTTTAAATATTGAAATCAATGTTGGAGCCAAGTTGTCCACAGGATTCTCCAAACAGATTAAAAAATGAGTGTGCCCGGATCAGAGAACCAAATCCCT
>NW_005371625.1:0-45486 GCF_000412655.1 Myotis brandtii
GCTGATGGAGTCGGCCCCTGAGACACACTGACTGACAGAGCATGTCTAGCTGCAGCAAAAGCCTATTTTTTAAAAAGAAGGAGAAGAAGAAGATGAAGAAGAAGAAGAAGAAGAAGGAGAAGAAGGAGAAGGAGAAGACAAAACCCCGCTCAGAAAGAAATGAATAGAGAGTAATTCAAACTATAAATAATAATAATTTAGTATTTATCTTATAAAAATGCTAGGGTAAAAATTGAAAAATAAAATAAAATACCAAAATTTTAGTATCTAGAGTAGAAACTAGGTGACCTCAGTTGATGAACTTTTTTTTATATATATTTTATTGATTTTTTTACAGAGTGGAAGGAAGAGGGATAGAGAATTAGAAACATCAAAGAGAGAGAAAACCCACAGCAATGCCACAGAAAATGGCAAAAAGGAAATTTTATGTAAATCAACTTGAATATTTTTCAGAGAAAAAGTGATACCTTTGGTTGTGGAGAAGCCAGAAACTATACTGGTAGATTAAGTCAGTGTTCTTTAACAAACTACCAGTGAGTTTCCTTTAGCCATGCTGACCTCCAATCCTTCATCAACTTGGTGCAGCAAGACTGCCCTAAGCCCAGCACTCGCCTCACACAATGAAGCAATGGCCAACCTGATCTAGAGCCAGAGAGCTTTCTGAAGGGCAGGGAACATAAAATGACCCCAGTAAGAGCCGGAGGAAGTTTATGAAGGATGCAGCAGTGCATGGAGCCCAGTCATTTAGAGATGATGGCTGGATACTCTCAAAGGACATTCAGCGATCCTGGCACTTGGCACAGCTCTCGTAAGTCTCCTTCCAACCTTCTGGGGCTGAATTGGGTCGAGAGAGCAGTGCAGGTGAAGATCTGCCACAGAAATTCCAAATAATCTATGGAGCAAAGACAGTCAAACCTCAGTTCTTAAATGCCTCTCATCTCAAACAGTTCGTTTCTTGACCAAGTTGTTCATTGAAAAAACAATGTCTCAGTTGTCAAAACAAACTTCAGTTCTCGACTGGACAGCCCTTTCAGGCTTGGACTTGTATGATCAGTCATGCATCTCTCAGGCAACAAACACGGGTGTGATGATAAGTCAGTTTACTGCTAAACCTCACGTTGTTAACATCTCAGGAAATCATGCTGTGAGCGTTTTGTGGTTTTTTTGCTTTTGTTGCTGCTTATTATTATTAAACTAGAGGCCCGGTGCACGAAATTCGTGCACGGGTAGGGTCTCTAGCCTGGCTGGCAATCAGGGCCATTCAGTTTCCTGCCTCCCTCTTCCCTCACTCCCTTAGTGCCCCACTGCCACCCCCTGGTGGTCAGCACGTGTCATAGCGAGCGATAGAACTCCTGAGGGAACACTTTGCATTTTAGCCTTTTATATACATAGATATGTATAGTAAATCACTATGGTCCTAAGAAGATTAGTGATAGCAAAGTGAAAAAAAAGTTGTGAGAGCAACAATGGAGCTTAAAAAAGAAGTACAGTATATATAAGAAGGTTAAAACAAAGAATCATTTGCAGATCTGAAACAGATTAATCCAATTTACATTATTTCTAATTAGGGAAAATGATTCTGTTTTCGAACAAATCACTTGTCAAACAGCCTTCCCAGAATGAATTAAGTTCAAGAAACGAGCTTCCACTGTAACAGGAAGCTGGCTATGGCTGTGGTCTTGATGAGAAAATTTAAAGAGAGGCTCTGCTTCTATTAAGCTTTTACTAACATAGTAAATGCTTCCATAGAAAGAATAGGGACCGAAGAATGATGCCACTGAGAATTAAGTCAGTGAATCTGTTCATCATCCCAGTGTCATTTCTCCAGGAAACATTGGAATGTAACCAATTTTCCTGTGGCTGATTCAAGAAGGGCTATCCTGGGGTTTCCCCCTACAGTTCAGTAACAATGTGTTTAGCTGAACTGTAATCAGTTCACACACTCACAGCTCTTAGATCTGGACAAATTTCAAGTGAGCGTTTGCTCTGGGATCTAGAAGGTATTATTGTGCTCATTGCATGTAATCATCGACTTTACAGTTAAGTACCAATTGTGACATAAGCCTAAAAAATTCAGTAACTGTATTTCTGCTCAGAAGACAAATTGCCTTTATGAACAAGAACCAGACAAAAAAAAATAAGGAAAATGGAATTAACCTATGTTGCTGATATGAACAAGCTTCTTAGCAATGCAAAAACAGCGGATAATCTACACCTTGCCTACAAAATGTCAAGTGCTACCTCCTGTGGTACACATCGCTTGTACTGCTCTGTGGAGGCTAAACTAATGATTCTCATCTGGTGGTCGGTGTAAAATTAAAGGCCCTCAGAAACAGTATAGTGAATGCAGATCTGTTACAACAATTACAATGATAAAAATAACTATAAAAATTCTCAATAAAATTGGTTTGCTATACTGCCACTCGTTTATGGTCTTTAAACTTACATTCAGTCGTCATTTTTTAAAGTATGCTTGTAAAATAAATGTCTCTCTTAGGATGGAAAGGGAGGATAGTTTTATTTTTCTAGTACGTGGGGCCCACGCTCTTTGATACTGCTTCTTGGAATATAAGATATAAAAACTAGATAAACCCTATGCTAGACAACTTATTGAAAAGTTATCTTTCTTTGCTGACCATGCATGGCTCGATGTACATGCTTATTGGATTTACAGACGTTATATCACTGGACGAATATGCTAGCGCTGTCATAGCCGGATACCACAGAATCGGTGGCTTAGACAACAGAAATGTATTCTCTCATAGTTCTGGAGGGTAGACGTTCATGACCAAGGGGGTCAGCAGGTTTGGTTTTCTCTCAGGAGGCCTCTCTCCTTGGCTCGCTAATGGCCAACTTCCCAATATGTCCACACGTGGTCTTTTCCCTGTGCACACACCTGTCCTTGGTGTGTGAATTTCCTTTTCTTATCAGGACACCAGTCGGATTGGATTGGGACTCACCCTAAAGACCTCATTTTAATTTGGTCATCTCTTTAAATACATTTACATTCTGAGGTACTGAAGGTTAGAGTTTCAACATATGCATTTGGGAAGGGGGGAAACATTCAACCATGACAATGCCATACATTGCATCTGAATCCTGATGCCAATTTGGGGAAGTTGCTGAGATATATGAGAAAAGGGAAGAGAAAGGAATCTGACATCTGTTATGCTTCTCCAGTGTGGAGCGCTAGGCTAGGTAGTTCAGAGACTTTATGTGTACTCATAGCCACCCTCCATACTTATCCTGTGCCAGGAACTTTACATAATTCTCCTTAATCCTCACAACAAAGCTTCAAGCCAGACATGATTCCCACTTAGCAGAAGACAGAATGGAAGTGTGTTTTTCAGAGCTGGCATTCACACACAGGCCTCTCAGGCCAAGAATCCCTGTTCTCTCTTCACTACGACAGAGTGACACATGTCTACTCAGTTCCTTGACAGGCAATCCATGGCCATTCAAATTTGTACGATCTAATTTCAGGAACATTTTCCTGTTTTGAATGGGAAAACTGAGGCCCAGAGAGAACCGTGCCCAGCCTGCCCCATCTGTCTCCTCTACTTCAGTGATCTGTTGTGAACTTAGCTGTATGAGTCAGATATGGGGGTTTGGTGATGGGACTGAAATGCCATTTTCCGTATAAAATTTAAAACTCCCACTATAATTACCCTGACTGGGAATCGAACTGGCAACCTTTTGGTGCATGGAATGATATTCAACCAACTGAGCTTCACCAGCCAGGACTTGAGTGGCTATCTTAATTCCAAATGAAAGTTTACTGGACCCTTCAGATTTCCAGAGTTTTATGCCACATTGTTGTTGTTATTATTTAGGAAACCTCAAAAAGAGATGTACTAAAGACTGTCTTAACTGCAAATATCAATACAAATTTGGAAGTTAATAAAGGTGAGGATTGTGTATCATTGTAAATATATCAACTGCCACTGAGGTGTACACATTAAAATAGTTTATTTTTTGTTACGTGAATTTCACCTCAATAAAAAAAATAATTCAACACAAAGATAGAAAATCTCAGAAGCTCATCTCCCTCCTCTGTAAAAGAACCTTACATAACTCCACCGGGATAATTATCTATCCAGACCACAGAAATCAATTTGAATCTGCAGTTCTGGAAGAGATAAGGTCAGGCTTTAAATAAAGAAGTTGTAGGCAAGTTAAATTGTCATTGAATTCTTAAATACTACTCAGAGTCCAAAAACTGTACTTCTGAATTATTTGTTCTCACTGTGATAAATTATATGGCCTGATCCCAAGATCCACTGTAAAGGTCAATATATCATCTTTGCTCATAACCATTCCTAGAGAGGAGTTATTTTAACCTTTGGTGGCATGTTTTAGTACCTCACTCTGACCCACAATGTGTGTGAGACCCAGTTAAATCTCTCCTTCAGCTTTTAAAATCTATTTCTTCTCTTTTACATTCTCAGTAGTAGTAGATAACAGCTGGTATGAATCCAGCAATACTTTTTTAAAAACTTTAGTATTGTTGCTGGTCTTTATTCTCAAATTTTATAAGCTTTTCCTAAGAGCTTTTTAAACAAATTTTAAACCATCTCTATTACTTTTTTTTGCCTTTTTTCCATTTCATACATTATTTCATAGGATTCCAAAGTAGATATGATTGTTACCCAGATGTATAATGAAAACGATTTATTCTTCGAGCATGCTCTTCTTTTCTTCTCTAGACACATAGCAATACCATCAAACACTATGGGTGCAATGAATTAAAATGTGCGTTCACACTCTTACCTCATCTGTTCTATGTCAGTTCTGTGCTCTTTACTTACAATGACACTAAGATTGTGTTTAACCCTACATTAGAATTCAGTTTTATTAATTCTATATCATTGGCAATAACTGGTGGTTCTGGTCTCTCTGAAATGTTTTTAATTCTCTGTGTGTTTGCTATTAGAATCCATTCTGTACACTTCATTCCAGCTCTTCCAACTCTGAACTCTGATTCTGTTTTCATAACGTTCACCTACTTTGATCCGAGCTGAGAAGGACTGTCCCCTAAAGGCTTATTCAAGTGGAAATGAATGTTTGTTGCCTGTGCGAAATACTGGAACATAGCAGGACGAGGTTCAGGAGGAAAAGTGAGGACATCCCATGTGGCCTGCAGGTCATAGGCCGGGCAGGCTTGGCAAGGAGAGAATCTGAGAGCCAAGAGTACAGATGGTGAAACTCAAGTGTAACCATTCAAATGCCTTTCCTACTTAGGAGGGAACATTCTGAGGCGTAGTGTGTTAATTTGCTAGGGCTGCCATATGAAATTATCCCAGACTGGGTAGAAACAACGGACATTTATTTTTTCACTGTTCTGGAGGCTAAAAAGTCTAAGATCAAGGTGTTGGCCGGTATCATTTCTTTGAGTCTTTTCTTTTTGTCTTGCAAATGACCACCTTCTTGCTGTGCCCTCACATGGCCTTTCTCAGTGTGTGCACACCCCTGGGTCTCTGTGTATCCAGATTTCCTCTGCTTTGGGCATGAGTAAGATTGGTTGAGGACCCACTCTAATACCCTCATTTTAACTTACCTCTTTAAAGGCCCATCTTCAAATACACTCAGGTGCTATGGCACTGGGGGTGAGGGCTTGGGCATATGGTTAGCCCACAACATATGGGTTTTATACCACTTAATTGTTTCCCTGAGAAATTAAGGCCCATTTGCATAGAGCTGTAGCTGGCTTATTATCACTCCTTCCTGGGTGCTTTCCTTTTCCTGTATCACAAGCCGAACTCCCCTGCAGGTGTTTTGCACCTCTCTAAACTTCCACTCAAATCCTTTTCTCAAGATCAACATCTGTGGGACCGCAAAGTAGGACACGTACAAAGGAAGAGACATTACATTGCTAAAGAGTGACGTAAAGACCGTCAAGCCAGCATCAGATGACCTAATTTCAAATTAGGTTCAAATTCTACACTAATGTTGTCAGGTTGTCCACCTTCCTTAACCTCAGTTTCCTCTTCGGTAAAATGGAGATGACAATGACGTCCGCTTTGTAGGGTTCTTTCAATTCTTGAATTAAAAACTGTATATGATATCATAAAGTTACTTTTAAATATTATTGTTACCACAGTAAGACATAATTCTCTGCGCTCAGAGAATTCTATTTAATTTGCACAATCAAATTTAAATCTGTAAAATGTTTGTAATAATACCTAAGACAGCATAGGGTAAAGTTTCAAATGAATGATATATTCCACCACCATAGTCACTGCTGAAAATATTAAATAACACCACATTCTAACAATCCAGGAGGCTATCTTGAGCACTGGGTCTCTTTACTTTACTGGTATCTATTATTCACTTGTTATAGGACAAAAAGTTTGTATAAGAAACTGTTCCTGCCATCAGCTTATCATCCTGCCTGGAGCACACAACTTGTATGCAAAGGAATGAAATAAAAAGCAGCAGGAACAAAGTGCTAGCATAGTAGACAAATAAGCTTCATATAAGCTCAGAACAGCATGCAGGGTAAACACTCAGAGCGGTTTTATAGTGCAGCCCTCAAGTAGGCTGTCATTAGACACGGGGTCAATAAATGAACAAAAAATACTTTTCAAGTTTTATAGTGCAGCCCTCAAGTAGGCTGTCAGACACGGGGTCAATAAATGAACAAAAAATACTTTTCATAAAACCAAGGCTAACTCACCCTGTAGAATTAAAAACATCAGCACCCAAAAGGACTTTATGAGCATTTTCTAGGCCATTGGTTTTCAAGATGAGAGGATACCTATCACCCCACCTCACCCTCGGGGCACTGGAACAATGAGAAGAATGGTTTTTGACTGTTGTGACTAGAGAAGGCTAAACATTACTGGGTGGGGCCTAGAAATGCTAAACACAGTGCAATGCAGGGAACACACCCTCCAAACAGCCCAGCAAAGAACTGTCCTGTGTCCATCCATCCCCCTCCTAGCCTCCCAACCTTTCCGCCCCATAACAGAAAAAAACGGATGTTCATGAAAGATAAGAGATTCTCCTGCAATCTCCTGGGTTTACCATCAGTCTATATTATAGACAGTGCTAGCCAACAGAAATAGTATGTGGGCCACAGGTGCGAGCTACCTTGTAATTTAAAATTTATGAACAGACACATTAAAATATTTCAAAACTGGTAAAATTACTTTAATATATTGTATTTAACCTAGTATATATAAAATATTACTTCAATATGTAATCAATATACAATTTTTAAAATATTTTTATTGATTTCAGAGAGAAAGAGAGAGAGAGAGAGAGAGAGAGAGAGAGAGAAACATCTATGATGAGAGAGAATTATTGGTTGGCTGCCTTCTGCATGCCCCCCAATAGGGATGGACTGCAACTGACTGGAATCAAACTGTGACCTCCTGGTTATAGGTCAATGCTCAACCACTGACCCAAGCCAGTGGGAAATATACAGTTATTAATGAAATCTTCTATGATTTTTTATACTAAGTTCTTAAAATCTGCTTTTTATTTATACTTAACAGCACATCTCAATTCAGACCAGATACATTCCAAGTGCTTAGTAGCCCCCTGTAGCTAGTGGCTTGTAGTGCAACTCTAGGAGATGCTGTGTGTTTTCTAAATGGTCTTTGTCTTTTTAACAAGATGCATGAGATAGAAACTGAATGAAAGACCCCAGTTGATTTCATCTCCTGTTCCTGTCACTGTGTCATAGAAAGAAGTGAGATTGGTCTGCCTAAGTGTTTTTCAGAAGCCAAAGACATGTTGATGATGATAATGACGATTAGGTATGAAGCTAAATTAACCATTTTTATAATTCCAGGTTTGACTTATTTTCTGAAAAATATTCTTTTTTTCTTTTTTTACATTTGCCATAATAGCTTTCATTATTCAGGATAATGCCTAAACACAAATTTCTAGCCTTCTTTTCAGAATTTTATGCAACTTAGCTCTTCTTATGGCTCGCTCTCTTTTTAATAATAGTTTGCCTAAGTTTCCCTTGTTGAAACTTCCTCCAGCTAATAAAACCATTTATTTATCTGTTAGTCATTTTTTTACATGTTACTAAGTTCCTTCTGCCATTCTTTCATTGAATATAGCCAATTTGTCCATCCTTCCTGATTTTTCTAGAGCTTGGTTATTAAATGATGAACACTTTGCTTAGGGTATTGTTTAATTGTTTTTCATAAATATTTTATTTCTACTTGACTTTCAATAAAAATACTTCTGAAGTAAAAAGAAAAAGCAACCACAAGTATACTTTTTAATATTTCGATAGCAAGTATAGGACATTTGAACTTGAAATCTTTAAATTCAGCAAGACAGGTTTTAAAATGTATCAAACTTGTACTTAGTGGCTTAGATTATGCAAAAGAGACAATCATATAAGCTTTTCTGAGTATTTTAAAGGGAGTGATTTATCCACAGTTTAGTTGGGCTATGGTAACTTTATTGCCTGGTAGCAGAATAGAATAAATAGTCATTTCTAGTCCATGTGGAGTTTGTGTGTTTTTTGTTCACTCTTCCTCAACCAAAATAAGGAGTTATATATTGCAGGCCATGGATATGTATGTCTGCTTTTATGTAAGCTTTTTGGCTGAGTTTCCTGTTAAGGTCCAGATTGTAAATATTTTATGCTTTGCCAATCTAATGGTCTGTCACAACGACTCTGCCTGCTTGCCATTAATCATGAAAGCAGCGAGAGACAATATGTACAGGTAACAGCCTGGCTGTATTGCGATAGAAGTTTACAAAAACAGACCTCAGGCTTTGTTGGTCCTTGTTCTACATATTGCAGAATCACTCACTTCATTCTGACTTTGTAGACTTGCCCTTCGACCTCCCAACGTGATTCTGGCATAAGGTTTAGTTGTTATCCTGAGCTTTGAATACAAAGAAGACAGGTTCAGAGTTCACTAACTCTTGCCTGACTATGAAACTATATTGTCGTTTTAGTTTTCCTGATATGTGTATTATAAAACTCATTTATAGCTCTGCTTTTAAAACAAAATTATCCAAGGTTTACATTGTTGTTTTATTTCAGTAGCTTCCATGAAACCACCCTCTCAAGCTTTAGTTTTTGATCCTTTGTTTTTACATATTTCCAACTTTGAGTTCATTTGCTCAGTGGTGAAATATGCCTAAACTTTCTGATTTACACCACAGTGTGAAAACAGCCTTCCAGCTCACCAAGGAGGATTCATCCTAAATGTTTCTCCATAAAGGGATAAGGATGCCGTTATAAGTGCTATCGGCTAGAATGGACCATTGCAAGGTACACGAGGCTGCAGCCGCCACCACTGAAACAGTGGGGCCGACTTGAAAAGCTTTCAGTAGGAAAACCTAAATGAGATGCTTTGGAAATACTTATGTGAGTACACACTGAAACTAATGCAATACAACAGCTAAAACTCTTCGAAGACAGAAAGGCCTACGGCTACAGAAGTGCTTTCTCTGGTTGTGGCCACCCTGGGTTTTTACTGTTGAAGTGTAAACTGGCCACGTTACAATTGCTAAGGGAACTGTAACTGAAACAGCCTTTGATAGAGTTACATTGTATTAATAGGCTTTTGATTCTGGGTGACTGTAAGTGGTTCTCCTGCAGAGAGTAGCTTGAAAAGATTGTTTAGGACGGAAAAGCAGAAAGCTTGACTCCTTTCAGAATCTCATCCAGGGTTTACTAGCATCAGGGTTTACTTCTGCAGAATCAGTTTGTAACAGTGTGTTTTGAGACTAGCTAATGAATTCCCATGTAGAGACTACTCCTTTAAAGTAAACAGTGGAGCCCTATTTGTCAGAAAGTCAGTTGCCTGGCTATTTGTGTTGGTTGATGGGGACGTTGGCTATGGTTTCCAAGCAGGTAGATTCCTTTGGCTTGTCAAAAAGCAAGAGAAGAATAGTCATGGTCCAGTGAGTAGCCATGGCTGCCATCATTAAATCTTTCACTTCCTCCATTGCATCAAATTCAAGAATGGCTGAACCAACATATCATAGTAACTCCTGCCATTGTTTTATCATCGCACCTCCACAAATTTTTTTTTTTTTTAAATATATTTTATTGATTTTTTACAGAGAGGAAGGGAGAGAGATAGAGAGTTAGAAACATCGATGAGAGAGAAACATCGATCAGCTGCCTCCTGCACATCTCCTACAGGGGATGTGCCCGCAACCCAGGTACATGCCCTTGACCGGAATCGAACCAGTCCGCAGGCCGACGCTCTATCCACTGAGCCAAACCGGTTTCGGCGCACCTCCACAAATTTAATCCATTACACTCTCCTTTAGGATTATGCCAATTTAAATATTCTGAGTGAACATGAACTGTCAAGTTCATGGAGCACCTCTAAGGCTTCAGAGTACCAAAAGCCAGAGGACCCCACCAGACGAACTTAGAAAGGAAAGGGGTTAACATTTATTAAGCACTTCCTGCATGCTGGGTACCGTGATGGATGCTTATATGTATGCAATCTCGTTTAATCCTTACAAGAACCTCCATGGAACAGATAAGGTTAACCACAGTTAGTAACTGGTGGAGCCAGTATTTGAACCTAGTTCTGGAAAACTCAAAAACCCTTCAGTTCTTTAAAAAAAGGTCTATGTATTTGCAGATTCCTAGTTAAGCAGGTAATATTTGCTGCATGTTTATCAAGTTGCTCAGAGGTTCCATAAAATATTGCATTTATGCATGAAATACCCGAGCCAAGTAATACATCTAAATTTACTTAAGGAATAAGGTCCAATGAATGAGCATCGGCCTTTATAACAATCAGTGAAGCATAAGGATCCGGTCAACATGAAATATAAATGAAAGTGGAAATACAAAGCAAGAGAGAGTCGGAATAAAGGCGTTGGTTCCTTCAGTGGCTCTCGTTTCCCATTTATACACATACCTGTAAGTTAGTGTCTACATTACGGATATCAAGAGATTTTTTAAAAAATTTGAAAACAGAGGGGTTAAAATGCTGATATTTCTAGCTATGTAACTTTCAACATTAGCATTTACAGCAGGGCTCAAAGCTGGCCATACATTGCCTTTTAAAGCACATGCCCTTTAAACAGTAAAGTGTTTTAATAGACAATGTAGTAGAGTCAGGTTATTCTGGGTTGTAACACAAAAACGGAACACACCTCTTTTCTCTTGCTTGCTCCATTGAAGTTAACTACTGCTTCCTGCAGGTATCCAAGCTTGCCTCACATAATGTAGAACTATTCCTTCAAAAGCAGTATGTGTTTTTTCTTAGAGGAATAAAGTTGTTATTGTTAATGGAAGTTCCATATGTTAATGGAAGCAAAAAGAAAAGGCTGTGGTAGTAGTCTGTTGGCAGGTTTACCATTTCCAAAGACTAGTCTTCAACTCCTCAGGTTCTGAAATTCAGACTTGGCATCATTTTGCATTGATTAAGTTCAATAGAATGGATTATCAGTATGTGAACTCACAAGAAATTGATATATAAACTGGAATTCCCAGTTTATTAAGTTTCTATTGGATGCATATTTCTTTTTATTATTTTATTTTCATTTTTTATTGTTGACACTATTATAGATGTCCCCCATGCCCCCTTTGCCCACCTCCACCTCGCCCCCTCCACTCCCTTCTTCTGGCCTTCACTGCAGTATTGTCTGTGCCCATGTGTATATGTTCTTTGGCTAATTGGATGCATATTTCTTCCTAGGTACTAAAATTATTGCCTCTTCATTGCCAGGGACCCTCCTTCCAGTATCATGGTAACTGGGTGTTTTAGCCAGTCCATAGAGTTTGGGTGGATTCCCCACCCAAAATTTGGTTTGACTTCCAGGCTGCTGATCTCACACACACACACACACACACACACACACAGTTTTTAATGCCCATAATGAGGAGAAGGGAAGAGAAGGACAGACCTCTCCAACTGAGCTGAAAATGGCTTCAAAGAGCCGTGGAAGAGGAAAGGAGACTGGGTTTGAGTGTTTGTGGTGGTCAGAGGATAGGGCTGGGGTGAGGGTTGTAGCACGTGATGTGAACTTACTGCTGGTGACAAAACACCTGGGCTTTCTTATCAGCTCACCCAGGTGTGGGGCAGAAGGGGAGGTGGGAAGGGTAAGGCTTAAAAGATGTCTGTAGTCGTCAAAAACTGGAGTCAGACTCTATTATACTGGTCTTCAGATTTGTAAGAAAAAATTTGTTTTGTTGACACGGAATTAAAGCAAAATGTGGTGAGCACTCTTGAAAGGGTTCATGCAATGCATGGTGAAAACTAAGTAGAATCCCTGTGCCCCCACAGCTTAGGGCCTCTGGCTCCCAGATCCCTGGTTTTTTATGTGTTTACCTTTGATCAGTGCGGGGGGAGGGGGAAAAATTTACAAATTATTGTTCTTTACTTCGGTTCATGGGATTTTTGTTCAAAACTTTCTTTGATATTAGAAAATTCAATACTTTTTTTTTTTCTACCCAGTCTTCCTTACATTTTAGCCTGGGAATCAAAACATATTTTCCAGTGATTTCTTCAGATTAGCAAACCTTATCTGTTGTAGATATAATTAAACTACTTAAATTCCTAGTATTCTAAGAAAATTGTACTTTTCACTATCTACAACCATTTTTATATTCTTTCTCTAAACCGGATGATAGTGAATCTTTTATTACTTATGAATTCTCATCTTGCATGTTATTCCAGAACTCTGACCCTATTCTCTCTTATCATGATTTAAAAGGAAAATAACATGTACATTGTGAAATGTTAGCAGTAGCAGAAAACATTCCTCTAAACAACTACTTAATGCATAAAGAGTAAAGTAGCAAAGGTGAGATCAATTCTGAGTGACTGTGACCGTGTCTTCGTTGGGGAGAGAACAAAAAAATATACCCAAAAAGAAATAGAAAAGATTCAGAATACACTTGAAAAACATCTGCTAAAACAAGAAACATTTGCAAAAACAAAACACTCTTCTCGGGGGCCTTTTTTAAAGCTTTATTTTAAAATCTGTTTATAAGAAGAACAGATTCTGGGATGCAACAGCCTACGTCAGTGGTTCTTGATCTTTGGAAACAGGAGAATTGATGAAAATCCTTGGTGGAGAGAAAATTCACATGAAGCAACATTTGCATGTGACCTGTAATGTGTATTATGTTATTCAACACTAATGTAATGCTGCATGGTAGGTGAGAATCATTCCAAAGCAAAAGGAGTTGTTTCATAAGCTACTTAGTTCTTACTAGAACAGTTTCTCATTATTGGCCAGCTGTGTTCAGTTAGAGTCTCCAATTTCTCTCTGAACTTGACTTCGTGTGTTGTTACTTAACTACTACCCCATGCTTCAAACTGAAATATAAGAAGCGCAATCTTACATTTTTATGAATATGTTGATGACGAAAAGGCCCCTTAGCCAGGCTTACAAGGATCAGATATGCAAATAATAGCAACCTTTGATTGAATGGTTACTATGTACCACACACCATACAAAGCACCACCTCGTTTAATCCTCCAATAGCTTTATGATATGGTATTAATCCCATTTCATTTATGAGTAAACTGAGGCTTAGAGAGTTAAACAATTTGTCTGCATACTTACTGAGCATCTCCTGAAAGTCTGATACTATGAATAAAGATATAAATGAAACAAAACATTTATTGGCTCAGGAAACTTTTAGAACTAAAAAAATACCTGTGTTTGAAATTATGAAATGCAGTTTCCAGCCTTATGGTTTAAATTTTACACCAAACTAATGATATGTAGAATTGACTTCTAAAACTGTATGTGTGTTCATTTAAAAAAAAAATGTATCCCATCACAGGCTCTGTTGAGGGTGGCAACCAAACAAACATATACCCCAAGGTATGTGAACTCAAGACCAAACAAAACCTCAGACTTGACAATTTTGTGAGCCAAGAAAACCACCTTCCTTGTTGGCACCACATATGAAATGATTGATACAGCTTAATGGTGACATTACATGTACTCCAAACAGATGTGACAGGGAAAAGAACAAAAAAGAAAATATGCTTGGAGGGTTTCTTTTTATGCCTAATGTTTTAAAACAGCTTCGTTCAAAGGCAGTTTATATCCTTTCCCATTATTATTTTACATTTAAATATCATAGTACCTTTCCTTTAAGGTTCACCACCAATATCCATCACTTTGTCATAGAGGACAAAGGCTTTGGAGTATTAATGCTTTCAAGTAATACTTGCCCTCTTGTAGATTAAAAAACACATGGAGGCAAAAAAATGTTAGGTCTCTGGGAGACAATCATGCAATCAACCCTACCTTCCACCTGCGAGGGAAGCAAAAGCAGAGGGATTTTTAAATCTAAAGGTACTTTCTGCATCACAGTCACTATTTTTGTCCTACGTCATCTTCTCAAACTTCCTACCTTTCCTGAGCTTCCAGAGGCATTTGAAGTTCCCCTTTCTTTTCTCTTTGACCTTCGCATTCATCCACCTAGTTGACAAAAATATTGAGTAGCTGGGTAGATGCTAGAGATACAAAGATAAAAATCACATTTCTCTTCTCAAGGCACTTAAAGTCTAAAGGGAAAGATAGATTTGGAAAGAATTGCAATGGCCCTGGCTGGATACTGCTAAAGTTCTAGGCAGGAGGGGTTGAGCTGGGCCTGTTAAGGGAGCCAAATGTAATGTGTATGACTGAGTGTAGGGTTATGTTAGAAGTGGTAGCCGTTGTAAAGGAAGATGCATGCAGAGTCCAGCTCACCTGTTCCTTGTTATATGCCACACTGAGAATTTAAACTTTATCAGAAATCACATTAACAAGGCCTAAACATGGAAGAAGCTTCAGCAGGAGTAACATAATATATGCATTTTAGCAAGATCCCAGCAGAAGCCCGGTGGAGGCAGCGTGGACCAGATTGTCAGAAGAGCTGGCAGGCTGCTAGGGGCACCGAGAGGCCCTGAGCAGCTGCAGTAAGAATGCAGCAGGGACATGCAGGGAAGAGGTTAACTGAGGCAGAAGCTCCTGGCTTCCTCCATTGATCTTATGTGCGGATTGAGTGAGATGGAGGTAATTCTCACATTCCGGCTTGAGTTGCCAAGTGAATTGTGGTGTTAATCAGCATTAAGGATCAATTCACTTTTTTAATATGTTGTGTTTGTGGTGCCACTAAGACTTCTGAATACAACTGTGTAGAACTCAATTAGATGTAAGTCTAGAGCTGAGGAGAAAAATCTGGGCTGTGGATAACACAACAAAAGAGCCATGTAGGTGGTGGTGAAAGCCATAGGTAGGAATGAGGTAACCACTAACTACATTAAAAATGAAAACAATGAAGGGCGAAGGGTACCCCTAAGGGAAGTATTGTCTTCCTAGGAGGCAAATTGGAGGACTTATAGGCCATATGGTACCTTTGTGTGAACTAGAGGATACCTTGACTGCCATCAGCCAGAAAGTGGTCATAATGAATTTTCAAATCTATGACGTGTACAAGGTGAATGGGCCCTGGAGCTGAGCAGGGCACACTCCCCTAAGCATGTCTAGTGGCCAGCAATACTAATTTAAGAAAAAGAAAAACTTACTTCCAGTCAGCATCTTTAGTTTTCCAAGTATTTTATACTCATTATCTAAATTCATCTTTTAAGAAAGAGAAAAACTTCTAATTAGCATATTTAGTGTTCCAAGTATTTTATACTCATTATCTACATCCATCTCCATCATCTTTTGACAAATGAGGGGAAATACGGTTAAGAGTAGGCAAGTGGCAGGATTAAAATCCAAAGTCACATTGATCTGGTCCAAAGCCTACTATTTGATGCCTTATAAAAATCACCACATGGTTACATTTCCTTTCCTTGGAGTAAAATAAGGCTGGACATTGGGGTGTACAGAGAGACAATGGCAGGACCTGCTGACTCTTCAAGGAAATATTTGTTTTCTCAGATGAACAGTGTTTTCTTTGACTGATGAACATGTTGGTAGTTATGTACTCTTTTAAGAACTTACTGAGAGATTCATTTATTTTCTTTTTTTAAATATTTTTATTGATTTCAGAGAGAGGAAGGGAGAAGATATAGAAGGAAACATCAATGATGAGGGAGAATCATTGATCAGCTGTCCCCTGCACGATCGAGCCCGCAACCTGGGCATGTGCCCTTGACTGGAATTGAACCTGGGACCCTTCAGTCCGAAGGCAGACGCTCTATTCATTGAGCCAAACCAGCTAGGGCTCATTTATTTTCTTACCATCAAAAAACAAATTCTGACAGGAGTAATCAGTAACATTCTAGTGAAACAATGATTCCAAGCCTATTCTAAATATATTTTCATGGAAAATCCGATAATTATAGATGAAATAAATCTCAGTAATATTTCCTTAGAAGACGGATGCTGTTTTAATTAAATTGTACATGAGAGCTAAAGAATTAAGATAAGATAGTACAAATAATTTTATAATTTATTTTAAAGATGACTTTTGACAACCCTTTATAATTTCTTTTAAAGATGACTTTTGAAGAAAGAACTGATACCTGATTCTTAGTATACTACAAAAAGGAGAAATGCTTTACAAAATTTGATTTTGCTAAAGTTTTGGCTCCAAAACCATGGTCTTGGTTTATGTGGCATTCTAATAAGCCAAAAATCTCCTTAAACCATCAAAAAGTAAATGGAAATATAGTAGCTTTCCCACCACAGTGTAGTTGTTTTTGCCTTTATTGTTTTTTGCAGGAAAACAATTCACGCTGCATATCTACCTTTCTTTGCAAAGAATTACTGCCTTGGTGAGAGGTTTTCTTGGTTCTTGGGTTCCCATGGGAGACTCACCCAAGAGTGAAGCTCCTAGTGCCTTAAACCATAGAAAAGTCAATGGAAATATAGTAGCTTTCCCACCACAGTGTAGTTGTTTTTGCCTTTATTGTTTTTTGCAGGAAAACAATTCACGCTGCATATCTACCTTTCTTTGCAAAGAATTACTGCCTTGGTGAGAGGTTTTCTTGGTTCTTGGGTTCCCATGGGAGACTCACCCAAGAGTGAAGCTCCTAGTGTAAATCTTAGTTAGTGGGAAGGGTCGACGTGCGTATCCTTGAACCCCAAGAAAATCTCTAAGTCATGGCAATGGTATGACCTCTGAGGTTACTAAAGCCATTTCATTTCCCACAATATGGTTTGACCTGCATGAAAACTGTGTGTGTCAGGGCAGAAATAAAGGTTTAACGGGGTGGGACATCCATTACTACAGGCAGCTTACAAATTGCAGAATATTTTGAGTTAGATAGATAGTATCTCAGAAGTAAAATGTCATCTTTCAGTAAGATCCAATGTGCTAAGACCTCGCATGATGTTGTAATAACAGACTTGACCAACAGCCGTCAACCCACAGCCACTTGTTTCTTGGGTGTGGCAACAAATGAGCTCTGTGAAGTCAATGAGTTCTCTACAGAGGAAGCAGCCTGGACAAAGTCCCAGCCGTGAGACTCTGTACCTACACAGCTGCCACATGCTTTTACAGGTCTTTTTCTCTTGACAGAATCAGACCGATGATTCCTTTCGAATAATATAATAATTGCAAATATTTGTTATATTGTTGCTTTCGTGGAGAAATTGGATTCTCCATGGCATTATTATTTTACAGTGAAAACTACCACTTGGAAGTATTCATTCTTTTCCATCTATGAAAATCGCCCATGCACCTGTGATTGGGTATGGCAGTAAAAGCATTTTACTATGTTCAGGAAATGTTGCTTGTTGGCCCCCTGCCAGACTTGAATTATCATAGAGATGTTCAGGGGTTGTGGAGAGAGAGAGCTGTCAACTAGGAATAAAATATTTTCTCTGGTCTCAGGGAAGAAGAGGCCTGGTAATTGTCAGTGTACTGACATGTTATACAAACCTTTGCTCTCTTACCTGACCTGTTCTGCTGATCTGAAGGCACAATATTTCCACTCGATAGTATTGCTGAATGACTAAGTGGGAGAGTAAGTAAGTAAAATGTGGATACTAACATCTATGCCATGTGTAAAGCACTTGCTGTTTTGGTGAATATGTAGTGAAAGAACAGCCATGTGGCACCAAAGGCTACAATCCAGGCTCTGAAGATAAGGAGACCAATGAAATGAAGAAAAAACGCCATATGATCCTTTAATTCTGAATGAAATAATGGTACTAGCCAACCTCAAAGGGTCTCAGATAGAGGGCGATTACAAGGCATCCTTAAAACTTGAAAGGCTCTCAGAGACCCTGAACTTCTCAGAAGGCTCAGTCTCTAGGCTATAGCAGCTGTCTCACCTCGGTGGATGTTAAAGGAGGCTGTCAGCAGGGAGGTAAGGGTCCAGAGTTTATTGATTCTTAATTTCACTTGTCTTTTAAAAAACTGTATTTTATTTTTCTGGCTGTGGCTACCAGATACTCATTATAAATCTGTGTTGTTTTTTTTAAAAATCAATATCAATTCCCCTTACTTTGATTAGAGCCTAGGGACTGTGCCTTAATGATAGTATCTTCCATAGTAAAGATGCAGTTTCTTACTAGTAAATGGTGCTTTCCTTAAATTTACTCTCCAATATGTGTCATCACGGAGAAGCGTATTCCATGAGAAAGCATCCTCACCCAGAGAGAATGGCCCTGCACCACCTGTTTACCTGACTTTTCCCCCAAGAACTGGGCAAGAATCACCAAAGGACCCAGCAAGCCTGCCCCTTGTGCAGATTTGGACCGGGTGCTTATTTCTCATTGTGTCATTTATCACAATGACATTTTTAGCTTTCTTGAACTTTGACAGTCTGTTGCAATGTTCCTAGAAGGTTTGAAACTCAACAATTAAGATACCATATCTCAAAGAATCATCCAGGTTTACCTAACACAAATCCTTGCTTCATCTGAACTAAGACTGATTGAGACACGGTGTTGAGTTTCCTAAACTATGACTTACAGTCAACCTGGCACAAGGACCCATACCCTGAAAGTTTCGCCCACAGCACTACAGAGCACACAGCTTTCCCACAAAGCTCCTTTTTGGCTTCCATGGATAAAATAACAGTTTGGTGCCTTTGTCCCTTTTCAGGCAATCAAAAATACTTACTGACCCCTAACTAAGGGGAAGGCACAGTGGAAGTCAACTCTCATTGTTTCCACCTCTAATCAGGGATTAAGTCATACAGGCATTTAAGGAAGGAAAAGAACACTGAAAGTGCTAAGTACAAATAAAAGATCATAACATAAAATGACGTAGGGAAGCCTGGCTGACATGGCTCAGTGGTTGAGTGTTGGCCTATGAACCAGGAGGTCATGGTTTGATTCCCAGTCAGTGAACATGCCCCAATTTCGGGCCAATCCCCAGTAGGAGGTGTGCAGGAAGGAGGCAGTTGATCAATGTTTCTCTCTGATCATTGATATTTCTATCTCTCTCTCCCTCTCCCTTCTTCTCTGAAATCAATAAAAAATGTATATTTTTTAAATGACGTAGGGCAATCCATGATGTGTGCCATGGCCTGACAGCTGGAACTGCCCTGGGACTGGTGGAAGGGGGAGGCATGGCTGAGTCCCAGAGTAGCCCAGGCAAGTATCATGGATGAAGCAGGGTTTGATCTGGGCCTTGGATGGGCCAACTTGGGAGGTTTCGAAGAATTCCAAATCAGATACCCTGGACAGGCAGAAAAGTTGGGGTTCAATAAGAAGGAAAAAAGTTTAAAGAAATGAAGCTTATTTGGTCAGGTACAGCATTAGTGTAGGAGGAGAAAAAGAAAGGCAGAAAAGTCAGATTTCTTTTTTTAAAATATATTTCTATTGATTTCAGAAAGGAAGGAAGAGGGAGAGAGAGATTGAAACATCAATGATGAGAGAGAATCATTGATTGGCTGCCTCCTGCACACCCAGGACTGGTGGAAGGGGGAGGCATGGCTGAGTCCCAGAGTAGCCCAGGCAAGTATCATGGATGAAGCAGGGTTTGATCTGGGCCTTGGATGGGCCAACTTGGGAGGTTTCGAAGAATTCCAAATCAGATACCCTGGACAGGCAGAAAAGTTGGGGTTCAATAAGAAGGAAAAAAGTTTAAAGAAATGAAGCTTATTTGGTCAGGTACAGCGTTAGTGTAGGAGGAGAAAAAGAAAGAAGGCAGAAAAGTCAGATTTCTTTTTTTTAAATATATTTCTATTGATTTCAGAAAGGAAGGAAAAGGGAGAGAGAGATTGAAACATCAATGATGAGAGAGAATCATTGATTGGCTGCCTCCTGCACACCCACTACTGGGGATTGAGCCCACAACCCAGACATGTGCCCTTGACCAGAATCAAACCTGGGACTCTTCAGTCCACAGGCTGATGCTCTATCCACTGAGCCAAACCAGGTAGGGCAGAAAAGTCACATTTCAACTGATTTGTAAATAGCCATGTGTGTCAGGCCCAGGCATTTTGGAAACATTTGGCTCAGGATAGTGGGGTACATTTAGTTACATCTGACTTTTACAGCTGGAGAAATATATTAGAATTCCTCTGTATCACATAACCCCTTGCTTCCCTTTTCCACCTGCTCCTTGGAAGCTTAAGTTAGACAGGAATTAAGTGTAGACACATTCTAATACTTCACTAGTCCTCACCCTCTCAGATACAGGATCTTGCCTGTTACTATGTAGATGTGGTGATTCAGACAGAAGTACTACCGCATAAAATCCCCCTAAGGAATAGCCAGAAGGGGGCGCCACTAAGGCAGCAAAGCCAGTGTTTCCCACAGCGTAACCAGGCCTCATTTTTACCTATAATGAGGGTTCCCTGCACTTGCCACCTCCTGAATTACACGTCGGTTTGTAAGCTGATTTGTTTTGGTGTCCCTGCTTCTTTCTCATTTTCCTTGTTTGAAGGGCAGGCCTGGGTAAAGATTCATTCATTTTATGGCTAATATTGGGCTGACACAAGTTAAATGGGTGGATGGATGGATTGATGGATGGATGGATGGATGGATGGATGGATGGATGATGGGTGGGTGGATGGATGGATAGATAGATAGATAGATAGATAGATTTTACTAAAGAAGGTCATCTAACTAGATGGAAATGTTGTTTATAGCTGGCTTTTCCTAAGATTCTTTGGAGAAAGAATTCTGTTAGATCTTGAAAAGAGATAAATTTCACATCTTGAAAGGAGATAAATTTTGCACGAATTCAGGAACCTGGACATGATTCTCTGCTTATTCACATAATAACTTAAAAGACAATTTCAAGTAAGTGTGTATTTCAGTATTAAATGTACAACTGACTAGAAGCTTAGCATTTCCTGACTGGACAAGAGCTTTGCACACAACCCCTGTGTAAGAAAACAACAACAACAACAACAACACACGTTCTGAAAGCTACTGAAATTCTGTTCCAGGTGCTTGTACCCTGAATTGGAATTTAAAGACTGTGGGCACTTCTGGGACCTCCAGAGAACGCTTCGGTTTCTGCCATCTATTCTCACACATGTACTCATCACTGAACAGCTGCAGATTAGAGTTTTGCCCAAACTTCAGTGATGAGGAAACTAGAGCCTGCTGCTCAGTCCCTTGAAAAGCGAGAAACAGGCTTATCAGAAGCCAGACATCAAAGAATGTTTCCTCTGACTTGTGTGTGTGTAGCCTTCCTTGGCTTGATGCTATGCAAGTATCACAATTGTTATCTTGTTTACTCTTCACTTACATTTCTACTATCAGATTAACTAGAAGGTTCACTATGGTCCATTTCCCGAGAAGAAATGTGATTGTCTGTTATTCAGGCAGTGGGAAGTATTTACTGAGAACTCAGACAACTCGGGTCTCAAGCTAAGTGCTAGAGAGGAGAAAGAAAAAGAGCCTGGTGGGGAAAAAGGAGACATATGTAAAAGTTTAGACAAAAATAAATAAATAAATAAATAAATAAATAAAAATAAAAAGAGCCTGTCTCGGCCAGGCTAAGTCTGGAGACAAAATTATAAAATATGAGCTAATCAGAGAATAAATGGGTACTAAAGTGAGAGATACAACAGCTGCAGTACACGTTCTGAAAATGAAATGATTTTCGTAAGATCACTGGAGTGTTTATCTGAAACTTGGGATTTGACTAATGAGTAGCATTTTATTTCTGAGTAGCGGGGAAGTGGGGGTGGGAGAGGGAATGAACAAAATCATGGGAGAATCTTCCAATGAGCAAATCACGGGAGAATGTCCAATGGCAAAATGCAAGCTTGGTGTGACAAAACAGAAACCAATATGGGGAAAGCAATATGCTTTAGGGGGGTTAGTCAATAGAAGATTAGACATCCCAAAGAGGCTAGCCAGAATGTGGGCAAGGAGGCTGTTGCAGAAATGTAGGCAGGGGGTAATGTAGACCTGAACTAAGCACAAGAGAAAGAGGATCCAAGAGGAATTTTAATGGAAGTGTCCAAAGGTCATATAATGTTTCTAATTAAAAAGAAACGGTAGATATCACATAATTTAATGAATAACAATAATTTTCCCTCTGATATCATTTTTGTCTTTAGAAATGCTTTTGACTTTACAAGTGTAGTCCTATAAAGTCTTCTCTCACTATCTTTTTCTTTTTTCCAGTACATGAAGTGGGTTAGGTCGATCATCAATGTATTTATGTTGACATTAGGCCAGCGTGGGCTCCAGGTGGAGCTTACACAGTTCAGAAAGGGGTACGTTCCTTTAAGATCAATACCTTTTAATAGTTTACGAAGGCCACATTGAATCCATGGTGGGAGCAGTGATTTTACTCCCTCTGACTCTGCTGCTGAGCTTCCAAGACCTCCCAGTAGAAAACTGGAAGCTAGTTTTGCTAGGCCGGCTGGGTAGAAATGAATTGTGTAGGCCTGCCTCTTTGCCACTGGTTTCTGTTCTCCCAAAATTCGTATATTGAAATCCTTCCTAACCCCAATGGCTTCGAATGTGACTATTTGGAAATAGGGTCATTGGTCAAGATGAAGTCATATTGAAGTGAGCCCCTAATCCAAAGTAACCGGTGTCCTTGTAAAAAGAGAAATTTGAACACAGACACACAGACACACACACACACACACACACACACACACACAGGGAGAACATCATGTGAAGATGGGGGCTCTGCTGTCACAAGTCAGGGAATTACCAGAAGCCTGGACCAGGGGGAGCATGGCTTTGCCAGCACCTTCATTTTGCACTTCTAGCCTCCAGCACTGTGAGATGCTCAGTTTCCATTGGTCTGAGTCTGGAGTACTTTGTTACAGCCGCCCAGGAAACTGAAACAGTGAGTCCTAGAGCAATGAGGGCAACAAGATAATATAAACTGGATTATAACACAAAGTAAAGGTAAGATCTTGCTCTGAACATCCGTGTTGATCAAAGTCATTCAGAAAGTAAATCTTTTGGTAGAATCAAACACTTTGAAAAGATAAAGAAATTCAGTGTTGCCCTGTATCTCTCTAACTTGCGTCGTAGATGAATTGACTTTCATGTTCGGAAGGAATAAAAAGGTCATCTAGCTCAGCCATCCGTTGGATATTTGAGTATCTTCAGTAGTGTACCAGCAAAGTGATTTTTCAGCCTCTGCTTGGATATACATCTGCTAACTCCTTAGGCAATACACTTTATCAGCTCTAATGATCAAAATATGATTTATTATATTAAACTGAACTATATCTATTTCTATCTTTCACCCATGTATTACAGTTCCGTTTCCTAAAGTTAGAAAGAACACATTTAATTCCCTTTTAACGTGTTAGTCCTTTCAGTGTTTGAGAGCTGTCATGACCTTCCTAAGTTATATGTTCTCTAAACTAGCTCTTGAGTTCTTTCAACGATTACTCATATGACATAAGTTTTAGTTTTTTAACCTCCATGGCCAGCTCCATTATATGTTGTTTGGTGTATTGTATCTATTTTAGAGTGGAACATAGAAATCAGTTTATTATATCTACTTTAGAGTGGTTATGGTCACAATAGTGCAGACTAGGATAGAATTAAATATACTATTATTGTAGATCCTATCCTTCAATAAATGCATTAGCTTTGGGGGGACATCACGGTGATCCATAATATTGCACTGAAATGCCTTTGTTTTCCTATTAAATAAGTTGCATGGTAAGCTCTGGCTTGATCATCAAGTACCAGAAGTAGCCTGGCACATAATAGGATCTGACAGGTCATGAATGAATGAATGAATGAATGAATATACGTACTAATAGTAAACCATGTATCCTCCCTGAATTTGCAGGGTGTTGTTTTTTTTTTAATTCCAACGAGAGAACATTACTTATTTTTACTTCTTTTGTTAAACTCAGCCAGAGAATAGTGTTTATTCTTCTAGCCAGTTAACTATCCTACCACATATTTTTCCCAATGAATTATTCATTCTTCTAAAATAATTGAGTTGATCTCTTGTGCTAGATTTTCTGTATATCAAATGAAGAAAATGTTTCTCCTTGACTCACAGGGATATTAAAGGACTGATGGGATATATATATATATATATATATATGCACTATGTGAATTAGAGGAAAACTCACTTTGACAGCATCTTGATGGAAACATGAATACTCAGTATACCAAGAAAAATCTATGTTTCAGATTCTTTTGTAAATAAGTAGTTGTCACAAGAAATATTTTGAATAGCTTGGAATCTCTATTTGACATGCTTTGGGTCTCTTATTGTCAAATTAATTTAACTTGAGTCATTTTAATGAGGAAATGTTTTGTGTTAGTTTTCTCTTTTTAAAAAAAAACATGAATAAATATTCAGTTTTCCGTTTCAATGCCAATCAAAAGTTCTGAAGCAAAATATAGAAACAGATGGTCCAGAAGTTTTGATTTAGTGGCATATACGGAAACCACATTAATCAACTAAGAGTACAGCTCATATAATGATAAGGAACACTGTTTCATGGATTTCCATTGTTTCTTTGTTAGAAGAGCTACTGAACTTTATTGGTGTAAGAAAGATGTCAGAATGATTTTTTCAATCTTCTAATGAAAAATCCAAACTTTGTGTTGAGATCTGACATTCTCTGTAAATCACTCAAAGGACATATAAGTGAAAAGTGACTCATATACAGACGTATGGTAGCCCATAACTACAGCACATGCTTAACTGGTTGTATTATTTTGGAAATAATAATAACTGTGGGACTCCTTGCCCCAAACTATTTAACATGGTGCTTGGGGCCATATGTTATTTTCAGGCAAATCCAATTTCAAATATTTTATTATTTCTGTAAGAATCTTCCTATTCTATGAACCAGAATATAGGTCAGACATACTTTTTCTCTTAATATAGTGATACTTTTCCATATTATTAATTATGCCCAGCCATTTTTTAAAATAACCTCATTGTGTTTAACTCCATGACTAAACTAATTTCTTTATTCTCTTATTGTCAGATATTTGTTTTCAGACGCCCCCTCCCACTTGGTTATAAGAAATGCAGTAATGAACAATGATAAATTTTACTAGGGATAATAGAAAATTATAGAGAATAGGACCGGTCTTCATATGTCTTGAGAAATGAAGAAAAAATAAAAAGGCTGAATGATATTGGAGGAAGCCTTAGATGTATAACAATACTCAGGAAGGGAAGGTGACTGTCAAAGACGTATGTGTCTGCAGTACTTCCCAGAACCATCCTTCTATTTGTTGGGAAGGTGCCCAACAGAAACCTGGAGGATCTATCAGTAGGACTTTATTTGATCTGAGTAGAAAATAGATTTTAACTACAATCTGTGGTTGACATATTCTCTGCTTCCATTAATGACATTTCAGTTAGTCACTTTTAAAAGTATAGTAATTAGAAATTCCAAAGCATTTTTAGAAATCTTTTATTCTATTTATGAGAATAAATACATGCTCATCAAGATACAACCAATAAAAGTATATGAATCTGAACCTGAAATAATATAAGGCAAATTCTTAAAAATCTGGATTCCACTTCTGCCTCTGCTCTAAAAACAAAACAAATGTGTTCTCTTGAGAGAAAAAAAAAATTGCTAAGTCTAAAGCTCCATTTCCAGTCTTTATTCTTGCTGACCTGCTTCGTCCATTTCCCACTGGTCACTATATCCTTGGTAGTTCCATTTTGTGATTTGTGACCTCCACCTTTGGATTCTATTCTAGCTGCTCTTTCTCTGATCAATTTTGCATTTTTTTTAATATGTAAGGTTACTCCGGATGCTATATTTAACCCCCTGCTCTTAGGTCTTCTTCCACCATCATTTGGCAAAGTTATTCATTTATATTCTATTCCATATATAGATTTGTGTCCAGCTCTCACCTGTTTCCAGATCCCCAAGAAGGATGAGCACAAAGAAAATATCACCTAGGAAATTGCTGTAAAATAAAGATAAGGAGAAAAATCTTAACAGCAACTGGAGCGGGGGAAAGATTACATTCAGGAATACCACAGTAAGAATGATGACTAACTTCTCAGAAACAGTGAAAATCAGAAGATAATGGAATGATATCTTTAAAATGCTGACAATAAAAACCTGCCCAGTTAGAATTCTATATCCAAGGTAGGTACTACTATTATCTACCTCTTATGGCTCATATGAGGATTAAGTGGGTCATTATTATAAATCTGGTCCATAGAAGAGTAGTTGGCCCATAATTCTAAAGAACTGTTTGTTAAAATAAAATCCACATGGCAGTTGGGTTTATAAATTGCTACAATCTCTTAGAAAAAAAAATGCCTAAAGCAAATGGTATGGGGAGAGGAACTTGGTTAATTAACAAGTTTTGTCATCATAACCTTTCTAAGTTGGAATTTTAGGCCCAAATTAGAATGCTAGTGGTACTGTACTAGTTGTTTTATAGCTCCAGACAATAAGCTCTATCATAATGCTCATCCATGGATGAGTAATATCAACTGTCTTATCAGAAAAAAACCCTTAGCAGAACTGCCCACACACTGACATTTTGTTATAATGAAATCTAGAAAATCTGATCGACTTCAGAGATGATGAAAATATGTGTAATATAATGTGCTATTTGTCAGATATTGTCCTAATTTCTGTAAATTCCTTCTTTTAATCCTCCCTATAATCTTGTGAGGGAAGTACTATTATTAACCTCATCCCAGGATGATAGACAGAGAACATGAAGCACATAGCAGTTACAAACTTATCCAAAGTTACTTAATTAGAATATGTCAGGATTACAATTGTAGCCTAAACTACCTGATTTTTGAGATGGTGCTCTTAACCACTGTGCATTTCTGCATTTATAAAATCTTTTTTCTTCTCTTTCCCGAAGCGAACACATGAAACTGATTACTAGTAAGCTGAAGTGGAAAGATATCTTTGGAAGTACATATATTTTGGTGCTTTTTTCTTCTTCTTCTTACTTTCCAAGCCCAAGCTCTTTATCTTTACCAGCTAGCACAGTGCTTAATACATAACAGGTCATGAATAATTTTTGTTCTTATATAAATAAATGATTGAATGAATTACAAGGTGATATCAGTTCCTGATCACCAACAAGATAATCAAGTTATGTTTTTCTTTTTTTTCTTATGTAGACAGACTTTTATTAAGTTATTTACAGTTAAGCAGTTTTGCAATGCTTTCAAGAATGTAAAAGGTCTTTTTGTCACATCGCTTAAAAAAACATAAGACAACCCCTTCCTGCCCACTCCTCCCCCAGCCCCTCTGGTGTGATTCAGTGGTAGAGCATAGGCCCGTGGACCAAAGGGTCACAGGTTCAACTCTTGCTAAAGTGCACGTATCTGGGATATAGGTTCAAGCCCTGGCCCTGGTCCGGACACATGTGGGAGGCAACCAATCAATGTGTCTTTCTCACATTGATGTTTCTCTCTCTCTCTCTCTCTCTCTCTCTCTCTCTCTCTCTCCCTCCCCCTCTCTCTTTCCTCCTTCTCTTCTACTCTCTCTAAAAATCAATGGAAAAAATATCCTCAGGTGAGGATTAACCAAAAAAAAGAACAATTTTTAAATAAAACCAAAGAGATGGAAAGGATAAAAACTAGCTATTCTTAAGTCTATTCTAAAGAATAGCTAACTATTCTTGCCTGACTGGTGTGGCTCAGTGGTTGAGCATTGACCCATGAACCAGGAGATCAGGGTTTGATTCCTGGCCAGGGCACATCACTGGTTATGGGCTCGATCCCCAGTGTAGGGTATGCAGGAGGCAGCCAATCAATGATTCTCTCATTGATGTTTCTATCTCTCTCCCTCTCCCTTCCTCTCTGAAATCAATAAAAATATATTTTAAAGAATAGTTAACTATTTTTAACTGTTACTCTAAACCCCCATTATTTCAGGTGAATAGCTTATAGGCTCTTAAAGAACATACCAAATCAGATACAGTTCCTCATCCCCAACAATGATGTAAGAAGGCTCATTTCTCATGTTATCCCTTCTTTGAAAATGGACTGCTCTGGGGTCAGCATGCGACTGGCCTGTTGCAACAGGCCTCATCTGCAGAACAGGCCTCCTAATGAAGCTTCAATGAGCAGCAAGAAGTGAAGGTTTCCAAGGCAGAGTGGAATATGGATCAATGGAAAAGTGAGAACTATGTCTATGAAAGGACAGTAGCCCAGGGTGAACAGAAAGAGCAGGAGTTGAGGGAGGTGAGGACAGCTCCCCAGACATGGGACCTGGACTCTTAGTTTAGGACATGCCAGGAAAGTGCCCAGGCAGGAAGACCCTGGGCACCTAGTCTGAATCTTGTCTTGCCCATGTGACTTTGGCTAAGACAGTGATCTCCTGCTTTGCTCATTTAGAGAATGGTGCCATTGCTCCAAGAGTAGACGAGGAGAGGACCTTCCACCCACGATAGATAAATTGTACAATAAAATGCTAAGATTCAAGTTATATTTTCAAACTGTGTGTGCCAGACACTGCAATGGCAACATTTTAGAACCCAGAAGGCATTGTCTGCATTTCACAATACATAGGTGATTGCAGTTGTCCTTGGGAACCCAGCCTATAGAGTCTCCCAATGTCAGCTTGAGGTGAACTGGACCCCAGGCACAGAGATATAATAGTGAGACGAACCTTTCTTCCCTAGGCAAAGCTCCCCTAACGAAAGGCTGCTGGTTGTAGGATTCTGTAAGAACTCCTCCTACAGCTCTTTAGACTTGAGTTAGGTTCTTCTGCCACGTTTCCTGCTCAACTCTTCATATGCATACCTTCTGGTCCTAGAGAAACCTGAAGCCAGAGAAAGAAGACAAAAAGTAAAGCAAGCAAGCAATGAAGTCTCAGATGTTGCTAAAGCTATTGGTAGGAGTGACAAGCTGAACGAGTCTTGGGGTGAGAGATTGGTCTTTCTTACTCATTTTCACTTTTCCTTGGTCTTCACCATAGCTCATCAGAACTCATTTATCCTAAGAAACCCATGACTAATTTCCTGTGAGGTAAAATCAATAAATCTGTAGTGGTTTACATTGCTTAAAAATAAGTGCTCGGTTCAACTTGTGCTGTGAAGCACAAGCCTAATAATTGTTGCAAGTTATTTAAATGTTTGAATGGAGAAAAATTGTTTTGCACTATGACTGCATTATATGAAACTAGTAGCCCGGCACACAAAAATTTGTGCACTCAGGGGTGAGGGTGAGGAGTGGGGCCAGACCCCTCAGCCCGACCTGCACCCTCTGTCATGTTCCGGGACCCCGGCCACTCCTGGCCTAGGCACAGGCCTACAGGCTTAGGGCGGCGTTGCCATGGCAACTCGGCAGAAGTTCCTGCCCCACTCCAGGCTGCCTGAAGCCCACCCTGGGAAAGTTCCCGCCCTGCTCCCAGAGGCCCTGAGCCCCTCTTCTGGCTGAGTACTGAATTTCTAACATCTTGAGGACATAGCTCCATCTTATCCTGCTTCAACTTCAGTGCCTGCCCTGGTGCCAGGGACCTGAGAGGGTTTGCTGAGTGAGTGAGTGAGTGAGAGAGTGAATGAGTGAATGAATGAGTGAGTGAATGAGTGAATGAATGAGCGAGTAAGTGAATGAGCAAACAGCTTCAGGGCCGGAACTTCTGCGGCGTTGCCATGGCAACTCGGCAGAAGTTCCTGCCCCACTCCAGGCTGCCTGAAGCCCACCCTGGGAAAGTTCCCGCCCTGCTCCCAGAGGCCCTGAGCCCCTCTTCTGGCTGAGTACTGAATTTCTAACATCTTGAGGACATAGCTCCATCTTATCCTGCTTCAACTTCAGTGCCTGCCCTGGTGCCTGGGACCTGAGAGGGTTTGCTGAGTGAGTGAATAATGAGTGAAGTGAGTGAGTGAGTGAGTGAGTGAGTGAGTGAGTGAGTGAGTGAGTGAGTGAGTGAGTGAGTGAGTGAGTGAGTGAGTGAGTGAGTGAGTGAGTGAGTGAGTGAGTGAGTGAGTGAGTGAGTGAGTGAGTGAGTGAGTGAGTGAGTGAGTGAGTGAGTGAGTGAGTGAGTGAGTGAGTGAGTGAGTGAGTGAGTGAGTGAGTGAGTGAGTGAGTGAGTGAGTGAGTGAGTGAGTGAGTGAGTGAGTGAGTGAGTGAGTGAGTGAGTGAGTGAGTGAGTGAGTGAGTGAGTGAGTGAGTGAGTGAGTGAGTGAGAACCCCTGGAAGTTTCCGCCCTGCTCCCAGCGGCCCCACTCCCCTCTCTCTGCTGCATAGTTCGCACAGGGCAAAGGCGGCCGGGGTGGGCGTTTTGGCAGATCGGTGCATTAGCACCTGTCAGACGGGGATGCCCCCCCAGGGCCGTTTGTGGGTGTGGCCAGTGGTAGATCGGTGCATTAGCACCCGCCAGCCGGGGATCCCCCCCAGGAGGTCCGTTTGTGGGCATGGCCAGTGGCCAATCGCTGAGGTCCTGCTGCCAGCCCTGGGTCGGTTTTCATACCGGCTGCCTGCAGACCGGGTCGCAAATAGCAGGCCCGGATGGCAGCGGGGCAGGAGGGATGGTGCTGTCCCACCCTGCCTGCAGTATGCAAATTAGCCGCCATCTTTGTTGGCAGTTAACCGCCATCTTGGCTGGCAGTTAATTTGCATATCTCGCTGATTAGCCAATGGGAAGCGTGTCAGAGCTGCGGTTAATTACCATGTTTCTCTATTATTATATAGGATGCTGAACTTTTAGTGGTGGTGGGGTATTGGTTGGGGGTGGGGATGAGATAGTTGTTGCCAGTCTCTGAAATTCAATTTTGCCTGGAGTATGTGCATTAGCAAGTGTCATTTGGGCACATCTGGTACAGATTTATAGTCCAAGGATTTTCCTATGGGAGTCAAACACAGATCATAATAGCAGGGAACTTGAGAGCTCCAGGGAAGAATATAATATTTCAATTGTGTTTGATCATTTTATTGAATTTGCCTGGAAAAAATCAATTTAAAAAAGAATTTAATTTTCATACTCAAATCAGAGGTTATTTATTCCAGCTCATGTCTGACAATAGGTGTGTGTGTGTGTGTGTTCGTTAAATAATCAACTCTAAAGCACTCAAAAGGCTGATTGTTCTATTCTGTTGGGTGGGGGGTAATTGGAATGGGCCTTCATTCCATAAATGTTTCACCTCTTTTTTTCTTCAACTGGATTCTCCAGGGGACATGCTCAAACTCTATACATACCAAAGTAGTGATTTATTAGACTTAAGCAGTATCTTTAACAGATATTTATAAGATATTTAAATTGTGAATATATGAACGTGCAATGATATGAAAGATGTGTGATTGTGTGGACTACCTGATGGGTCCCAAGTGAGCCCTTCATTGCCTCATGTCCTTTTCTGAAACTAAGGGATACCAAAATAACATTAAATAACAAGTAATTAGTTAACTTTGTAAATGAGAAACTTTCTGGCCTCACAGCTGTGCTGTATAACAATTGAGCTGTTTTGTACTGAATAAACTTTCTTTCTTTACCACACCTTCCAACCCCTGCCCCACCCCCCCACCAATAAACACTGTTGGGCAAATTGCTTACCCTCTTTAAGCCTCCCTTTTCTCATCTGACATAATCATGCCAGCTTCATAGGATTGCCATAAGGATTAAATGGGTTAACACATGTGAACCCTTAGGGGAAGGCCTGGGGCAAATAATCTAAGCTATTGTTGTTATTGTTAGTATTGTTGGTCCAAGTTTACAGTTACAGGGCAGCTATCCAATAAGACTATAGGACAAATGCAGATGTGGAAATTGTAAGATAAACAGAAAAAGTTAATGAAGACAATCATATTCTCCCTAGAGTGGAGTTGCCTAATAGTCGTACATTAGTGTATCTTCAGACCACACTAAAGCAGTGGTTCTCAACCTGTGGGTCGCGACCCCTTTGGGGATCGAAGGACCCTTTCACAGGGGTCGCCTAAGACCATTGGAAAACACATATATAATTACATACTGTTTTTGTGACTAATCACTATGCTTTAATTATGTTCAATTTGTAACAATGAAAATACATCCTGCATATCAGATATTTACATTACGATTCATAACAGAAGCAAAATTACAGTATGAAGTAGCAACGAAAATAATTTTATGGTTGGGGGTCACCACAACATGAGGAACTGTATTAAAGGGTCGCAGCATTAGGAAGGTTGAGAACCACTGCCCTGAAGCCTCATCTGGTTTCGGTTTTTAAAAGGATTGCAGCTCCTGTAAGTTATTTCCAAACTGAATTACAAGATGAGGAGATAAAGGGGCATGCTCTTTACCCTGGAGAATGCTTAGAGAAAGGCATCTTGAAAAGAGTCACTGGAGACAGAGTTTCTGGGTTCAAATTCCTGCTCTTCTATTATTAGACTTGCACAAGTTATTTAAACTCCCTGGGCTGAGAGTCCTCATTTGTTACCTCTTGAAATTATTGCAAGAATTCTCTGAGAAAATAATTACATGGTACATGGAACATTTGTCTGTAACATAGGAAGTGTTCAATAAATGTTAGTGATCCTTTCCATTTCTTTCGTTGGATGATATTTGCACTAAGAAGTGTTGAAAAAATGATGCATATTTAAAATTTTTAAGAGTTCATTTGAAAAAAAAAAAAAAGAGCTCATGTATGCAGAACAAGCCCTCACACCTGCCCTTTGAGGCCCAATGAACAATAGCGGCCTCTGTTCTCTTTTGTTTTTCAAATTATACATGGACCTCTCTCATTGGTCAATTGCAAGTAAAACCCATCTAGCAAGAGAGTCAAGGAAGGGTGGCCTCCAACTTCCTACAATAGAGAGAGTAGAGAAGGCAGGTCTAGTCCGGAGCATCAGCTGGCAACACCCCACCTAGTCCACGCCTTTTGGTACTTGACACTCGCTCACACCCTTCCCGCTAGGTTTAAACTTCCAAACGACATCATGCTTTTACCTAATGTGATGCAACAACTATCCTTCATGCAATCAAGGCGCTTCACCTTCTTCCCAAAGTCCTGTCCATCACTGTCCATCTCTCATGTCCATTCCTCTTCCAGTTCAATGCAACTTGCTTTTGCCATCCTGTAACTTGAAGACTAAATTAAAAGGTTACCCATCAACAACACACCCTGTAGAAAATAACCAAGGCCCAGCCAGCGTGGCTCAGTGGTTTGAGCAATGACCTATGAACCAGGACGTCACAGTTTGATTCCTGATCAGAGCACAAGCCTGGTTTTTGGGTTTCATCCCCAGTATGAGGTGTGCAGGAGGCAGCCAATCAATGATTCTCATCATTGATGCTTCTCAGTGTATATGGATAATGAATAAAAGGTTAATCCACTATCCCTGACACCATGGTTTCTTCTTATCTATTTAATTTCTGACCATTAACATGAATTCTCCCCTCCATCTTTCTTAGGGTCAATGCACACTGTATGGGTAATGT
The DNA here is from genome assembly GCF_000412655.1 of Myotis brandtii. Taxonomy (NCBI): domain Eukaryota; kingdom Metazoa; phylum Chordata; class Mammalia; order Chiroptera; family Vespertilionidae; genus Myotis; species Myotis brandtii. Next base: position 33,636 of record NW_005371625.1, read on the forward strand.
TAACTTACGGGTAAGAAGTAGGTCACTTTTCTTCTCTATTGAGTAGGTACTCTATGTATTTCTAATATTTGCCCCAAGACTTTCAACATGATTATGTTGTCATTTTGCCTTTACAAAAGGGTATTACAATGGATTGTTTCCAGGAAGTTTTATCCAGGCATATTGCTTTATTAAACAATTGATTTTCTTCAAGAACACTATAAAATAAGAAATGTTAGTGTCAGCCAAGGAAACATCTGAAAAAGCAGCATTCTCTTGACTGTAGGGAAAAAAATTTTTTGAAGAATTTTTATGTCACATTTAATTTTCCAGGACAATTAACCTCTGCCCTATTCTAGATTTGACACTTAGACAAAATAGCCACAAATGATGTATATTTCATTGGTATACTTTGCTAAGGTCAATACAATTGGCTTTCATTTTGTTTTTAATAAAGAGTAGGTTTTTCAAACCTCATTACAGGTACTAACCTAATATACATTGCCCTCATTAAATATTTTAATAGTCCTGTATTTCAACCTTGCATATATGTTGTTTCCAAATGAAACAAAAATATAGTCAGGACTTCTCATTTTAAAAATACTGGGGTAATGTCTCTGTGTTTCCTTCTGAAAAAAAAATGACACCCTCTTTCTTAAGATTACACTTACTTTAAAGGTTTAAATTTTAAACACGTTATTATTTATAAGTATTGTACTATAAAAATTTCATTTGAGGAACTTGCTATAAAATTATTTTTGTGGTGATTTATTTCATTTTCCCCCATCATATTCTAGCAGAAAATCTTAAACTTCCTGAAGTGTAGACGCCCTGACTGACATCTACAGAGTCAGGGTGAAACTCATAAAGACTGTCTTTGTCTGAGGCAGAAGAAAAACAGGGACTATTAAGGGTTTTGTTTTTCTTCATTTGCAGAAACTCAGCAAAGTTCTTTCTGTAGTTACTCAGTTGTGACATTCTTTGCAGCCAGGTCAACAAAGGTTGTTTTCAAAAGCAATTCCACCCATGATAGAGGATCTTCTCAAGCCCATATTCCCCACTGAGTACGGCATGCTGAGCTTCCGATTGCGGTTCACCTGTGCTATCAGGATTGATATATTTTGAAGTTGTCTGTTTTTAACTATTCTAATGATGAAGAAACAAAGTAAGATGAAGTGTGAGGATCCTGAAAAGCCTCTGATATGTTTCAATAGATCCATATGAAAATCTTGGATGCCTGATTTTTAAACAAGCTCCACAGGTAGTCCCTATGGGCATCGCTAATTAGAATGGTGGTAAGTGCTGACAGAGAAAGGTGTATGAAAGAGTTTAAATTACAAATTTGAAAGATCAGGGATAGCTTCTCAGTGGAAGGGACGAACTGATATCTGAAGGATGACTGGGCGATGACAAGACAAATATGGACTTGAGAACATTCCAATAAAGGGAACATCATGTAGTCAATGTGTCCAGCTGGTGCTGAGCAGACAGCAGTGAACAAAAACTCCCTGCCCACCTGGGGGTTATGTTTTAATATTTTTCTTTCTTATTAATTTCAGAGGAAGGGAGAGGGAAAGAGAGATAGAAACATCAATGATGAGAGGGAATCATTGATTGGGTGCCTTCTGCATGCCCCCTACTGGGGATCGAGCCCACAACTCAGGCATGTGCCCTTGACCATAATCGAACCCAGGATCCTTCAGTCTGCAGGCCGACGCTCTATTCACTGAGCTAAACCAGCAAGGGCTGGGGCTTATGTTTTAGTTGGTGGAGGAAACAGACTATAAACAAATAACCCAATAAATATAAATGATGTCAGGTGGTTATTAGTACTGTGAAGAAGAAACGATAAACTGAATAGGAGTATAGGATGTGGAGATGAGGTGGATGTGTTAGGGGAAGGTCTCCCTAACAAGCTGCCTTTGAACTGAGACCTGAAGGAGAAGCAGCATGCAGCTATGGGTGAGGGGAGCCTCCCTGGGTAGGGAGAAGAATGGGAACTGAGGCTTGGAGTTGAGCTTCTGTTGAGCAGAAGGGACTGGGTCTGAGTGGGGGGTGGGGAGGTGGAAGGAGGAGGGAGGCAGTGGTAGTAGATGCCATCATCTACTAGAGGCAATGGGGCCAAGTCATTCAGCGCCTTTTATGTGAGTGAGAAAGGCAACCATTGGAGGGTTTAAGCATAGGACTGATAGACCTAACTTGCCTCTGAGAAGGATCACTTGAGCTAATATATAGAGAATGGGCTGTTAGTGGAGCCAGGGTAAGGGCAGCAGGAACCACTTAGAGGCCATTACGGTAATGGTTTGGACCAGTTTGTCATAAGCAAAGGTGGTGAGAAGTGGTCAGATCCCGAATACACTTTGTAGGTAGGGCTGATAGGATTTGCTAAAGATTGGATAGTGTGAGAAAAAGAGAAATGACACCTTAGGGCCTCATTGTCTTTGCACTGATCAACACAAGGAATAGAATTTTTATTTACTGATATGGGAAAGATTATAAGAGGAGTAGGTTGCGGAGAAGTGGTTCAGGAGCTTGTTCTGAGGTAGGTGAACACAGGGTTGGCTCTTCGACCTGTGCCAAGTCCTGTGGTTGATGGACTTTGACATGTTTGATTAACTGAAAGGGTGTCTGAGCAAAGCAAGTACAGGAGACCATGCTGCCCAATGTACTGGTGAGGCAGACTGAGGCCATACTATGTCAGAACTTCAAGGTCACTTTGGAGATTTCAGCCTTTATCCTAAAAACAATGGGAAGACATGAAGTGTTTGGGGATATTTAAGGGTATCAGATTTTTGTTTCCGAAGTAAAACTGGTTGCCATGTGGCAGAGATTAGAGTTGGGGATTGATGTGGGTAAGAGTGGATTCAGGAAAAGTTATTAGCAAACACAACAACCCAGACAAGATATTGTGGTAACTTAGGGCATGTGGTGGTGGTGGACAAGGAAAGTCGGGTGACTAGACAAATTCAGGAGGCAACTGTCAGCACTTGGTAAGGGGTAGATATGGGGGTGAGAGAGAAGGAAGTGAAAAAGGCGACTCTTGATTTTCAGGCTTGTACAAGTATGGACAACAATTCCATTCAAGAATACAGGAAAAAAATGGAATAAGAACCAGTGATTAAGGTGCCTTTGTAATAGCCAAGTGGAATGTAAAGTAAGCAATTGTGTGCCATGGTCTGAAGCTTGGGGATCAGGTCTAGGCAGACAAAATAATTTGTAAGAGATACTCCAAAGATAAAAGAAAGGATCATTTTGAGTTGGGCAGGTTGATAATGCAAGAGAGGGAAGGGATAATCATAGAGCTCTCAAGGAAGACTGGAGGAGATGGGATCCAAATGCAAATAGAGAGATGAGCCCTAAATACAAAGAGAAGAAGCTTTTTTCTCTATTGAAATGGTTGGGTGCAAATACAAGTAGATTTTTTTGAATGCTTCATTTATTCAACAAACATTGTGTGCCTATTATATGCCATGCACAGTTCTAATCGCTGGGGAATCAGAGATTTAAGAAAGAAAAATCAACCCTTCCCATCAAGGATCTCACAGTCAAATAGGAGGGATTGTACAGGTGTAGCAAAAGAACAGAGTTCATGAGAGCCATGGGAACACTGGGCATGATTAGATGCACACGTGAAACTTTGGGAACATAGATTTTCAAAAGTTAAGAGAAGAGACTTGTACTATATTATGGCCATATTACAATATTATGATGCTAAAAAAGAGCATATCTCTAGGGGGGGTGGCAGAATCTAAATGCAAGCATTTATATTTTGTAATTTATACCTGTAGAGTGACAAATGCTGTTTTCAGTACAAGGTCCTAGGATTGAACTGTTTGTTTGCAATTCTAGGCTAAGATTTCTTCAGAGACATTATCTCACCAACTTTCTCCTTGAAAACTGGAGCAAAGGCCTTAACAATAGCCTGTCATCAAGCATCCAACACTCCAGGGATCTGCACTGACCCTGAACTAGCTCTAAGCTGGTCTCATCCTTTCCACCCTTGGATAATATCCAAATTGCAAACCTCTCTAGTCATCTGTCTTCCCCATATTCTTATCTACACATCTCTTTATGCTGTGTTCAGTTCTCATGTTTGTTTCTTCCTACTGCATCCCTCTCTCCTAATCTTCTATCATGTTTGTGAAAACCTTCTACATCTTTTAACTCCTTACTTTAACCAAAATTTAAATATCTCAATAGGAACCATCACAGATAGTCTGTTCTCATGGTCAGGAGGGTGTTTGGTGTTCTCTGATGTCCTAAACATTATACCTCCAGAAATCTTTTTATTTTTTAATATATTTTTACTAGAGGCCCGGTGCACAAAATTTGTGCACCCCGGGGTCCCTCAGCCTGGCCTGCACTCTCTTGCAGTCTGGGAGCCCTCAGGGGATGTCTGATTGTGGCTTAGGCCCGCTCCTCCCTAAGCCAGCAGTCGGACATCCTTAGTGCTGCTGCGGAGGCGGGAGAGGCTCCCGCCCCCGCCCCCGGAACTCACTAGCCATGAGCCTGGCTCAGGGCTTCTGGCTGAGCAATGCTCCCCCTGTGGGAGCACACTGACCACCAGTGGGCAGCTCCTGTGTTGAGCATCTGCCCCCTGGTGGTCAGTGCGCATCATAGTGACCGGTTGTTCCATCGGTTGATTTGCATATTAGTCTTTTATTATATAGGATTGACTTCAGAGAGGAAGGGAGAGGGAGAGAGAGATAGAAGCATCAATGATAAGACAGAATCATTGATCAGTTGCCTCCTGCACACTCTGCACTGGAGATCGAGCCCACAACTCGGGCATGTGCCCTGACCGGAATCGAACCTGATGCCTCCTGGTTCATAGGTGTACGCTCAACCACTGAGCCACGCTGGCCAGGCCAGAAATTATTTTTGTAGGTCATGTCATCTGATTATTATTCTACCTAGTACCAGTGTTATCCATCAACATCTTGTTTACTGCTCCATACTCTTTCATAGCTTTGGCATCTGAGTCACCATCTTCCTCTTTACTCCAAGTTCTTTTACATCAATGTAGATGACCCAACAAATGCACCCATTTCCACCAATGTTCATTGGTCTGTACAGTTCCAATGGTCTTCATGTTAGCTCTTCATTAACCAGTGTATTCTGGTTTTGTGCATATACTATTCCTCCCATGGCCTCATGGATCATGTCACCCGGAGCTGCTTCAACTCTGGGATCCTGAATTTCAATATCTCACTCTCTGAACACAATTTGTTATTATAAAGTTAGAGCCCTCAGTATTGTCGTCACTATACTTATTCTTTTACCTCAATGAGTGCTCCAGTCCCTTGACCCCCCTCCATTCTCTCAGTCCTCCCTGTCCCAGCTTCACTTCCATCCCTAACCGACCTAGATTAGGTAATTTAATTATTTTCCCAAACTATTATTTTAAAATCATACACTCAATTGTCCAGCTACCTTTTATACTTTACCTCTAGAATCTAAATTGAGGCCGAAACTCTAATATTGAGCTTCTCTGCACTCACTCATGCACCACCAAACACAGCTGTGGAAAATGGCACACATATGCTGATTGATGCTGCTAATTGTCTCCAATTTTGGCCTGACCCCCAATCTTGCTCAGTAATACTTGTGCTTGCCTTGGTCATCTGCTTCCAGCAATTTTCAGTACTTCACAGTCCTCTTCGAGTTCTCTACAACCACAATTTCCCATGCCATTTTTAGTACCTGATTTTCCTTCCTATTTCAAAAGAATATAGAAGCTTTAAGATGGGCACTCTGTCAATTTTTCCTGCCATGGATAAGTTGCACAGACCATCAACTTCCTTCTTTTCCCTCTTACCAACCACATACCTGCATGCATCTATCTGTATTTACACCAAATTAACATAAACGCCTCCTGTCAAAAGTTCATTCATGATGAACTTGGTTCTGGGTGGCATTTGTCTCTTCTCCTTTTGGGACTTCTCTCTATCAATGTTCTATAGTATGTAGGCAGTAGGAAATATGTTCATAGAGAAGCAGGGTAAGATTAATAGATTAGGATGAAAATAAAGATCCTAAGTCATGATGACAGAATAAGCAGTGGTTGGAATTTTTAAAGTGCAAATTAGAAAATCTCATCATATTTTTACTGTAGTACATGCTGGGAATGCAACTTTGGTAGCTTTGTGTGTTGTGGAAATGTACCTTTATGCATCTCTTGGTATTTTTCCACAAGTCATTCACTTGAAAATTGGCTATTACTTGAGCCACTTCCTGAAGGGTGTGGTCAAACAAAAAATACACTGAGGAGTCCAGCTATGGTAAGAAAATAAATCTATGGTCAATATACATTTAATAATAGTGGGGCTTTTTTTCTCTCTTGGACTCAACCTGGAACCTTCACTACACATTGCCTTTTCCAGGTGTGCCCTGGCCCATGTCTCAGGCAGTCCCACCAGTAGTACTGGCCTTCTACAAAGCATTGCACTATATATACCAGGTGCTATGCCCAGCTCTAGAGAGAAAAAATGTGGTGGGTGATGGAAGCAATTGAGACAAAAGTTATATTTTTTCAGAAAATGAAATGCTGCTCATTAATACCATGTTACTTTCATTGCATTATATATACCAGGTGCTATGCCCAGCTCTAGAGAGAAAAAATGTGGTGGGTGATGGAAGCAATTGAGACAAAAGTTATATTTTTTCAGAAAATAAAATGCTGCTCATTAATACCATGTTACTTTCCCAATAATTTCAGTAAACTCTAGTTAAAAAAAAAAGGAAATCTTTTGTAGACTCAGTTGGCTGATTGAGAGACATTAATAGAGCAGATGTGCTTTTGTTACTAAAGCTTTAATGTTCAGAAAGAATTGCCCTTGACCTCTCAAAGTACCAAATTATACCCTGAACCAAGGGCTTATATTCTCCCAATCACCTCTCCTTCTGAATTCTTGCTCCCAGTGGATTTTCACACCTGCACTCACTTGCTCACCACCTGCCTGCTATGGCTGCTGTTCCCACACCCATTCCCTGTGGCAGATACTGCTCCCTTTACCAAGAGCACCCCTGCCATAGATGTACAGCAGCCTCTTCCTGAAGGCTGGGGTAATGGAAAGAGGGGACAGCTCAACATGGACATTCTGTGGTAAATTTTACTCCACTGTCCTGCCTCATTGTCCACAGCACAGAATTGTTTTGTTTGCATTCCTTCTTCCTCAGAGATTTCCCACCAGTTCCCTCAGGTTTGCTCTGTCCTCTGGAATCCCTCCTCCTCCTCCTCCTCTTTCCCTCTTTCTCCTTCCCCTATTCCCATTCCCAACCCTGTCCTTAGAGGGGGTGAGAGGGAGTGGTTCTCAGGACTAAAGGTGCCCATATTTACTTTCCTGAACAAAAAAAGAAATGATCTCCCTGAGAGGATTTCTGAGTTGCATTTCTCTATGTGCAAAGTCATCATGTTACACTTTATTAGCATTATCTTTTTCTCCTTGTAAGCCTTTATTGAGAAGGGACTATAGCTGTTAAAAATGTTTCCAAGAACATCTAGATCAACACCAATTCCAAATACAATTTTTGATGGGAGGATTGGGGGAAATGATATAATTGAAAAAGGTAACTGAGCTATGTAATTATTCACAGTTAAAAGATAATGTATTTTTTTAATGCTAGGAATTTTACTCTATATTTAAAGGCCAGTTTTGAAAATGCATTCTGAATTTGTACCAGAGAAAAATTAAGCTATGTATATGCTACATAGATAAAGTGGGCACATATGTGTGGATACGATATAATGTATGGATGTAAGCATGTGCTAAATACACTTAACTGTCTTCCTCTAGTATTTCTGTGACTTTACATTTGAAAGAAATTAAAAAATACCTTCTCTAGAAAATGAAGGAGGAATTTCTGTAAAGTTTAGATTTATTTTGTCTAGATATTCTCCAAATTGTGATTTCTGTTTTTGTGCATATACTAGTACACGACTCTGTTTCCTTCCCTTCTCAGGAAAAAAAAAATGTTGCTCCCTCCCTCCTCTTTTCTCTCTAGCAGCTCAACTTACTTCTTTCTTTCTTTCTTTCTTTCTTTCTTTCTTTCTTTCTTTCTTTCTTTTCTTACTTTCTTCTTTTTTCACAGATTGCAGTGTTTTGCAGACTTCATTGTGACCTGACAATGCTCCCAATATTTCCTTCGATGTTGTATTTTGGGCTCCTTTCAAAAAAAAAATTAAATGTAAAATCCTTCTTTCCTTCCTGTGTCAACGTTTGAAATGAAGAGCAAACAGTCTTCTTTTTCTTGTTGCATATTAAACAGCCGGACTCCCTGTCTTGCCTGACTTTCATTCCCGAGGAGGCACCTCCGCGGCCCCAGGGAGTGGTTGGTTCCTGGGACAGTTGGGAAGGGTGTGGCCCAGGACCCTAGGGTGTATGTCTGAGTGGTGAGGAGCACCCCCGCCTCTCTAGGGTCTCTGTGGAGAAACCACTCGTCGGTACACCCAGTGACAGTGACCGAGTCACATGTGAGGGTTTTGGAGAACTGAGTCTGAACGCTGAGCATGCACCTGGCCTCGGGGTGTTCTGTAAGTCCATTTCAATACACAGCATTTCATGTTACAAACAAATGATCCACAAGGGTTCTGACACAGAACTGCAGGGTTTCTGTGGCCTGGAGAGGAACACGGATGTGAGTTTGAGGTCTTTGTCTTGACAGCTTGACTCCATTTAGAACTGGTAACCCAAAATGACAAAATGTAGTAATCAGACAAAGAGCTTCCTTCCTTTAAATCAACTCCCCTTTGTGACCCCTGGAGACCATTTCACTGGCGAGTTTGCCCCTTTTCTAAATTAGTGACTATCTACATGCGAAAAGGCTGCGTCCTGACAGGCGCATGCTATTTTAAAATCCTTTAAATTACACCGAGGCTCACATTCAATGCCCACATGACCTGATTCAGTCATTGGGATGCAGCCAAAGTGGGCAGCACTGTGGTTCCATTTCCCCACAAGCAACTCAAGTCTTACCACCTACCGTGCTCTAGATCTGCTCATATATTCTATTCACGATAAAGAAATGTGGAATTTGAGTTACTGCCATAACCCCGGAAATCCCCTTAAACTCTCAATAGTGCATCTGAATTGAATTTAACTGCTACACCAATAGGCATACAGATTAGTAGCATTATCCTTGGAGTCGAGTCACTACCTTTTAAGGAAAGATAAAAGTACTCCAACAGTAAAAATTAGCGTTAGCAGAGGACAGTGGAGAAAAAGCCTCTTTTATTTTTCTGCACGTGGGTAACAGTTCCTGGAATAACATTGGAATTAGTGAGATCAAGTTGAAAGCCTTGCTCTGCCACTTGTGTGGCCCCATTCGCAAGTTAACCTCTACAATTCCCCTGAACTGTAAAAGGAGCGTAAGAGTTGTGTGGAAATACAGGAGGACCAACCAAGTTGGGAACAAGTACGAGACCGTCACCCTCGCTTGTGTTTTGGCACAGACGCCGAAGCAAAGGAGCTAGAAAGCTTCCTGGGGAAGAAAGGGGAGGCTTCGGGGCTGCCCTGTTGGAGATTATTGGCGTGGAGAAGCTACAAGTACGCAGGTTAACTACCAGTGGGGCACCCTGTGTGATTGGTCAGTGGTGTCTATGTGGCTTTCTCTGATTGGTGCTATATTGAAAATAGGGACAAACATTAGGGAAGCTGTCAGTTGTTAATCAAGTCCTGGCTGTTTTGGGCTGAATGTTGCAGCAGCTATGGGTTGTTTGGATTGCCATTAGAAGTAGCAATTTGACTTCCAGACAATCAGGTTTACGGCTGGCAGGCTTCCTGGGTTGTGTATTGTAGATAAGAGGTCGGGTTCCTGAGCAGATTGCTGCAGGTTGTGGGTCAAAGCTCTCCTTTTCTATAAGGTCTGGCCATTGTTCATGTGTATATTCAGTCTCTCAGTTGCACCCATGAAAAGCATCCATCACAGCGCTATAGTTTGGCGGGCGCTCAATAAATAAAGTACAGTCTCAGCAAGTGTTTGAAACCACTGCTCTCTGGCACCTTTTTCTTGATGTCCGTGCTGGACTTTGTTTCAGAACTGGGTAGATGCAGGAAAGCCAGATTATGTTGGTATAACTAGGTCCTTTTCTGTGGAATTATGTCAGAGTTGGAATGGTACATCAGTTGTGAGAAAAACACCTGTGAATTCCTTAGGAGAGTCTGAACTTGCCCATTAATGTCATTAATCCCATTAATGTCACTTTTAGGAACTGTCCAAGCCCAGAAGAAACTGCAGGGTCCTAACAGGTCTCTCAGTTCATCCTGAGTTTAGGATGTATTCTGGGGAAACCAATGAGCCTAAAGCCACTTACAGTTGGTAAAAGTTCTGTAATAAGAACTCACATGATGAGAGACAAAGCACTTTATCCTGAACAGGTAAGTGTCTTGTTTATTGCTGTATCCCCAGCACCTAGCACAATGCCTGGAACATAGTATGCATTTAATCAGCAGTTGATATCTTGGTCACTCTTCCCCCCAAAATGCTAAATTCTGGAAAGTATCAATGCACACAGAAAATGGAATTTTAAGCCCTGTTCAGTGAACAGAAAGGAAAGATGACTTGAAATAGCTTATCTTATTGGAGTTCATGGAAAGTGGTGCAGAATTTGAGCTTTAAATGCTAAACTTAGTCAAATGATTTCACAGGAACATTTCCCAAGCCAGTTGGCTCACGCAGCCTGTCGGAGACTGCACATTTCCATGTGACAAGCAGAACCTCTTGCAGGAGACCAGGATTTCAAAGACAAGAGACTTGGCTTAGCATCCAGCCAGTACTAGGATGCACATTATCCCATACACATCCATTTATCCATTGTCTGTTCATCCATTCATTTCACTTACATAACACTGATCGAGCCCCTTGAGTTTACCAAGCATTAGGTATTAAACATGAACCTACGGCCCCTGCCCTGTAAGAGCTCAACAGTCTGATATAAAATCAATGCTGAACAGGATAGGACAGAATTTATTCATTCACTTATCATGTCTGGAGCACATGATGATGACCACTAAGGTCTCTGCCCTTAAGTAACCTCAACTTGTGTACAGCAGAAAACTCATGTACACAAACATATAAGATAGAACATGGTAAGAGTAAAACAAAATGTCCTTCCAATGTTCCTACCACCCATCTTCTTCCTTCCAGCCTCATTGCCCCAACTGTAAAAGGTGCCAGGTTCTGTCCAGCCTTTTTTTTAAATTATTAAATCTTCCCAATAATATTGTTCCCCTTTCACAAACAAAGAAACCACCTGGTGAAGGCTAACTCCCTTGCCTAAGATCATAGCTAGTAAATAGTAGAGCTGAAAGTCAAACCCACATCTGCCTTATTTAGGCACACCTGCACAGTTCAAATCCGTGTTTTTCAAGGGTCAACTGTATTTACATTTATTCAGGTTTTTCTTGAAAGACTGTCAATATATTGGCACAGGTTCTGATCAATAACTTCCATTAGGAAATAAGGGTTTCTAATTTACCATATTATATGGATTTAGGCATAATTAACTAACCTTTGAATTAACTTTTAAAAATCTGTCATTGCCGACATGGTCCAAGAATAATTACTTGGTAAGTGGCCATGAATTTCTAATTTACCATATATGGATTTAGGTATAATTAACTAACCTTTGAATTAACCTTTAAAAATCTGTCATTGCCAACATGGTCCAAGAATAATTACTTGGTAAGTGGCCATGACTAAGGTGCTGGAATCTCATTACACCACATGACTAACACTGTGCTTTTTCCTTGGATAGATATAGCTTATAAATATTGTGTCTAATTATTGACAGTAACAAATTCTGGTAACCCACATAGCTGCAAAAGAACTGTATGCTTTTAGATATAAACATTAACTTTGTTGTGACTTCAGT
>NW_005371625.1:45615-47607 GCF_000412655.1 Myotis brandtii
ATGCAGGATGGTCTTAGGCGACCCCTGTGAAAGGGTCGTTCAACCACCAAAGGGGTAGTGACCCACAGGTTGAGAACCGCTGAGTTACAGAAACTGTACCAGATGTGGTTTTATTGCCTGAGAAAATTAACATATCCCATCATTCCTGTTATCTGGCAAAAGCTTTCTTCTCATTCTCTGTTAAAAACGAACAAATAAAAAAAACACCCAAAGATTATAAGTTAGTACAGCCATTATGGAAAAAAAGTATGTAGGATCTTCAAAAAAGTAATAAGGAAATCCTAATATGATCCAATAATTCTACTTCTGGGGATATATCTAAAGAAAACAAAAACACTAACTCAAAAAGATATATAGTAATTATCCACACCTAATATGGTGTGTAGTACACAGTAGGCACCAAGTACACCTATTTAATCAATTATTATGAAATTATGAATTTAGGTCATATCCTTTTCCTTTTTCATTTGTTAAATTGAGACTTTAAAAAAGTTCATAGCAGCATTTTTTATAGTAGCCAAGACATGGAAATAACCTAAGTCTCCTCTTGAAAGATGAATGGATAAAAAATATCCTAATATATAAAAACCCAGGGTCCGTAATGTCCAAAACAACCAAAGGCTTGACCGACTGGAAGTCAGTCCTGCAGTCAGTGCTGGGTTGCCGTGGGGGCAACCAAGCCAGCAGGGGAGGGCAGTTTGGGGCAAGATCAGTCAGGCAGAGGCAGTTAGGAGCGATCAGGCAGGCAGGCAGAGGCAGTTAGGGGTGATCAGGCAGTCAGGCAGAGGGGTTAGGGGCAATCAGGCAGGCAGGCAGAGGCAGTTAGAGGCGATCAGGCAGGCAGGCAGGTGAGCGGTTAGGAGCCAGTGGTCCCAGATTTCGAGAGGGATGTCCAACTGCCAGTTTAGGCCCAATCCCACAGTTGGACATCCCCCAAGGGGTCCCCGATTGGAGAGGGTGCAGGCTGGGCTGAGGGGAACACCCCCCCCCATGCACGAATTTTGTGCACCGGGCCACTAGTATAATATATAATATATAATGGAACATTATTTAGCCATAAAAAAGGAAATCCTGCCATTTGCAGAAACATGGATGGACCTTGAAGGCTTTATGCTAAGTGAAGCAATTCAAACAAGAAAGACAAATACTGTATGATCTTATATGTGGAATCTGAAACAACAACAGAAGCTTGTAGAAAAAATAGGTCAGATCTGTGGTTACCAGAAGAGGAGGGCTTGGGGAGGGGGAATTTAAGAAAGGTGGTAAAAAGATACAAACTTCCAGTTATAAGTGCTATGGATGTAATTTCAATATGATGTCTGTAGTTACCACTGCTGTAAAACTTAGTTAAGAGAGTAAATCCTAAGAGTTTTCACTACAAGGAGAATTATTTTTAAATTTCTTTTTTGTGTATATGAGATGATAGATGTTAACTAAACTTATTGTGGTAATCACTTAACAATATATGTAACTCAAACCTTTATGCTGTACATCTGAAACTCATATAGTGATGTATATCAATAATATCTCCACAAACTGGAAAAAATAACATAAAATATTGGTAATCTTATTTTAGAGAACGAGAGAGAGAGAGAAGGAAAGAAACACTATAAACAGTTTGCTTTCAGCTAGCAAGGCCAGCAATACCTTCACTGTCCCTTGACTCTCTTCTAGCCCTATGTCATAGTTTGGTTTGCAGGAATCTTGATCACCTTTCTTTCCCACAAGATATCATATTGGTCCATTACATTGGTGATATTACACTGATTGGACTTGGTGGTCTAGAGTCGTCACCACTCTAGACTTATGGGTAAGACATTTGAGTATCAGAGAGTGGTAAATAAATCCAACAAAATTTCAGGGGCCTTTAATCTCAGTGAAATTTTATGGGTCCAGTGGTGTGGGGTGTGTTGAGATATCCTCTCTAAAGTAAAAGCTAAGTCATTGCATCTGGCCTTTCCCACAACCTTAAATATATATATGAATATATAA
>NW_005371625.1:47847-53342 GCF_000412655.1 Myotis brandtii
TCTTTGGGTTGGAGGCAACGTGTTCCTCATGTGGGTGTGTTACTCTGGCCCGCTTAGTGAGTAACCCAAACAGCTGCTAGTTTCGAATGGGATCCAGAACAGGGGAAGAATCTGCAACAGATCCAAGATGCTGTGCCAGCTACTCTGCCACGTGGGCCTTACAACCCAGCAGACCTAATAGTACTTGCAGTGCCAGTGGCAGATAGGGATGCTCTTTGGGGCCTTCAGCAAGCCTCTATCACAGCACAGGCTCTTAGATTTTAAAGCAAAGCCCTGCCATTCTCTATGGACAACTAGTCTCCTTTTAAGAATCAGCTTTGGGCCAGATACTGGGCCTTAGTAGAGACTGAACACATAACTATGGGCCACCAACTTACCATGAAACCTATGCTGTCCATCCGGAAGTGGCTGTTGTCTGACCCACCGAGCCATAAAGTTGTGCTTGCTCAGCAGCACTCCATCGACTGAAAGTTATATGTATCAGATCAGGCCTGACCATGCCCCGAAGACACAAGTAAGTCACATGAAGAAGTGACCCAAATGCCCATGGTCCCTACTTTTGTTACACTGCCTTCTCTCCCCCAGGCTACATCTATGACCTTATGGGGAACTCCCACTACTCAGTTGACAGAAGAGAGAATTCTCAGGCCTGGTTTACAGATGGTTCTGCATGATATGTGGGTACCACACAAAGTGGATATCTGCAGCAGTACAGCCCCTTTCTGGACCATTCCTGAAGGACCATGGTGAAGGAAAATCATCCAGTGAACATATCTTTGAGCAGTGCACCTGGTCAGATGTGGGTTATATACTGATTTGTGGCCTGTGTTCAATGGTTTGGCTGGGTGGTGAGGGACTTGGGACATTATTGGAAAATTGATGACAAGGAAGTCTGGGACAGATGTGTGTAGAATGAGCAAAAACATGGAGATACTTGTGTCCTAAACAAATGCTCACCAAAGAGTGAACTCAACAAAGGAAGAATTTAATAATCAAGTAGATAGGGTGACCTATTCTGTAATTACCAGTCGGCCTCTTTCCCCAGACACCCTGTCATCACTCAATGAGCTCGTGAACAAAGGGGCCATAGAGACACATGGAGGCTATGCACAGGCTCAGGAACATGGGCCTCTGTTCACCAAGGCCACCTTGGCTGTAACCACTGCTGAGGGTCCAGTCTGCCAGCAGCAAATACCAGCATTGAGTTCCTGACATGGCACCATTCCTCTGCATGACCAACCAGCTGCCCAATGGCAGACTGACTACATTGGACCACTTCCATCAGGGAACGGTCAGTGTGTTGTTCTTACTGGAACAGACACCTGTTCTGGATATTTTGGATTTACCAAACCTCCACAATTCTTTAAAATTCTCTCTCTCTCTCTCTCTCTCTCTCTCTCCTCTCTCTCTCTCTCTCTCTCTCTCTCTCCCTCTCCCTCCCTCCCTCTCTCCCTCTCTGTTTCCCACTCTCTCTCTCCCTCTCTTTCTAGAGAGAGAGAGAGCTGTCATGTCATCTCCAAAATAAAAAGTATTTAATTCCAAGGAGAACATGAACATGTTGGTTTACCATTCATTCAGTAGGGTTTCTTGGTGGTCATTGTGTTGACCAACCGTTCTTTTATTTATAATCTGACCGATTTATAATTCACCAAGAGGAAATAGGGAGCTTCATGGTTTGTATTTTATTGTGATTCTCTTAATATTTTAGATTCTTCCCATGCCGACTGATGTTTGACTTACCTATAAACAATGATAATGAAACCATGCATTTTTAAATGCTTCACCATTTAGCAAGAATGTTTGCTTAGTAATTATCCACACCTAATACGGTATGTAGTACACAGTAGGCACCAAGTACACCTATTTATTCAATTATTATGAAATTATGAATTTAGGTCATATCCTTTTCCTTTTTCATTTGTTAAATTGAGACTTTAAAAAAAGACTTAATAATAAGTTAAGCAGAAGCTAACTTAGAAGAATGAGTTGGGGTGATTGCTAAATTTTGTGTTCTTAAAGCCAGCCTGAACTATCCCTCCCCATCTGGGACTGTTTCCGACTTTGTTTTTCTTGACAACGGAGCATTGCTTATCCAATTAGTGAGGCCTATGCCCAACAGCTGCCCACAGTACCTCTGGGGGTTAATATTCTTCCATCAAGAACTTCCTAGTAAAAGTTCTCTCAGAAAAACTTTACATAAGAAGCCCACAGTAAAAAGTACCTGATTTCATTGCCGAGTTGTATAATTTGGGATATATGCAGGAAACCAAAGCAAGAAAATGGAAGATCGCTCTGATGAAAACTTTTTTTATCACTAGGACCTTCACACAGACGTATGACATAAATACAGGTTTTTAAGGCTTAGATTAATAAGGTTTCTGTAGTTTATCAAAGAAGACCTGCACATATTTTCACAAATCTGTGAAAACCAAGCACTGATATCTTACCTTTATGCCACAAAGATGAGAATATGAGACAGATATATTTGCTACATAATAAAGGGTTACATCAGAATTGGAAAGGTTGATATATAGTATTGTCAAGAGTTATTTTACTCACTTATCCAAAAATGCACATGTTTTTGTTCTAGTGTGTTTGTACATGTATTCGTTTGCGAGAGTTGTCATAACAAATACCACAGACTGGCTGGCTTAAACAACAGACATTTATTTCTCATTTCTGGAGGCCAGAAGTCGATGATCAAGGTGCCAGAAAATTCAGTTTCTGGTGAGAGCTCTCTTGGCTTGTAGACAACTGCCTCCCCACTGAGGCCTCATGTGGCCTGTTCTTGGTGCTTGTTGAAGGAGAGAGTATTCTCTCGAATTTCTTCATCTTCTTATTAGACACTGGTCTTATCAGATGAGGGCCTCACCCTTCTGACCTCATTTAACCTGAATCTATTTCCAAAGGCCTTATCTCCAAATACCTTCACATTCGGGGTTACGGTTTCAACATATGAATTTGAAGGGGACACAATTTAGTTGAAAAACAGTGCGCAATGTCTGCTGAGCCACACTTTTAAAAATAATTTAAATGCATCTTAAACTTAGGAAGTTTTGCCCACAGCACTGGTTGTTATTACTTTCTAAGAACTTTTTTTAAGTATGTGTTTATTAAATTACCTTTTAAAATCATGGAAAGCAATTACCGCCATGGCCATGAAACAACACTCTTTCCCTTTAACTCCATCACACTATTATACAACTACTGTCTTCTATTTCATTCCCCTCCATGCTATTCCATGGGGATTTGTAATGGACGTAATGATATTCTACAAGTTAGTGTTCTCCTCTTTTTCTTTGAATATTATTTTAAGTGTATTTCCTTAATTCAACATACTTATTGAAAGATTTACAGTATTTACTTTTGATGGAGATGAACAACTTCAATTTATTGAATTTGAAATAAACAGCATTGATTGTTTTTCAATAGTCTGGCCCATATTACTGGGCACATTGCCAACCAAAACCCCATTGTCTATGTGAGATATCACTTGACACACAGCATACTTGGTATCTTCTAAAAAAAGGCAACAGAATTACTTATAGATGAGATTGACTTGGTTATCTACAGAATTATTAATATACGGCAACCAATACTAAGTGGTCTTTTTCTCAGCTGATCTCATGCTGGTCCTTGTCATTCTTTCTTAAGTTAGCCCATTATAGGTTTAGATTCATAAAACTGAGAGTCAATCTAAAGGAAAAGTGAGGTTAGTAATCTAATTTATGAGACAGAAAGAAATTTTGTTAAATAAAAAGTGGGAAATCTTTCTCTGGAAAAATCTCCCTTCATCTCCACTTTGAAGACTATCCAGTTTGCCACACATATAATTTGCTTGGGTAACTGTAATTAGTTACGAATGATCCAATATAGACAAAATAGGGTGTGGCAATGGGTCATATTTATACGTAGTTTTACAAGCAGTAGTTTCATCCTTGAATCTTGACTTTTTAATAGGATGTGCTGAATATTATAAAATGAGAATTAAAGAAGGCAATAGAGCCACTGAGCAGCCCCACAACAAAATGCCTCTGTCCTAGAAGGTTAATAGAGCCAAGGCCCAGAAACCATCATCAAGAGTAAGATTCCTGCCCTAGCCAGCTTGGCTCAGTGGATAGAGCATCAGCCTGTGGACTGAGGGTCCCAGGTTCAATTCCGGCCAAGGGCACATGCCTGGGTTTCAGGCTTGATCCTCAGTAGGGGGTGTGCAGGAGGCAGCCAATCAGTGATTCTCTCTCATCATTGATGTTTCTATCTCTCCTTCTCCCTTCCTCTCTGAAATCAGTAAAGAAATATATTAAAAAATAAATAAGTAAGAGTAAGATTCCTCAGAGGCAAAGTTTCTTTTATAAAAGTGCTTTTATCTAAAGGACAACCAAGAAATTTGGATAAACTTGTCTCCCTTAAATATTTGAATCTTAATTTTTTTCTTTTTCCAGAACTACTCACAGAATAATTAAAGTTCCCATATGTTGTGCAAAAAAAATGTATAACTTGGCACAACTATTACAATTCAGTATTTTAAAATCTGTTCACTAGAAGTGAGAACAGCCTCATTTTACTATCAAAAGGAGAGTAAAAACTATTTTCATTAATGATCATGGGGAAACTGGTGATCCTAAGGAGAAAATGCTCCAGAATAAAAGGAAGACTCTAAGCGGCATACAGCCGGTTTACTACCATCGCAGAGTCTACAGTGCTTGGCTCAGAGTGGACATTTAGTAAAAAGACACTGGCCCAGCCGGTATAGCTCAGTGGTTGAGTATCGACCTATGAACCAGGAGTTCACGGTTCGATTCCCAGTCAGGGCACATGCCCGGGTGCAGGATCGATACCCAGTGCGGGGCCTGTAGGAGGCAGCCAATCAATGATTCTCATCATTGATGTTTCTATCTCTCTCTCCCTCTCTCTTCTTCTGAAATCAATAAAAATATATTTAAAAAATACACTGGGTGACTCTCATAGGCTCCTTATTTTTTCATTCAAGCATCAGATATCCTGCATTGTATGAGATGAGTCTGGAGTTTGCAAAGTGACGTAGGCTTTTCACAAACGATATCATGGGCTTGAAGGATAGGAACCTGTCCTGTGCTGTCTGCACCTGTGATCTGAGATGATATAAAAGGCAAGCCCTGCCCTGGTTGGTTTGGCTCAATGGGTAGAGCGTCAGCCTGCAGACTGAAGGGTCCCGGGTTCGATTCCGGTCAAGGGCACATGCCTGGGTTGTGGGCTGGATCCCCAGTGTGAGGCGTGCAGGATCAGCTGATCAATGATTCTCTCATCTCCCTTCCTCTCTGAAATCAATAAAAAAATTTAAAAAACAACAACAACAACAGCCCTAACCAGTTTGGCTCAGTGGATAGAGCGTCGGCCTGCAGACTCAAGGGTCCCAGGTTCAATTCTGGTCACGGGCATGTACCTTGGTTGCAGGAACATCCCTAATGAGGGGTGTGCAGGAGGCAGCTGATCGATGTTTCTAACTCTCTATCCCT
>NW_005371625.1:53465-57862 GCF_000412655.1 Myotis brandtii
CAAAAACAACAACAACAACAACAAAAAGGCAAGCCCTGGCCTGGTCAGCAGTTTGAAACATATTTCTCCTTCTAGAGTGGCATATCCTCCACAAATGACTCTAAAATTATTTTAATGTTTAAAGTAAGTCTTTTAATGAACTAATTACATTAGGAGTTAACAGTTCCTGGACCTTGCAAAGCTATGCCATATGGAAAAAGTTTCAGGGAGCCAATTTTTATATAGGAGTTTCTGGGGCCAGCAACCAAGCCATAGTCTGAGAGTAGAAGCAAGAAACAGAGGAAACATCCCTGAAGCAGCTTTGAGCTGAGGATGGACATTCTCTTTGACATTTTTCAGAATCGGTTGCCTTGATTGGAGTCACGGTCACCGTGGTCACCTGGTCTTGACGACCGGGCGATCAGTGCTGGGAAACACTGGTGTATGTTTTGTTTTCCTCTCGGGGCACTCACTGTACCCTGCTATGGTTTCTGTTGTGTTTGAGAAGTATTTGGGCTGTGGACAGAGCAGGCAAATTCCATTCTTTGAGGACATATCAAGCCTTCCTTTGTCTCATGAGAAATAAGCTTGGGAGAGGTATGTTTCCTCCTCTCTAAAATTCTTCATCACAGGTTGCAAAACTATGTCTGGAAGCAAAATGTCTTAACAGAATATTTGCATTTCTAGAAAATATGACTCCACTAAAGCATATGAGATTACAAAACAATGATATTATCAGAAGAAATAAGGTTGGGAAGTCACTCTATCTAAACTCGGTTTCCCTTCCTTAATTTTTCTGCCTTGAGCCATGCTCACTTGTGCCAAATATTAGAGTGGAGGAGTATGGTGCCAAAACATTTTCATATAGAAAAGAATTGGCAAGATTCATCATCTAGTGGAGTTGTGTTTGGTGATAACACCATATTTGGCTTGACAATTAATTGAGTTACCAATTGTCTCCTCCTATTTCCAAAAGAGGGTATAAAAAATGCTTCAGACAGAACATTTAAAGCAAATGTCAAAAGGAAAAGCAAGAACAATTAAGAGGAAAAATGTGGAACTAGTGACTGTATTGATAGCTGATAATAATAGTATATACTTAATATACTCTATGTAACATATTTTTAAGAGTTTTACATGTGTTCACTCATAGAATTATCACCACAGCACTATTAAGTGGATACTTTTGTTGTCCCCAGTTTATTGCAGCATAGAGATTAATAATTTGCCTGGGGTCACACAGCTAATAAGTGATAGACGGGGATTTGATTTTGGGCAGTCTCCCTTAGAACCTGTGTCCTAACCTAGGATGTTATCTAAACTCGTGACCTCACTTTTCTGAGCTTCAAGGCAGGCCAGGCAAGAAGAGTCTGTTTTTCCAAAGTGCTCAGTTCTTGAGAAAATGGTTGGATAGCTTGTAATATGAATAACGTTATATAATATGACAAAAATATCATTAATTGATGTTTTGCACAAGGGACCTTCAAATGTGTTTTTCAAAATAATATTTCTCACATCAACCCTCAATAAAAGGGGTTTAAATAGCAGCTCAGTACGTCTAACAGATGTTAGATCTGAAATCCAGATTTCCTAAAGCGAATAGTATTGATGATGGGGTGTGATTTCTGTCATCCATCCCAGTTTTGTCTACATTTGTAATCTTGTTTATTTATGTGCTTATCTCTGTATCCCGGGGCCTCCTCTGCTGGAGTGACAATATGGCAGGTACCCAAACCATTTGTTGCATAATTTCATGAATGAATGAATCTTCTAAAGGCAAAGAGTTCTGCTTAAGAACATAGCCGCAAGATCCTCAAAGTATAAATCATGACTACAAATTATAACCTGTACATTATAACTATGAAAGGTCATTCATTGTTCCTGAGGAGTTACTGGCAGAGTGACCTTGACCGAAGCTGAAGAGGCTGGGTGTGGACTCTTGGACTTGTTGCATATTCTTCTTTATAACCCCAATGCCAAGGCCAGTCCCTGGAGCTGTGTTATGCAAGATCCACACCAACCCCGTCCAAGCAGACAGCTGAGGATTTGCTGTAGCCGGAAAAGCCAGTGGACGGAAAGGAAGTCTGCTCCCCCAGAACCAGCACTGCCTTCACTCAAAGCTCAGACGCTGCTTCCAGTCAACAGTCTTTTAGCTGGGGCTTAAAGACAAGCACTTCATGCTGCATTCCTACCGCATGGGGACTGTCGGTCAGGAGTCCCAGCATCCAAGTGCTGCAGCTGGCTCCCACCACCCTCTCCCCAGGCTGTGGAAATAGGGCCTTCAGTGGACTTACCGAGCGCTGGGCTGCACCGGTGCTATTTCAGGGCTTAACCAGCCTCTGGTCTGTGGCCTCTCTGTGCAACCTTCTCCGCCCTTTCTCGGTTGCAATGTTTCAATCCTGTGAGCAGCATATGAAGGAAAGGATGGCACTCGACCCATTTTCAGCTCAAGGAAGAGAACATAACAATTCAGAAATGACTGGGTAGGACAGAGCCAGTTAGCTCAAGTGAAACCGAAAGTTATATTCCAGTAATGTCTCTAAATAAACTGCAATGAGCCCTGGCCGGTGTTGCTAAGTGGTTAGAGCATCACCCCATGCACCAAAGGGTCGAAAGTTCGATTTCTGTTCAGGATACATACCCAGGCTTCAGGTTCGATTCCTAGTTGGGCATGTCCAAGAGGCAGCCGACCGATGCTTCTCTCTCACAGCAATGTTTCTCCTTCTAGAATCAATGAAAAACATATCCTTGGGTGAGGATTTAAAAAAAAAACTGCAATGAAATAATAATTACATCATAATTCTAAAAGTTTTATAGCTGTTCTAAGTTTTGGGTTAACAGGTTATAGAGCCACTCCTCGCCTTATTATTTACATTTTTGCAATCCTGAACTCCTTTTATTTCCCCCGTACAGCATGCTACACCACACCTTGGACCTTTGTTCTTTCTCTTTCTTTATTTGGCTTGGAACACGTTTGCCACAGCCCTTCTCTGTCTTCAAGTTTCACCTCAGGTATCGCCTTCCTGAAATTTCCAGGTCCTGCTATGCACCCCTCCACTGTGTCCCCCTTGTTTCAGCACTTACCATGCTATATACTGCATAACAATCTCTATGTGTCTGTCCCCTGCATTCATCTGTGAGCAATTCCTTGAGAGCAGGAACCATGTTTTACTCATTTCTTGCCCACAGTTCCCAGCATAAAGTCTGGCATGTACAGTGAGCTGAATAAATATTGATTGCCATGAATCATGTTGTCGATGAGCCATGATGCTATCACTCTAACCTTTCTCTGCATTCAAAATTCTGAGAGCCCCAAAAACAGTTTAAACAACCGCATCTTAGAATTTCTAGGAATGTAATCTTCTGTTATTTCTCTTCCTTTTCAGGAACCTCTTTCTGGAGCCGTGAGAGACAAAGGGAAGAATCATGTCCTCGATTGCAGCTTTCTATGGTGGCAAGTCCATTCTCATCACCGGGGCCACAGGCTTCCTGGGGAAAGTCTTGATGGAAAAGCTATTTCGCACCAGCCCGGACCTGAAAGTCATTTATATCCTTGTGAGGCCCAAGGCCGGCCAGACACTGCAGCAGAGGGTCGTCCAGATCTTAAATAGTAAGGTATGTCTCCTGGGAAGACACTTGGGGCAAGGCGACTCTCTACAAGGCGACTCCCTACAGTGTCTTATGTGGCCTCAAATGGCAGATGAAGGCCAGGATATGAGGGCAGAGGAAGGAGAGGATACCAACAAGATAGCAACCAACTGCTCCTGGGAATGTGTCGTGCTTTCCCATAAGAGAAAAGAGAGTGCTTAGGCTCTGTCCCGGGCAAGTGAGCAGGGAACCTCCATGTGGGAAAAGAATGTTTGGGGAGCAAAGGGACCAGGTGCTGCGAGGCTCAGGATCCAGGGCCTGTTAAGAAAGACATGGATAACATTGAGGGCAGCTTGCCCTGGAGGCAGAACTAGTGGGAATTGGTAATTAGCCCAGAGCTCTCTTGTACATTCCACAAGCCAGGGGGAGTCAAGACTCAGGGTTCATTCTGGAGTCAAGATGTTATATCAGCTTCAAGGAGTCACCTTTGTGACAAACACTAAGGGAAGAATTAATGAAAAAGAAATATAGGTTAATGTAAAAGGAGAACTAGCTCTTCTGACCCCAGCAGAAAGGATTAATATGAACCAGGAGAGAATGGCATGGATTGCCGAGGGAGGGTTCCTCCAGCCTGTAGAACATTTGTCATGTGCAGGTACTTTGGGGTTTTATTTCTAGTAATTAGAAGACTTCTTCAAAGTAGGTGTTACCTATTTATTGAGACTAGAGGCCCTGTGCACAAAATCTGTGCATGGGGGGGCGCGGGGTCCCCTCATCCCAGTCTGCACCCTCTCCAATCTGGACCCCTCAGGGGATGTCCGACTGCCGGT
>NW_005371625.1:57895-65189 GCF_000412655.1 Myotis brandtii
GACATCCCTCTCACAATTCGGGACTGCTGGCTCCTAACTGCTCACCTGCCTGCCTTCCTGATTGCCCCTAACTGCCCCCCCTGCCAGTCTGATAACCCCTAACTGCCTCTGCCTGCCTCCCTGATTGCCCCTAACTGCCCCCCCACCACTGGCCTGCTTGCCCCTTACTTCCCACCCTGCTAGCCTGGTCGCCCTCAACTGCCCCCCCTGTGGGCCTGGTCACCCCCAACTGTCCCTCTCTGCCATCCTGGTCGCCCCTAACTTCCCCCCACCCACTGGTCTTGTCGCTCCCAACTGCCCCTCCCCTGCTGGCCTGGTCACCCCCAACTGCCCCCCCTGCCGGTGTGGTCACCCCATGCAACCTGCTGTTCAGTCGTTTGGTCATCCCTCACTAACACCCCTGTCGGCCTAGTCACCCCATGCAACCTGCTGTTTGGTCATTACTGTTACTGTGACGGCGTCCCAGACAATTTGTATATTCCTCTATTATTAGTATAGATCAGCGGTCAGCAAACTGTGGCTCGGCAAACCACAACTCGCGAGCCACATGTGGCTCTTTGGCCCCTTGAGTGTGGCTCTTCCACAAAATACCGACTTCTGCGCATGGGCCACGAAGTTTCAATCACACTGTATGTGCGCGCCCTCACGTGGTATCTTGTGGAAGAGTCACACTCAAGGGGCCAAAGAGTCGCATGTGGCTCGCGAGCCGTGGTTTGCCAACCACAGGTATAGATCATTGCGGTACAGGGTGGCAATTTTGCAAAGGATTCACAACAAGGGGGCTAGTTGTGATTGTGAGTTTCAGATTGTCTATGATTCAGAAGTTCATAGTCTTTCCTTAGTGGAAAAGGGATTCGGCTGGGTAGTTCTTATATTTTTGGTTTGGGGTTGATATTTTGATTTTATCACTTATGAGATATTTTCTAAAATAGTTCTTTGAAAAGAAGCTGGGCATCTTGCATACTTTCCTTGATGAGTTCTTGAACTGTAAGACCTCGAGAAGTTGTACTTTGGAACACTGTGATTATGTTAAAAACTATAAACAAAACTGAAAGGAATCTTCAGTCTGGAGAAAGCACCAGGGTTTGTTAATTTGTGAAAACCAAGTTTAGTAAGGACAAAGATTATTAACATAATTGTCTCCAGTTTATTTTTATTCTTCCTTTTGACATTTCACTGATCCCTCAGAAATCCAGAAAGCTTGGAGCGATAGAAAGGAAAATAAGGCAGGGCTCAAAGCTTACAATGACTTAATGCAGAGGGGTTTTGTTTGAGGAAGGACCCAGGTAAGTTCTAAAAGGTTGGATCACTCGGGGTTCAGTTTGAGGTGGGCATGTTAGGGCCTTAGGGGCTGGTGAGAGGAAAGGAAATCTGACCAGGGAGGGTCAGGCGCTGAGGAATAACCTGCAGCTCTCTGGGCAGTTCCAGAAATGTAATCACAGAATCCTCCAGTTTTCAAAGAAGTACACAAAAGTCAAGTCCTGCAAAACTAGCATCAATGATATTATAATAATCATAACAACTACTTACTTAATAGTGTCGGCTAAAGGACAGATGCTTTTCTCGTCCTCACAACAACAATCCAAGGAAGGGTTCTTTGTTTGTTTTTCTCCATTCAAGACCATATTGTATTTTTTCCCTTATTATTATTACACTAGAGGCCCGGTGCACAAAACTCAGGGGGGTCCCTCAGCCCGGCCTGTGCCCTCTCACAGTCTGGGACCCCTCGGGGGATGACCACCTACTGGCTTAGGCCTGCTCCGTGGGGGATCAGGCCTAAGCTGGCAGTCAGACATCCCTCTGGCAGCCCGGGAGCCCTCGGGGGATGTCCACTTGCCAGCGGGGAGCAGGACTAAGCTGCAGTCGGACATCCTTAGCGCTGCTGAGGAGGCAGGAGAGGCTCCCACAACCACCGCTGTACTGGCAGCCATCAGCCTGGCTTGTGGCTGAGCAGAGCTCCCCCTGTGGGAGCACACTAACCACCAGGGGCCAGCTCCTGCATTGAGCGTCTGTCCCCTGCTGGTCAGTGTGTGTCATAGTGACCAGTCATTCCCAGTGGTTCTGCTGTTAGGGTCAATTTGCATATTACCCTTTTATTATATAGGAGTGTCTGGCCAGCCTGGGTGAGGGGCTGATGGCTATTTGTAGGCTGGCCACAGTCCCTTCAGGGTGGGGGTCCCCCCTGGGGTGCCTGGCCAGCCTGGGTGAGAGGCTGATGGCTGTTTGCAGGCTGGCCACAGCCCCTTCAGGGTGGGAGTCCCCCCTGGGGTGCCTGGCCAGCCTGGGTGAGAGGCTGATGGCTGTTTGCAGGCTGGCCACAGCCCCTTCAGGGTGGGAGTCCCCCCTGGGGTGCCTGGCCAGCCTGGGTGAGAGGCTGATGGCTGTTTGCAGGCTGGCCACAGCCCCTTCAGGGTGGGAGTCCCCCCTGGGGTGCCTGGCCAGCCTGGGTGAGAGGCTGATGGCTGTTTGCAGGCTGGCCACAGCCCCTTCAGGGTGGGAGTCCCCCCTGGGGTGCCTGGCCAGCCTGGGTGAGAGGCTGATGGCTGTTTGCAGGCTGGCCACAGCCCCTTCAGGGTGGGAGTCCCCCCTGGGGTGCCTGGCCAGCCTGGGTGAGAGGCTGATGGCTGTTTGCAGGCTGGCCACAGCCCCTTCAGGGTGGGAGTCCCCCCTGGGGTGCCTGGCCAGCCTGGGTGAGAGGCTGATGGCTGTTTGCAGGCTGGCCACAGCCCCTTCAGGGTGGGAGTCCCCCCTGGGGTGCCTGGCCAGCCTGGGTGAGAGGCTGATGGCTGTTTGCAGGCTGGCCACAGCCCCTTCAGGGTGGGAGTCCCCCCTGGGGTGCCTGGCCAGCCTGGGTGAGAGGCTGATGGCTGTTTGCAGGCTGGCCACAGCCCCTTCAGGGTGGGAGTCCCCCCTGGGGTGCCTGGCCAGCCTGGGTGAGAGGCTGATGGCTGTTTGCAGATAACAGATGCCCACCCCACCCCCCCTGCCTGCCTGGTCAACCCCAAGAGGAAATAGTGACTTCCTCTCATGAGTGACTTCCTCACTGATAGTAACTGCTTCTTGAGATAGTGCCCAGCTGGGAAGCTGCCTCTGGCAATAGGAGCTGCCTGTTGCGATAGTGCCCAGCCAGGTAGCTGCCTACTGCGATATTGTCCAGCACAGTGGTTGCCTGTCAGGAGATTTAGGGGATTCTAAGGGAATATGTATTTTTTAAATTTTAATTTAATTTTATTGAACTTATTGGGATGGCATTGGTTAATAAAATTACATATGTCTCAGGTGTACAGTTCTATAGCATATAATCTGTATATTGTATTATGTGTTCACCACACCAAGTCAAGTCTCCTTCCATCACCATTTATATCCCCTTTACCCTTCTCCCCCTCCCCCACCCCCCTCGAACTCCAAGTGTTCAACATTGTCTTTTAAAAAAATATTTTTGTTTCTTTCACATCTGGGAAGCTTCTAAGGAAAATCAGCCAGGTTTCATGTGTTGCAATATGAACATGCTCACCACACCCCATGCTTTTCAACTTGTGGGTGCTGAGGTTTTCTAAGCCAGCTGCTTAGTCTCTTACTTATAAAAAATGTACTCCTTTAATTATGAACTAATCAGCTTTCCATCTTAACCAAACCAATTTCAGATACAGAAATTGATATTTTCTCTATTTTGCTATCTATAACAAAACGTGATGTCCCCTGCTATAAAAGATAAGTAGTTGGAAATAAATCTTACAGTTGTGAAATTACAAGAAATATTGAGAGTATTTTGAGGTTTATTAGTGCCATAAAGATGTGGGTTGTTTTGTGTGTTTTGTTTTGTTTTTCCACAACAACCACATTCCATGTATATCTACTTAGGATCTTAAACTGTCTATAATCTACTCTGAATAACTTGGTAAGAAAACATCAAGACAAAATCCATACTTGAAAAATAAACCCCAAATAGTTGAAATTACATTAAGACCGAGGTAGTTAATTAAGAGTGATCACAAGGCCAGCATCTAAGCAAAGTTTCATTGAGAAGATACCATATTTTTCTGTGTATAAGACACTATTTTTTTCTAAAATCGTTAGACTAAAAATTGAGGGGTGTCTTATACATGGAAGTCAGCCAAGGAGGAAACGGCACCGTGTGTAGCTGCCCATACCTTGTCAAACAGACTTCCTCCAATCATGAGCCTCATTGTTACTGACATCAGCTGATGCCGTAATTGGAGGTGGAGGTGAAGGTGGAGAGTGCAGAGATGCAACAGGGACTGGAGCATTCTGAGCCCATAAAATTTTTAAAAAATCAAAAGATAAATACCAGTAAGTGATTATCTTACTCTGCAAAATTCAAACTGAATGTAATCAGCTATGCAAAAGAGCATGGAAATAGAGCTGCAGAGAGACAATTTGGACCTCTTCCCACTGACTGTATGATCAGACAGTGGAGAAAACAGGAAGAACAACTCCTAAAGATGCCAAAAAAGAAGAAGGCCTTAAGAGGAAAACCAGCAAAATGTTTAAAATATTGATTTCTTAATTTTGGATTGGGAAAGGGGGGGTGGTCTTATACATGGGGGTGTCTTATACACAGAAAAATATGGTACCAACAATGGGTCTGTCTTTTCCTAGCAAGTTATGGTAATCAGACAAGGGAAGGGTCACAGAGAGATTATGCTGGGTTTGGAATGCAGCATCGGAGAAGACCAGGCACAAGTCAAGGTTTCCAGGAAGCGCCCATCCTGCATGATGTAACCAGAAAGTGGATTTATAAACAAAGGAGAGTTTGGCAGGTTGTACTGTATAATTCAAGTCAACTTCTCTGGAAAATATGAATTATTCAATAAGCCCTCAGTTGGCCCCGAAATAAATCAACTTTGAAATACCCTGGGGAGCTTTCTGTAATGAATCATGCAGGGTCACACACCGGGCCCTCAGTTCACAGAACTGATTAATTGTGTTTCAGACAATAGAAGATGGGAAGACATAATGAAACAGTTAATTGAGTCCTTTTGCAAGACTATCACTGTTTGGTCGTTTTCTAGAAAACATTATGTAAATTAATCCTTAAGAGGAAAATAATGCATTTAAAGACATTAACTTTGGCCCTAACTGGTTTGGCTCAGTGGATAGAGCATCGACCTGCTGACTGAAAGGTCCCAGGTTCGATTCCAGTCAAGGGCATATACTTTGGTTGCAGTCACATCCCCAGTAGGAGGTGTGCAGGAGGCAGCTGATCGATGTTTCTCTCTCATCAATGTTTCTAGCTTTCTATCCCTCTCCCTTCCTCTCTGTAAAAAATCAATAAAATATATTAAAAAACGAAATTAACTTTGAAGTAATATTAAAAAGCCAACAACTTAGAACTAAAAACATTAACACTGAACCAAATAACATCTGCAAAGAAAAGGCCAACAATCTGAACTTGTTGAGTATTAAGAAACACCCAACTGAAATGTTAATTTCATTTTTTGTAAAGTTCCTTGTTAATTTTTAAAGACCCTTTGATTAAAGAAACAAAACAAAACAAAACAAAAAAATCTTCCTGTTTTGTAAAAGCTGCTTATCCCTATTTCCAAAAACGAATTTCTAATTGACTTGAATATTTCTTTTATATCTCTATATAAGGTAAAGGCAACTGAAAACAAGTTTATATTATAAATCCCCAAAGCCAGTTTTGTTCCATTACTATATTTTTTCCTAAGAAACCAATTATCCCACTAAAATCAAGAGGCCTCTATAAACTTGGGACAGCTAGAGGGACTATAATCTTGCCAGGCATTTAAATTTCCCATGACTAACAAACACACACTTTTAAAAGCCTGTAACTGGTTTTCAGTTTGACAGTTACTCAGCTGAGATTAGCTGAAGCATGTTAAGCCTCTCCCCTGTGGGCCATTTCCTTTCTTTCAAGAGAAAAAGAAATAAAAGAGATTGATTTAGTCCTGTGGAAATATTAAAGGTCACAGGAACAGAGCAATTTATTCTCTCGATTCCTCATTTTCTTTTACAATACCATTCACTAGTTACCTCAATCACTGACATGATTTCAGGTGTCCATCTCCATTCCTTCTTTTTAAATTGTTTCCAATCACTCAAAGTCTTTTTTTAAAAGCTTCCAAATGCCTGTACTAATTTCACACAAACAGTCACTAAGCCACAAGATTCAACATGACTCTGGAACACATTCAGTTTTCAGAGGTATCTGGATCACATGGTCTAACCAGAAACCTTGAGATGACCCGACACACACACAAATACTCACACATACACGCGCAGCTGTCAGATTAGCAGCTTTGGAAAATGGACTATTGTGGAAGCAGAAAGGGAGTTTTTCTATTATTAGGAACCTATTAAGTGGCAGGCACTACCCTAGACATCTGACTTTCATTACCCTATTTAATCTTCACAAAACTGTGGTATGCCTTATTGCAACCTCTACAGATGAGAAATTAATCCAAAAAAGTTGACATCTATCCAAGGAATGACAGCAGAATTTCTCTTTTTTCCCCTTTAATATGTTTTTATTGATTTCAGAGAGAGGAAGGGAGAGGAAGAGAGAGAGAGAGAAACATCAATTGGCTGCCTCCTTCACGCCCCCAGTTGAGCCTGCAAGCTGGACATGTGCCCTGACTGGGAATCGAACCGTGACCTCCTGGTTCATGGTTTGATGCTCAACCACTGAACCACACCCACTGGGCGACAAAGCAGAAATTCAGTTCAGTTCTTTCTTCTCTAAAACACCCATGCTTTCCCCACTGCATTGCGTTGCCTCCCCTAGGATATTGCTGCTTCTAACCAGGTAATTGATTTTCCAGAAGAACTCTGTGAAACTGGCCTTGGGTGTGGGAACAAGGCATTCCCAAGGTGATGGACTGAACATTGTGTGGCCTCTAGCACTTATGTAAACTAAATTAAAATCTTGTTGAGTGCAAAATTGTCCTTAACAATAGCAGAGTGTCTGCTGAATCATTAGTTCTCCAGGTCATCTAATAAGATAGTCCAGTGATTAGCATTGTAGATAAACTAGAGGCCCAGTGCATGAAATTCGTGCATGGGTAAGTTCCCTAGGCCTGGCCAGCGATCAGGGGCGATCTGTGGGGCGACAGGTGGGGTGATTGGGGGAACCCTGCTGGCTCCCACCTTGGAAGTGACCAGCAGGGCAATCAAGGGGTGGTGCCGCCTGCTCACCAGCTGGCCCTGCCCCCCTCGATCACCCCACTGCCACCACCAGTAGCATCTCTCTGTGGGAGGCAACCGGCAGGGTGATTGGGGGGGTGGCGCCAGCCCCACCCCCCGCCACTGC
>NW_005371625.1:65505-68736 GCF_000412655.1 Myotis brandtii
ATGGCTCTCCTCTTCCCTGTGTATCAGACTCACTAGAGACTTGCACAAAGCACAGGTGCCCAAGCTTCCACTCAGAACTGTGGAGTCAGGCTCTCCACAGTGAGGACATCTGGGGTTTTGGTATTTGGTTTTATAAACAACTTCCCAGGCAACCCTGATCTGTGCCAAAGTTTGATAACCACACAACCACACAATACTGCATTATTCCTGAAGAAATGGTCCTCACTAAGCAGTAGAAACTTCTAGGTCAGTTTTTTATATCTTATGGGAGTTAATTGATGAGCTAGCCAAATCCCAACATTTTTTAAATTTTTGAATCTTTACATTGGGTATGATGGTTTTATTTTTCTTAATTTACATGTACTTATTTGTGTTTAATTGTTCTCAACTTACATTATATCCTTTCTTAATAAGTCTTTCTTGTTTGAGAGTTAACTGGCACGACCCATTGGTTTGCTTTTCCTCCACACTCTAAAATTTCTCTGACAGATGTTATAGGTTCTCTTTTGCTTTAGAATACTAGATGTTTCGCAAAGATTGCTCTTTAGTTGAAGGGAGCTTACCTTTTTTTTTTTTAATATTAAGCACATTTTAGTGGGTTCTTGGGACTAAATAATATAGTTAGTTATATTTGAAGAGAGGGACTCAGTAAACTGAATAAGGATTAAAGATTCTCATGATCATAAAAGATTTGATTACATCAACGGTGCCCAGGAAACAGTGACCGAACCTCTTTGTGCATACCTCCAACGTGAGGTCATGTGGATGGTGGGGGTTCAAGTTCAGGACATCTACATTGCTTCAAAAGCACAATATAAATGTCCTGCCCCCATCCCTTGCCCAAGTCCTGCTTCTAATAAAAATGCAATCTTAGTGTCTGGCTACCCAAGTTGAGTTGTACCTAAGGAGTTTATTGGTTTCAAAATAATTTCTCTTTCTGGTTTTCTCATTCTGCTGAATTTTCTTACTTAGGATTTTCAGTTTCTCTCTTGCCTCTGGGTGATAAGTTACTATTGCCATAAATAAGATAGTCACTCATGTTTAAAAACAAATTAGGAGAGAAAAAAACTCGCCAGTGTAGTGTCAACTCAAGGGAACACTCCTGAACTTTCCAAGAAAAAAACAACATATAGCTTTGTTATCAGTTTGAAATGCTTGGCTCACAGCCCAGCTGTTATCTTTCAGGGACCACAGAAATGTGCCTGCTCCTGCCACACGGTTTCATACGTGGAGAAGCAGCAGTCCCTCGGCTTGAGTTTTCCTAAATGGCGAGTAGTTGTTCCTTCTTTACCGTCTCAGTTTTATGCCACTAAGTAAAGAATATATGAGAAGGAATAAGATCAGCACTTAAAATCTAAAATAATTATATTAAGTTCTTCATTGGTGGGGCTTCAGTGAAATTTTTGAAATTATATTTTTCACTCATTTTTATTCCATCTACTTTTTCTTACCTTTCGACCATGTCTCACATTAGTGATACCCCGAATGGCAAGCTGGGATTCTTCTCGCAGGTTCTTGTCCTATGAAGTTTGAAGAATAAATTTGCAGACTGAAAGATTGTAAGCAAAAGTGTGGAAGTTTATTGCGAGTGTATACAAATTCCCCCTGGGATGGGTCCCCAAAATGAAGACCCCTGCTCTCTCTCTAAGATGGGAAAAAACCAGTCCAGTGAGTCTCTTTGTCTACGGGTTTATAAATGCTCGAAGCTTCTTTGTCTGTTCATCCTACTTTCTAATTGGACCCTTCCTTATTTTATGTCCCCATGTTTTCCTAAGTGGCCTCTTTCCCCCTTTTCCCTGCATGGTATCAGTTTCCAAGTTTCAAAGCTCACCCAGTGCCGCCCTCCTCTTCTTCCCCTTACCTTGTAACATTCTTGTAAACAATCGAGTGGGTTGGAGCCATCTATCTCCCGCCCATCAAGTATGCATTCCTCTCCCATGGAACCTTACCCTAAAACTGCCTTTTCCCTAACTGCCTCTCCTGTCTCTAAAATCCTTTCATTAGCAAAAGAAATGTTCAGAAGAGCTGATATCTATTGAGCATCCACGTGCATCATTTCGTCTGTCCTTTGGGCTTGTCATTATTACAAAGGAAAAGGGTCTGCTCTGCTCTGAGAATCTCCAGCTGCCATTGGCATTTCGCACGGAGGGCCCAGGGTGTCTTTTTTTCGGAGTAGTGATCTGCCACCTTTCATCCTCCCACCACGAAAGAGCTGGGAGCCAAGCAATTTCAGGAATCCAACTCCCATTCATGATTCCGTTAGTATTCTCACAGTAATTAATTTAAGTTGATAAACAAAATTTGAATCCTTTCAATGAACTGAGAGCTGCCAAGTATAGATGGACAAGAATCAACGAGTTTACAACCCAGGCGGGGGGGGCGAAATGTAAGCCCTGGCTTTACAAATGGATATGAGTTTTTCAGAGGCAGTGTTTCTCCAAGTATGTCAGACCTATCGGTGGCGCCTGTTAAGAAATATAACTTCCTGGGTGACATATCAAACCTACCACGCCCAGGTCTCTGAGGGTGGAGTATGGGAATCATTTTTAACCAGTCCCCAGATTATTCTTATGCCTATTGCTTGAAAACCACTGATATCCTGTAACTGCCCTGGGCAGTTACAAAGGGAAATGACATTTGTTCATCAGTAATTATCTGTGTTATCATTCCAAATAAGAAGTTCTCATCTTGGGATCAGTAAAAATCAACTAGAGAACTTCATGTAAAATGCAAAGTCCTGATTATGCCCCAGTAATTTCTTATTTAGTGGGCCCAGGAATATACTGTGTATGTGTGTACATGCTGAGGTTAAAAAACATAGGTTTGGGGATGCAAACACCTCAGGATAAATTGAGTAATGAGAGCTTGTGCAAGAACCTACATTCTGTATGGCTGGGCTATTTAAACCTTAAAATGAAAATAATAACACTTACCACACAGGATTAGTAGTTTGATTCATTGATTTTAAATAAATATATACCCCCACTTCCATTTCTCCCAACCTCCAGCCCCTACCTCTGGCAACAATCACCAATCTGTTCTTTGTATTATGAGCTTGTTGTTTTTTATTTTGCTTTGTTTTTTAAGATTATACATATTGGAGAGATCATATGGTATTTGCTTTTCTCTGTCTGACTTATTTTACTAGCATAATGTCCTTGAGGTCCACCCATGTTGTAACAAATGGCAACATTTCATTATTTTTTATGGCAAAATAACATTCCATTATAT
>NW_005371625.1:68891-74920 GCF_000412655.1 Myotis brandtii
CAAATTAACCATCACTCTGTCACTCCGCCACTCTGCTACACCCACCAGCCAATCAGAGTGACTATGCAAATTAACCCATCAAAGATGGCGGTTAATTTGCATACACAGCCACAGAGTGAAGACTGAAGACAACTGAAGATGGCGGCGGCCAAGGAGCTGGAGCAAGTAGGAGGCTTGGGTTGCTCCTGGTGACGGAGGAGGCCAAGCTTCCTGCCGGCCCTGGACGCCACTCAAGGAGTGGCTGGGGGCCTGGGCTTCGCTCAAGGAGGGGCTGGGGGCGACCCAGGCTTCCAGCCCGCCCTGGCCTCCGCTTGAGGAGCTGGAAAATAAAAAGGAGGGGCTGGGAGCAGCCAGAGCAGAGAAGCCAAGCCTCGCTCTGCGGCCGAACCAAAGGCCTGGGTCCCGGGTGCCGGAGGAAAACCGGTGCCAGCAGCCAGGGGAAGGAAGGCCTATTGCACAAATCTTCGTGCAACGGGCCACTAGTATATATATATTCCATTATCTATATACAATTTCTTTATCCATTCATCCGTCAATGGACACCTGGGTTGTTTTCATATCATGGCTACTGTAAATAATGCTGCAATGAACATGACAATGCATATATCTTTTCGAGTTAGTATTTTTGTTTTCTTTGGATAAATACCCAGAAGTGGAATTGCTGGGTCATATAATAATTTTGTTTTTAATTTTTGAGACATCTATGTACTGTTTTCCATAGTGGCTACACCAATTTACAATCTCACCAACAGTGCATAAGGGTTCCCTTTTTTCCACATCCTCTCCAATATTTGGTATTTCTTATCTTTTTTATGATAGACATGCTAACAGGTATGAGGCCATATCTTGTGGTTTTGATTTGCATTTCTCTGATGATCAATGATATTGAACATCTTTTCATGTGTCTATTGGCTCTCTCTATGTCATCTTTGGAAATGTCTTTTCAGATCTTCTGCTCAATTTTCAATTCGATATTTTTTGCTATTGAGTTGTATAGGTTTTGGGTTTTTTTTACATATTTTTAATATTAGCCCATTTTCAGATATATGATTACAAATATATTCTCCCATTCAGTAAGTTGCCCTTTCATTTTTGTTACTGGTTTCTTTTGCTGTGCAGAAGTTTTGTGTTTTTTTACTATAATGTAGTCCCACTTATTTATTTTTTCCTTTGTTGCTTTTGATTTTGATTAAAAAATAATTGCCAAGACCTATGTCAAGGAGATTACCACCATATTTTCTTCTAGGAGCTTTATGATTTCAGGTATTACATTCAAGTCTTTAATCTATTTTGACCTAATTTGGGGGCATAGTATCAGATAGTGTTCCAGTTTCATTCTTTTGCATGTAGCTGTCCAATTTTCCCAACACCATTTATTAAAGAAACTGTCCTTTCCCCTTTGTATATTCTTGGCTCCTAGTTGTAAATTAATTGATCATACATGAATGGATTTATTTCTGGGCTCTCTATTCTGTTCCACTGATCTATGTGTCTGTCTTTATGCCAATACCATACTGTTTTAATTACTACCATTATGTATTATTTTTTGAAATAAGGGAGTGTGATGCTTCAAACTTTGTTCTTTCTTGAGATTGCTTTGGCTATTCAGGGTTTTGTGTGGCTCCATAAAATTTTTAGGATTATTTGTTCTATTTCTTTGAAAAATGTGATTGATATTTTGATAGGGATTGTATTGGATTTATAGATTGCTTTACATAGGATAGACATTTTAACAGTATTGATTCTTTCAATCCATTGAATATTTCTTTTTACTTATTTGTGTCTTCTTCAGTTTCTTTCATGGAGCCCAGGAATATACATTTTTAATATGCATACTTGCTAGTGATCCTCATGCAGTTGATTGGAGGATAACACCTTGAAAAGTACTGACCTGGTGAATGGCAGTTGGCTGTAACATCTAGCATTCTCTATAGGATGTAGCAGTATTTACAGAGTGTTGTTTTACTAGAAATTATAGCAATATGATGAGATTCAGACAAGGCATATCATATAATGCAGCTAATTCATTGATTTATTTTGACTCACCATAATCATTTATTACTTGGATCAGAAAACTCAGACTTTTTTAAGTGGACTATTTCATTCAAATATGTCCTCTCATTTGAAATAATAAGTCAATATATAGAATATAGATTGAGACATTGTTTCTTGAAATAATTATCTCCTATAACAGTAATACTGTAAATTAGTATTTGGGTGCTGTTCAACATTGCATTGGTTGTCTAAAAGTACAATATGGTGTGAAGCATCCTCTGCCTTTTAGAATCACAAAAATAAATAAATAAATAAATAAATAAATAAATAAATAAATAAATAAATAAATGAAAAAGAAAATCTGTGTATAGCAGCTTACATCAGACGTGAGGAACCCCATTGCTAGAAGGGTGGACACTGAAATCACCTTCCCCTTCTTACTGTCAAGTGGCCAAAAATCATTACAGGCCAAAGTCAAAGACGCCACAGAACATTAAATAAATATTTTGTGAATAAAATTATCAAGCAGATTCAAAACAAGAGCCTTCTACAAATTTAGTTATTTTTAGAATTGAAGTAACACCCCATGGAAAAGGCTGACCCTTTGCAGAAAAATAGTAGCTTAGAGATAGTATATATGAACTTGCCAAGCAATATGTGGATTTAATTTCCTTCTCTGATCAGCTTCATAACACTCCCATCATGGCCTCTGAATGTGGTCTTGCCTGACACAAATGAGGCACGATTCCTCTGACACCTGAGATCAACTACTTATTACCCAAAGAAAAGCCTGGGGTAGATCTCTAACAGAGAGAAGAAGCCTGCTACTAAGGATCAAGGAATAGATGAAAACGTTCTTTGGTGGTTCAAGAGTAGAAGAGGACTGTCTCTGCTACTCTATTATGATTAAAACCACAGGTGAATTTTCTCTGCCCTTAACCTTTCTAAACA
Organism: Myotis brandtii; assembly: GCF_000412655.1. Classification (NCBI taxonomy): domain Eukaryota; kingdom Metazoa; phylum Chordata; class Mammalia; order Chiroptera; family Vespertilionidae; genus Myotis; species Myotis brandtii. The sequence goes on from NW_005371625.1 coordinate 71,838, forward strand.
TTCAGCCTTACATTTCTTTCCCCCCGCTGTTAACATATCATACCAATATTACAGTAAAATTCCATTTTACCAAAATAGGTTGGGACCAAGATCATTTTATTAAAATCATATTTCCTGACAAGATGGAAAACACCAATTTAATTTAAGAACTTCTGTGTGGAGGCGAAAGTAGAGACCTCGAGCCAAGTGAATAATTGTAATGAAAGCTGAAGCTGCCACTGCTCCTCCCTTGGCCCTTTATAAATTAGAATATTTTAAAAAATCAATTATAATTCCATAAAAGGTTCATGAGCTCATGTAATTATCTTACTAGGCAATAACTGCCATTTATATTAGAAAGAGACGATATAAAATTTGTATTTGTTTTAACCATTATAAATGTGCTTAATTTGTTTCCAATTATGTTTGTGTTACTAGGACATCTTATTAATCTGGCCAGTTAAACATGTTGTTTTGAATTTATCCTCATGAGACTTTGTAAAGCCTGAAAATTTATATAGGCTGGTAATTTTGCACCGAAAACAATATTTTCCAGCACAAAATGGAACCACCAACGTGTATAAACACAGAGATGCCTCATAGAGGAGGAGGGGATGGAGCCAGACATATTTAATTTACTATCACTCCTCCACTCTGCAGGAAAGTTCAAAACACACTTTTTCCTGGTTATTAGAACTGACTTTTTCAAATGTTTATCAAATTATGACGAGCAGGAATGATCCCAAACGGACTTGGAATTGCATGAAATTAAGCAAATGCTCTTGGGATGCCTTCTTTAAGTGACGTTACAACTAAAACCCATTTTTGAGAATTACAATGAAACAAGTCAGTGAGAACAAGCACAAGATGCTGGTGCTGGTGATGTTTGTATATTGATTTATATTCATGTTTCAGCTGTTTGAAAAAGTCAAAGAGGTCTGTCCCAACGTGCAGGAGAAGATCAGAGCAGTTTACGCGGACCTCAACCAGAACGACCTGGCCATCAGCAACGGGGACATGCAGGAGCTGCTCTCCTGCACCAACATCGTCTTCCACTGTGCCGCCACCGTGCGCTTCGATGACCACCTGAGGTACTTCCTGTTCCCCTCTCGAGGCTTGTATGGATATGTGTGTGTGCATACACGTGTGCATGCACACATGTGTGTAAGTCTCTCTATGGTTTCTGTTGTTGATTTTTTTATAAAAGATAGTCCCAATGAAAAAAGTACAAAGGAGTAAAACTTCTCCAAAATCTCACATGCAAGAGCTAACCACTTAATACTGTGGAGAACATTCATTCCAGTTTTCCCTTTTTTAAAAAAATATATTTTTATTGATTTCAGAGAGGAAGGGGGAGGGAGAGAGAGAGATAGAAACATCAATGATAAGAGAGAATCATTGATCGGCTGCCTCCTGCACCCCCCACCCCCCCACCGGGGATCGAGCCTGCAACCCAGGCAGGAGCCCCCCACTGGGAATTGAACCTTGATCTCCTGGTTCATAGGTCAAGACTCAACCACTAAGCCATGCCAGTTTTTCTTTATGCATCCATAGTAAAATGGATTTATGTTCAAATCTACAAAAAAGTCATCATATTGAGAACATTTTTGCAAACTGCTCATTTATTTTTTTTATCTTTCATTGTCAATGAATGCTCTGTTATAATTTGTAATGACTACATGATATTCCTTTGTACACATATGTAATATATTCAACCAGTTCTGTATTGGTGGATTGTTTTAATTTTTCACTATTGTAAACAACTCTGCAATGAACTCCTCTGTACATAAATGTTTTTATATACCTTTGGGTGCTTCCTTTTGGGTACGTACCAAGAAGTGGAATTGTTAGGTATGTCTCAAATGTGCCCAGATTAGAAACAGATTATAATTTGTTATATAATGCTAAATTGCTCTTCAAAATGTGGTATCATCAATTTACACCATCACTATGCACACGATTCCCCATTTCAATGCCCACAACAATACTCGATTATAATTCTTTAATTCTTTTTAACATTGTTAATATGATCATAGAAATGGCATTGTGTGGTTTGATTTTTATTTCTTTGATAATTAGAAAGGTTGAAAATGTTTAAATGCCGATTGGTATTTTATTCTTTTGTTCAAATACCTATCCATGGTTTTTGCCTATTTTTCATTTGAAGCATTTTTTTCTTGAAAATTTTATTTTTAAGATTTCTTGAAAGATTTAACAATTCTTTGTTTTTTAAAAGGCTTCAAATATTTTAACAGTTTACCATTTGTCCTCAACTTTGTTTTTATTATGTATGCAGTTATTTGAAATTTCTTCTAGTATTTTTAGTTTCATTTTCACATTTCAATTTTGACCCATTTAACATTTCTTTAGCTTTAAGGGAGCATGAGAAGTCAGGAAAGTTCTGTAAAAAGAAGAGTGAGGTAGTTGTGAATGTAGAGTAACCTTTTTTTATTATTTCTAACACGGTTACTTCTAAAACATTTATTAAATGATTTATTTTTACTTCTTTATTTAAAAAGGAAACTTGTAACATATTAAATTCTCATTTTTGGTTTCATTCAGCTTTCTCTTTCAACATCATAGTATTTTAATTACTATAATTTTTATTTTATTAGGCAAGTATACACACATCATTTTTCAATAGGATTTTCTTGACTATTATCACCTGCTATACTTCGTGATTAAACTTACAATAATTTGCCAGTTTTTTAAAAGGGTTGGAAATTTTATTGGGATTACCTGAATATGTAGATTCATTTAGAAAAACGACATTGGTTCTTTCTATCCAGGAACAATATATTTCTTTCTATTTATTCAAATTTTTTGTCATGACCCTTAATGAAGTTTTATCATTTTTAATAGAGTCTATTTGTTTATTATTAACTAGAGGCCCAGTGCATGAAATTTGTGCATGGGGGAGGGGAGGTCCCCTCAGCCCAGCCTGCACCCTCTCACAATCCTGGACTGCTGGCTTCTAATCATTCACCTGCCTGCCTGCCTGGTCACCCCTAACTGCCCCCACCCTGCCAGCCTGATCACCCCTCACTGCCTCTGCATGCCAGCCTGATCACCCCTAACTCCCCCCCCTCCTGCCCTGGCCACCC
>NW_005371625.1:74970-84794 GCF_000412655.1 Myotis brandtii
TTGTTCAGTTGTTTGGTCATCCCTCACTAACCCCCCTGCCGGCCTGGTCGCCCCATGCAGCCTGCTGTTCAGTTGTTTGGTCATTCCTCACTAAACCCCCCTGCTGGCCTGGTCATAGGCAGCCATCTTGTGAAGATGTGAGGGTTAATTTGCATATTACCTCTTTATTATATAGGATGTGATATATATCTAAATATTGGATTTTGAATCTGTGCCTTTCTTCCATTGTATTCTCTAATTGTTGTTTCTGCCCTTACTGGGTCATCTTATTGTCCATCCAACATTTTTTAGCTGCTTCTGTTTGCTTTCCAGATATACAATGATGTAATCTGACATTGGGTTTGTTAATATTTATATCTGTGAATTTTTTTTCCTAATTACAAGGCTGGAACTTCAGAGCAGTGCTAAGTAAGAGTAGGGATGGTAGGTATACTTGACCCTCTTTTCACCAAGAATCATGATACAGGCCAGCTGTGTTTCCTTCTTCTTAATTCTCTCTAGACATGCCGTGCAGCTCAACGTTACTGCCACCCAGAAGCTCCTGCTCATGGCCAGTCAGATGCCAAAGCTCGAAGCCTTCATACATATCTCTACTGCCTTTTCCAACTGTAACCTGAAGCACATTGATGAAGTCATATATCCATGTCCTGTGGAGCCAAAAAAAATCATCGACTCTATGGAGTAAGTTGGCTCAAATGAGGGGACAGGAGTGAGCAGATTATGTTTGTCTTTGATTCTGTGTTGTCATTCACTGATGAGATAGCAAAGGGGAACACCCTTGAAACAATGTGCTTTGAAATGGTGCTAGCTTTAGCTACCCTGCCCTGCTAATCCCTCCATTCCCAGGTCTTGTTAAATAGCTTAGTCTTGTTATATCATTTAGGATTGAAAGAGGTACTTGGGGATACTTTACATAGAAGTGGTTTCTCACTTCTTAATAAACTCAGTATTATCACTAAAGAAAATATAGTATACTAGAGGTCCTGTGCACAAAATTTGTGCATGGGTAGGGTCCCTAGGCCTGACTGACGATCAGGGCCGATCGGGGCCTTCTGGCTGCCAGCCAGGGCCTTTCTCTATTCCACACAGCCCCCTACTGGTCAGCACATGTCATAGAGAGCGATGGAACTCCAGGTCTCCCAGTCGAACTCCCAAGGGGACACTTTGCATATTAGCCTATGAAAGCTCAGAAGACAAGTTTTGGAGATTGACAAGGATTCAACTTGAGGCTTTGCAACTTACTGGCTATGTGATGCCAAGCAAGTTCCTTGGCCTCTCTGAGCTTCAGTTCCTTCATTGTAAAATGAGGCTAATAATAGTGCCCATCTTATAGTTGTGGTGATAAACTGATAAACACAAGCAATTATTGTAGTGTTAAGGAGTGTTCAATAGCAGTAATCAAAAGGTTAGTAAAGAAAAATGGAAAGAGAAAAGGATTCCTCCAGATCTGGTAGGAGTCAGTCTCTTGACCTGTTTGGCCAAGATACACTTTCCTTACTTTCCTATTGTGCAGGAGAAATAATATGCAGCATTTTCCCCTTCTTGCCAACTAACAGGAACCACTTTATTCTTAGGACATGACTGCAGTCTCAGAATAAGTATGCTTCTGTTTTCTGCTTCTTTGTTCTTCTGCTCTATTTACTAAGTTTGCCTTGTTCCCCCCCACTTTTTTTTACTCTGCATAAAAAGTATCAGAGCAGAGAAAATAGACTATTTCACAGTCAATTTGTCAGATTTTAATGTCATATACTACTGTATTTCCATTTAAGATATACTCTTCAAAAGGAAGCATTAGCTAAATTGAGAGTTCATTCCCTACAGGGCCAACATTTTTATCTCGTGTAGCTCTGAGGATAGATATTTTTACCTGTCATCAAAAATATCCAGGACAAAGAAGAATGAAAGTCCTTTAAAGGACCTGGAGGTGACTTACAGTTGCTAATAAATCATGCTTTGCTTAATTGGTGTAAAGAAAGCTCTCAGAGTGGGGAGTTTGTCGGGATAGATAGAGAAAAGACACACTGATGCCCTAGGTCAGTGCAGGGAAGTCTAAAGCCTCGGGCATTTTCAGGGTGGAATTGAGTTGTCAGTGAGCTGCCTCCTTAAAGTGCTGTCTCTTGGTGCATATGGTGCTTACATATGGATATGCCAGGAGGGGGACAGACCTCCTTTGATTCCAGACCCCGGCACTGAGAGTCCACACTCAGTTCGCTGCTGACCCCTCTGACACCTGAGGTTACAGCACAGTCTGAGGCACACAGTAGTCTCTGAGAGTCCCCCAGAAAAAGAGGGAGGCAGCAAACACTCCGCTCAACCACAGCGAGAGATTTCTCCAGGTACTTCCCTGCCTCCCAAACTGTGTCCAGACACTCAGCACCCCTAGATTTCAAAGCAGAGAATACCTTGATTTATCTCAGGTGTTCAGCCTTTCCCCCACTATATGTCAGCCCATAAAGGCAGGTGATTGCTACATGATCTGTGATCAGACTCTCATTGACACTTGCACAAAATTTATGTTTCTGTCATTTGCTGCTTTCCAAGGAGAAAAATTATTTAAATAAATAGGCAGCCAAACAGAACTAGGAATGAAATTATATTTTACCTCAGCAGAATACATTTTGAATGCAATTAAGGAGTTTAGGTATTTTTTAAAACAGGAAAAAAGTCATAACTACCATTTATTAATTCAAAACTTTATATATGGGACCACCTGTTCAACTGTACCTCTTGGCTCTCCCTTTCCATTTGTGCCACAGTCACACAGAAGTAATCGCTCCTCTAACCAATGGACACAGACACTGGGGTGGTGGGGGCTTGCCAAGGGAATGGCTGAGCGGGGAGGGTCAAGCGGGGAAAAAGGAGACATATGTAAAACTTTAGACAATAAATAAAGAAGTAATCGCTTCTCTCGCATACCACCTGCCTTTGCTTACTAAGCTCTGTTCCTAAAGAGGACTTCACTTCTGCTTCAGACAGTAAAACTCTCCCCTAGAGTCCCTCAGGCTTCAGTGGCCCCATAGTACCCCATATTCATTCTCAACACTGGTTGCTAATCTGTATTTTCCATTAGACAGGGAAGGACAGTGCCGCAACCTTTTGCAGCAAGGATTCAGGATCTGGAGAAGGGGCCACGCATAAATGGATATACTAGACAAGAAATATAAATTTAGAAGGCATGGGGGAAAGCCAGGCGGAGGCTTCAATCTAGTGGCGAAGCTCGCTGAATCTCCAGACCCATCAGCTTTTTATTTACTGGAATACACATTTACCCTTTAGCAAAGCAAACAGACATTTCAATGGTAAAGATTGGTAAACAATGAAAGGATTATTCGGCCAGCAACAGGTAATAATATGCAGATTTTCAGCCCTGCTGAATATCAGAGTCCATCAGCCTTCTCACAGACTCCTCGCATCTACATGCTAACCACTTTTTGGTCCTTGCCTCCAGCAGGGCAGGTGTCTGGCTCTTTTTTGCTCTCCAGTGCCAACACAGTAGAGACTCAAATATTTGCTGAATGAATGACAACTTTTTAAAATATGTTTTTATTAATTTGAGAGAGAGAGAGAGACATCGATATGAGAGAGAAACATGAAGTGGTTGCCTCCTGTATGCACCCCAATCAGGGACAGAACCTGTAACCTAGGTATGTGTCCTGATCGGGAATCAAACTGGCAACCTTTTGGTGCATGGGATGATCTCAACCAACTGAGCTGCACTGGCTAGGGCATGAATGAAAACTTGTTGTTGTCATTAAATGATGATTGTTCATACTGCTCTGGCTTGCGGTGATGGGGTGGAATGGGTTGATGTTTGTTTGTTTTGACAAAAGCAAGAATAGATGACAGAATTTCATAGCAAGTTGATATTTTGGGACGTGAAGTCCTATGTGTAAAATAACTATAAGCTCATATATTACCCCTGTTTCTGATTGCCCATTTTTCTTCTTAAACTTCAAATAAAACCTACTAAGTGTTAGTTTTCAATAACACTTTACGCAATGCCCAGCAACCCATCACCAACTACATCATTGTCCATGACTGTTGCAAGGACTCCTACTATAGATGGAATTTCTTGAAGTTCAATAACATCAAATATCATTAAAGTTATTCTGAATAAATATTAATTCACCTAAATCTAGGCTTGGTTACTTTGTTGATTAATGTATTTATTCTCAGCCTTCTCTGTATTTTAATGGGCCTAAGATTAAAATAAAATTATTTCCCAAGACTTTTAGGTTTCTAATTCCTTGAAAATTTTTACTAACAATAACCCCACAGGGTCTAACAACTGTCCTTATTCTTAGTAATCCAGCTCATTAAAAAAAAAAAAAAAAGAATCTCATTCATTTTTTTTATCCCTAGCACCTGGCATAGTGCCTGGGACATAAGTAGGTCCTTGGTAAATGTTTATTTGACTCAAATAGATGACTTTTAGACAGAGATTTCTTGTGTCCTAGTTGTTATTCTCTAAAATGACTTTAGCCCGTGTTGTGACTTCTATACTCTTTTAATGAAAGAGCTTGAGGAGACACTCAACAATAGAGAGGGGGGCCGAGCGCCTCCTGGGATGTGGGAGCACCTTGGAAATCCTCATGCTACCTCCTGCCTAGAGCTGACTGATGCTGTGAGGCCAGGCTGGCATTGATGATCCATCCAATCTGGGTGTTTTTTTTTCTTCCAGATTCTTAGAATTTGCACCAGGTATACCCCAGAACAAGACACCATGACTTTTTCCGATGGCCTTACCCTAAATCGAACTCAGATGCACAATGCTGGATTTGGTCCTCTGACTGACCTTGTGTTCACCTTTGCCAACCAGCTCCTGCCTTTGGAAATGGATGACACAGAAACAGGCCTTCTCAGTGCCATCTGCTTAATCTGTGGAGGTACCGACTACCTAGCAAACCCTCAGGGGATTCCAGGAACAACTTGCACTTGTAATTTATGGGGGAAACTTCATCTCCATTTTGGAGATATTTTACTTAGAAGAAAGCATGTGAATAAAGCCAGGCATGCATGCATGGGGTTTATTGCATTTTTCTATATTGTTTAAATTAAGTTTGGGATCCTTCTGCTCTGAAATATCAAAATGCTATTTCTACAATTGCCACAGGTACTTTTTTAAAGGTAGCATCACACTATAAAATGAACTGCCTGGGGACATTTTGATGATGTTCCCAGGGACTTGCATGTGCTGTTTGCTAATTTAGTGGCCCGGAATACAAGTCATTGGATTGGCCCCCTACCAACCCTTAGAGGACTGAGATAAAATAAGGCTTTCTTCTTTGTAGTGACCCCTATCAGCTCGCAGGAGGCCGAATCATAGTGGCTAAAAAGTAATGGCTTTAACCCTCCCCATGCTGGCCCCGCTCCCAATCGGGGGCAGGGCCCGCTGGCAAATCACCCTTGGCCCCTCCCCTAGCCAGCCAGCCCTGATTGGGTCCCTATTGGGGTAGGCCCCGCCAGCCAACCTTCCGCTGTCTCCTCCTGACAGGCCTGCCTCCGATCCACCCTGTTTGGGGCCAGGCCAGCCAGACCCCTGTGCATGAATTCATGCATTGGGCCTCTAGTACAGTGATGGTGAACCTATGACACGCGTGTCAGAGGTGACACGTGAATTCATTTTTTTGGTTGATTTTTCTTTGTTAAATGGCATTTAAATATATAAAATAAATATCAAAAATATAAATCTTTGTTTTACTATGGTTGCAAATATCAAAAAATTTCTATATGTGACATGGCACCAGAGTTAATTTAGGGTTTTTCAAAATGCTGACACGCCGAGCTCAAAAGGTTTGCCATCACTGCTCTAGTACATATATAAAATCATTACAATGTACACTTCAGATATTTTACAATTTTATATGTCAATTATACCTTAGTAAAGCTAAAAAAGAGAATCACCCATGACAAACTAAAGTGAACTTCTTTTCCCAGAAAGCCAGTTTAATGGGAATTCCAGTCTGGGAAATAAAAGATGGTTTGTACTTTTTTCCAAAAACTTTCCTAGTTGCCTAAGCCCAAGTGATCCTGCTCAGTGTTGTTAATAAAGGGAATGGGACTGTGAGTCTCAATATGACACGTACCATCCCTGGCCCATCCTTCCCAGCTCACCCCATTTTCTGTCCCTCCCACAGCTCCCTTTCTCCACTCCCTTCCTTCAGCCCACATCTGAAGCTTCCAGAATCCTGATGGTCCTGAACCATTCCCAAAAGATAACATTTGATTGTAGCAGTATAAAAACTTCAGCATAAACACATTTAAAATTAAAACTTCAATTAAGAGTTAATGCTTTTAATTGGTATGACAAGCATGGCCATTAATCAGTGTGAAGCAACTGATTTTCTTGGCTCTTATACCTGCCTTGTCTTCTGCCCCTCATCACAACCATCACAGACATTTTATCATGATGTGTGCCACCATACTGACTCATCTCTGCCTTTATATTTCCAGCTTCTACATAGTTGGTGATATTCACCTTTAGGAACTCATGTGCATACGTGGACCAGGGATTACCAGTTAAATTTCACTTTTTCAGTGCAGTTATTTTTTTTTTTTAATACATATAACTGACCAGAAAAGATAGGGCTTTGGGGCTGCTGCTGTCCATATTTTTCAGGCCAAGGTAACTTCTCTTAATGGAGCTAATGATGGAGAAAAGGTCTTTTGCACCTTTATTAAAACCTGAAATAACTAATAAGTAGAAACATGGATCCATACATATTTACTGCTTTATTTGACATACTTAGATCAATTCAGTAAATAAGCACTAAGAAGGGAAGGATGGCTGTGAATCATTGTGGAGCAACTATTGTCAGCAAAGACCCTTTCAGATAATTCCTTAACATAATATTGTAGGGTTGATATTTTCACTGCTGTACTAAGAAAGGCACAAATGCTTAGAGATGCTAAATAACTCTTCAAAAGGCTCTCATCCAGTAAGTCACAGAGAGAATCTCCTCCATAGCCATGTGATTCTGGCCACGTGGCTTTAGTCTTTCCAGTTTACCCACAGACTTGGCAGAGCCAGAGGTTAAAAGGCACTTTCTTAAAATATAGATAGATTGTGCTCTCAAGGAGCTCACAATCAAACGCAAACAGAGCAGGGTAGAATTGTACTTGGGGAGTGGTGGAGAAGATGGGACATATTAAGTCGATGGAATTGGAGGGAGTGGAAAGACTATTAAGAAAGGCATAGGGGATAAACTTGGAAGAACAGGTGGATTGGGGTGCATGCGAGGCAGAGCAACTGGAACCAGCAAACCTGGGGCACATTTGGGATATAGATGTCAGTCCACTTTGGTAGCATACCTTCTCTGTGCAGGGAATCCATTAGTGATCAAGCTGGAGAGATAGGCTGGGGCCCTGCTGTGGAGATTGTGAATACCACCAGAGAAGATTGTGAATACCATGCAGAAGACTGCACTTAGCTCTGTAGGCAGTGGGGATCCAGTGAAGGAGGACCCGCGTGTGCGTGCGTTTGATGGCAAGGGCTTTAGTCAGTTGTTTTATTTTGCTTTAATTAAGGAAAGATGTGGATGAAAGTGAGCTGTAGGTAATATGGTCATGGAGGGGAAGGATTTTACATAGATTGGCTTGGGGAGTAGCCAGAGGCAGACCCATTACCTGAGATCCAGTGGTGGAGAGGACTAGAATGGGCGTGGCAACAGATAAAAAAAACCAACACCTATGTGAATTTGGAGAAGAAATACAATAAGACATGGTAATGCTTTGCATATGGGCCTTACACATATTTAATTAGCTACCAGATTAGAATATGCATATTGTCACAGTTTGCATTTCTATAACCAGGAATTTAATTCTTTTAAAGCTTCATTGTATTGAATTTTTTTACTCAAAGAAGCAATGCCTTTCTGAGAGCTAATCCCAATTTAAGTTGTAATGACTTAAATTTGTGAAGTGGAGTTCTTTTAAATTAGTGATTCCCCAATTTGCCTGGCCATAAGAATCACCAAATTATTAGGTTATCAGCCCTAAAAATTGAATTAGTGGTTCCACAGTGGTACCTTAGAACCACCCAGGGAATCTGGAAGTTTATCTGAAGCCTCACATGAGTGATTTATGAGCTGGCCAATCTGGGAAACAGTGTGTTAAAGTGCTTTCTCGTTGAGCAGTTTGCATCAGCAGTGGGGTTCACTCCTGTTCCAGTAACAAGTGTAGCCTCTTTTTCCCACACCCCTCACCTTCTGGTGTCCTTTAATTTCTCAATGCTCTAATTCAATAAAAAGTCCCCAATAGATTTGTACCTACTAAAAATCACACTTTTGAAGCTACCAGGTCACCCAAAGCCACAGCTAATTTGCCGTGTGAAAAAAAAAAAAAAGTGTTTCTGGATCTTTTAGTTTCCAGATGGTATTATCTCAAGATGGCATCTAAGTAGCTGACACAAAATTGAAAATTCTGTGTACTTTTAATATGACCAAGTTGAATAATTGTCGTGTTGTCAGGCCACTGGAGACCAAAATAAGTGTTCAATCCGTTTGGAGGGAAAATACAAAGGCTCATTCAACACAGCTCAGATATATTTCTTCTCCCCAGTAAAGCATTTAAATTTACCCTGAAGCCAATGCTGACAAATTAAAGTTGGTCAACATACACAGAACTTTAGCTTTTTCAACACTTTCCTCCACCACCGCTGCTCCATTCTCTACAAAGACATCCCCTTTCCCACAGTCTTCCTACAACCTCAGTTCCTTCTGAGTCCACCCATTCCCTCCTATCATTGGCCAGCTCAGCTTACCAAAACCTTATACAGCAGTGATGGCGAACCTTTTGAGCTGGTGTGTCAGCAATTTGAAAAACCCTAACTTAACTCTCGTGCCGTGTCACATATAGAAATTTTTTGATATTTGCAACCATAGTAAAACAAAGACTTATATTTTTGATATTTATTTTATATATTTAAATGCCATTTAACAAAGAAAAATCAACCAAAAAAATGAGTTCGTGTGTCACCTCTGACACGCATGTCATACGTTCGCCATCACTGTTATACAGAATGTAAATTGGCCAATCAAGACCATCCTATAGGAGAGCACCCATATACTGAATTAAATAGCTGGTTCCTGGGGGTAGAAAGGTGATTAGACACAGAGATAAAAAAACATAATCTGTGCTCTACTGGGATTATTGAAAAGTGGGGAAACAGACCAGTGAGCAATTACATAGAACATGATGATTGTATTAATCAAGGGAAGAACTAATTCAGATGAGAGAAGGAAAGAACAGACGTTAGTTACCATTAGGCTTACTCTGAAAGCTTTGCCTAGTACACTGGTCAGCTTGCCTTGCTCATTGAATAAGAAAATTAGGAGAAAAAGTATATATTCCTCTTGCTGCCTCATTCACTAAATACATAAATTTATCCCTCAGCCCAGCCTGCACCCTCTCCAATCTGGGACATCCCTCTCACAATCCGGGACTGCTGGCTCCTAACTGCTCACCTGCCTGTCAGCCTGATCACCCCCTAACCGCTCCCCTGCTGACCTGATTGACGCCTAACTGCTCTCCTGCGCTGGCCTGATCACCCCCCAACTGCCCTCCCCTGCGACCTGGTTGCACCCAACTGTCCTCCCCTGTAGGCCTGGTCCTCCCCAACTGCCCTCCCCTGCAGGCATGGTCACCCCCAGCTGCCCTCCCTGGCAGGCCTGGTTGCCCCCAGCTGTCCTCCCCTGCAGGCCTGGTTTCCCCCAGCTGCCCTCCCCTGCCAACCTGGTTACCCCCAGCTGCCCTCCCCTACCGGCCTGATCGCCCCCAGATGCCCTCCCCTACCAGCCTGGTAACCCCCAGCTGCCCTCCCCTGC
>NW_005371625.1:84975-89128 GCF_000412655.1 Myotis brandtii
CCCCCAACTGCCCTCCCCTGCAGGCCTGGTTGCCCCCAACTGCCCTATCTTGCTGGCCTGTGCCCCCAACTGTCCTTCCCTGCAGGCCTGGTCACCCCCAACTGCCCTCCCCTGCAGGCCTGGTTGCCCCCAACTGCCCTATCTTGCTGGCCTGTGCCCCCAACTGTCCTTCCCTGCAGGCCTGGTCACCCCCAACTGCCCTCCCCTGCAGGCCTGGTTGCCCCCAACTGCCCTATCTTGCTGGCCTGTGCCCCCAACTGTCCTTCCCTGCAGGCCTGGTCACCCCCAACTGCCCTCCCCTGCAGGCCTGGTTGCCCCCAACTACCTTCCCCTGACAGCCTGGTCGCCCACAACTGCCCTCCCCTGCCGGCCATCTTGTGGTGGCCATCTTGTAATGACATGAGGGCATTGTGAGAGGGTGCAAGGATCACCTAGGCTTTTATTAGTATAGATGAATGATATTAAGAGGTTGATTCAATAAGTTTTAAACCAGAAAGGTAAGTAATATTTAGAGGAAATTGTGGGCATGTATACACACACACACACACACACACACACACACACACACACACACACATTGCTTTCTGAAATCTTTAATAACTTTTAACTTCTTTCTAATCAATTTAAGTAATTTAGAATTTGGGACCAGTGGGTTCAAAATGCCTTCTTGAGTGTGCCAAAGGACATTGGGTTAATTTCAGAAATACCTTTTGGTTTCCATGCTAACTTATATGCTGTTTTGAAAATGAATGGAGAACAAACCACAGCAGCAAATCAAAGTTGGGTAAAGAAGAGCATGAACTGATTGTACACCCATCAGGGATGTACATACTTGTTACGCTCCTCTCTGTGAACTCGGGAAGTGGCTGGGTGAAACAATGGCCTGTTTGGCTGCGTTAGAAAAGATTAATTTGAAACCAGTGACTGCCTCTGTAGATTTATGCTCCTTGGTTGCTTCACCAAAATTAAGAATGCCTTAGGTTGATGGGCTCATTTTGTTTTATCAAAAAGCTTTAAGTGCAGTTGTGACTATTTCTGTTGGTCCTCATCATAACCTAAACATTTAGAACAGATGTAATCATTGCCATTTTTACAAGTGAAAATGGGGGAAATGAGAGGATAATATGACAAAATACAGGTGGAGCTACGAATGGTAGAGGGAGGCCATCTACAGAACACTATACCTTCTCTTGCGTTTGTGTTCTTAGAAACCTATGAAACCAACATTTTCTAAGAAGCTAGCTCACCCAACTTGATAAAGCCTCTAAGCATGCCCTTTCGGTGCAGACCAACGTCAGGACAGTAGCTGGTGCCAGCACGTGACATACACTCCTAGTGTGTGGTTGGGTCTGCAGTTTTCTTAGAATGGTTTTTCTTCGCAGCCTTTTCCCCCCCATTGGCCCCCTCCAACTTACCCTCCCCATGCTTTCACTGCTCTATCATCTGTCCATGAGTTATGCATATATGCATGTAAGTTCTTTAATCTCTTCCTGCCCACCTCCACCCCCCTTCCCTCTGAGTTTCATCAGTCTGTTCCATGCTTCAATGTCTCTGGATCTATTTTGTTCATCAGTTTATTTTGTTCATTAGATTCCACATATAAATAAGATCATGTGAATTTTGTTCATCAGTTTATTTTGTTCATTAGATTCCACATATAAATAAGATCATGTGATACTTGTCTTTCTCTGACTGGCTTATTTCACTTAGTGTAATACTCTCCAGGTCCCTCCATGCTGTCTCAAAGGGTAAGATACAGTTTTTTTTTATATAGCTGCATAATATTCCATAGTGTACTAGTAAGTGTACCACAGCTTTTTAATTCTAGGAACTTCTCAAACTTTCCCTATTCGATTTAAACAAAAGGGATGTGAATATCTAGAAAGCATTCAGCACTAATAAATAGCAGCAAAGTGAAAAACCAAACATCATAGACACTGCTCATGTTCCACTCGAACATCAAGGGAGAGGTGTTAAAATGGAGAGTGGAGTTTCTGAACAAGTCCTGGCATAAATACATCTTAACTGCTCACCAGTATGCAATGGGAGCAAAGTGGTAACAGCTAAGATTTTTCTGCAATCAAAATAGTATGACTGAGCTCAGTTTTATAAGACAGGAATAAATGCATCAAATCATACTAACACAGTTAAGAAATCTAATTTTTAAAAACTATATTATAGCAAAAGTTTGAGCAAATAGGTCTGCCAGCAAAGAGAAACATTAAGTATTTAATTGACAATAATTGTATTGCTCTTTCAAGAACTGCAGTAGACTTTAAGATTATAAAAAATGGTTCTGACACCTTTAAATAAAAGATAAGGATGATGCCATGGTAACTCAGTTGTTTATGATACATGTCTTGTTGTAAGTAGAAGTGTTCCATAATCACTATTACCACTGCTTCAGAGTACTGTAACCACTCTATGTGGTAGACTATTAGTAGTTATTAAGGCCTTTCAGAATTCATTGGAAATCTCTGGAAATAATTACCAAGTTATTAACATAGACTCTAAACAGACCTTTAAAATATTTTCATAGATTTGCTAAAATAGATTGTAAGTCTACTGTAAGTACTGGTAGTTGCTTTCATTTGTTGAGGCATTGAATGGAATTTTAAAAATTAAAAGCTGAAATTTGCAAGATTGGTTGGTGCATTGGGTTTTAACTGGATGGCAATGACTGAGTGGGGTGGCCACAGAAGCACCTTAGACGAGAGAGCCTTTAAAAGCCACAAATGCACCCAGCATGCTCCTGGGCTCATGATTGGCATTCACAAACGTGTTCCATGAACATATACTTCTGACCCTGTTGGAGAGAAAGTCATTGAAGATAGAGATTATTTATACTAATAAAAGTGTAATATGCTAATTAGACCAGATAGCCAAACAACCTTCCAGACGTCATTCTGGACGTCCTTCCGGACTAAGCCGCTGTGGCGGGGGCCAAGGCAGAGGCAGTTAGGGGTGATCAGGCAAGCAGGGGAGCAGTTAGGGGCGGTCAGGCAGTCAGGTGAGTGGTTAGGGGCAATCAGGCAGGCAGAGGCAGTTGGGAGCAATCAGGTAGGCAGCCAGAGGTGGTTGGGGGTGATCAGGCAGGCAGGCGAGTGGCTAGGGGAGATCAAGCAGTCAGCCAGAGTGGTTAGGGGTGATCAGGCAGGCAGGCAGGTCAGCAGTTAGGAGCCAGTGGTCCCAGATTGCGAGAGGGTGCAGGCCAGGCTAAGGTACCTCTCCCCACCCCTGTGCACGAATTTCATGCACCGGGCCTCTAGTTTGCAATAAGGTAGATTTCATAGCTGTTAAACCTGTCCATCTAGGTGGGAGGAGGTAGGATTCACCTGGTGAGATTGGGCTCAGCCATTGTACATGATTTGGACAGGTTCCCACTCAGCCTCACTCTCTAGTGACTGTTCTCAATTCCAGAACTCAAGCTAGAACATGGACGTTTTATTTGATTGTCTGTGGCTCACAGTGTTTTTCGGTCTATTGTGTAACATTTGTTGCTGGAATTCTTTTTTCCTCGGACTAACTTTAGGTGGTTAGATGATGCTATTATTGATGAGATCACGCCCAAGCTGATTGGGGATCGGCCCAATACGTATACCTACACCAAGGCCTTGGGGGAGATGGTGGTGCACCAGGAGGGCGGCAACCTAAACATTGCCATCGTGAGGCCCTCCATCGTGGGAGCAACCTGGCAGGAGCCTTTCCCAGTAAGTCCCTTCACCCCTTCACAGGACTCCTTGCTCTGCCTCCAGGCCAGCGTCCTTCTAGCCCAGTCGCTTTCTGATCTCTCTCTCTCTCTCTCCCCTCTCTCTCCTCTCTCTCTCTCTCTCTTTCTCTCTCTCCCCACCTCCCCCAGGATGTATAGCTGCACCCGCTATATTAGGGCAAAATTCCACTTTTGCTTCAGGAATTATTTAGCCTGAAACTCCTCTGGGACTTACTGATCTGGAGTTGGCTGGAGATCTTAAATTAGCTTCTCATTAACTCTAGTCTTAAATTTTCCATAGGAGGTAGTTTCATTTCTTGCCTTTCCCACTATAGTTTAAATATAGCAGACTGGCCCTAGCCATTTTGGCTCAGTGGATAGAGCGTCAGCCTGTGGACTGAAGGGCCCCGGGTTCGATTCTGGTCAAGGTCACATGCCCGGGTT
>NW_005371625.1:97762-98239 GCF_000412655.1 Myotis brandtii
CTCTCTCTCTTATTTTTGTTTCTCTCTCTCTCTCTCTCTCTCTCTCCCCCCTCTCTCTCTTCTCTCTTCCTCTCTCTCTCTCTCTCTCCCCACCTCCCCCAGGATGTATAGCTGCACCCGCTATATTAGGGCAAAATTCCACTTTTGCTTCAGGAATTATTTAGCCTGAAACTCCTCTGGGACTTACTGATCTGGAGTTGGCTGGAGATCTTAAATTAGCTTCTCATTAACTCTAGTCTTAAATTTTCCATAGGAGGTAGTTTCATTTCTTGCCTTTCCCACTATAGTTTAAATATAGCAGACTGGCCCTAGCCATTTTGGCTCAGTGGATAGAGCGTCAGCCTGTGGACTGAAGGGCCCCGGGTTCGATTCTGGTCAAGGTCACATGCCCGGGTTGCGGACTCAATCCCCAGGGTGGGGTGTGCAGGAGGCAGCCTATCAATGATTCTCTTTCATCATTGATGTTTCTATCTCTCT
>NW_005371625.1:99701-126443 GCF_000412655.1 Myotis brandtii
TTTAAAAAAATTAATTTCCAGGGGGCGCTGAGTAATATTTTTTCTGGAAAGGGGGCGGTAGGCCAAATAAGTTTGGGAACCACTGATTTAGGAGTTTTCTTTTTGTAAAGCCTTTGAGCATTGAGGACCATGCCTGTAGTTTTCTCTCATTACCACAAGATGGGGGTGTTTCCTCCTTTTCGCTGATCATTAATAGTTTGAATTAATGCAGCGAACTGGGAATGCAATAAAAATCATATTCACAAAGATTATTAAATTCTTGATTATAAAACACATACAAGAGTTTCTCTATGTGTGGATATAAATTATATAAATGCATAAAATACATCAGTAACCAGTTCTTAATAGATACAAGAAAGAACCACCAACTCGGGCAAAGATTTCAAATTAAAAATGGACGGATAGAGGAAACACTTTTCAGCAAACCTCTCACAGACCAGGAGAAACGTTACTGGTTTCTCTGGGCCAACAGCCCTGTGTATGTGTCCCCTGCCGTGAAGACTGGTTCAGCCTGAGCTGGGCGGGAGGGGGGCGGGGCGGGGTCACAGTTCATATTGAAGCATTTTAGGACCAGAACCACAACTCCACTCTTTAGGACAATGAACCGCAATTCAATTCTCTGAGTTTACAAACCTCATACCTCAGACACTGCCTGTGTTCTCAGAGTGAGGTCCAACAGGAACTAAAATTCAAATATAAGACAGTGAATTATGACCACTTGTCAAAGACAGTGAGAATGAACCTTCTGATTTCTTTTTTGCTCTAGCAGCTCCTCTCTTTTTGTTCTCTACCTGCCTTCCTCTTCTTTAAGGCTTAGTTATGGGTGGACATTTGGTAACTTAGAATATAATTAATTATTTTCACATGACCCTAGAGTGTGTCTTGTTACATTGTTTACAAAACTGCACATTTACTCAGTTATCTAAAATTTTCCAAACTGATTTCTTATGTCCAAAGGAAGGGGAATCAGTTACAACAAATTAGGAACATAAGAAAGTGCTAACAACCACTGAAAATCAATGTTGGAAATATGTAGGGTATAAATAATTAATTCATAAAATAAACACAACTTTTTAGTTATTAACTGACTTATTAACATGAATAATTTCCAATTCTTACATCTATATAACATCAGTGATCTGTGAGGTGAACTAAGATACCAAAGGAAAAGTTTCCCAAGTAATAACAAAGTTGTTAAATGGTAGATTTTTACTAATTTTTAAAAATAAATATTTCTTAAACTTTTAGTGTCTGCTCTTGCTTGTAAATTAGTAAGCACTAGCAGAAAGCATCATTAGGAAATGGTAAACTAAGTGGGAAATTGGGGAAAACTTAATGCTTATGAATTAATTTTTAAGATGTGATAAACTATTCTTGGTGTTTGTTAATTAACTAAATATATTACCTCTCACAAATTTGAGGACTTTCACTCCCTAAAGGAACCTAGGACCACTCACTAGTGTTTCATAAAAGTGTTGGCATTTGAGATGAATGTATCTGGAAGGCTGGACAGGCTGTGACATCAGCCTTGGTATAGTAGCCTCGTAAGCAGTGGGTCAATGGTAGCTGTTATTACTAACAGCATCAGTATTATCTCCAGCTGTTACTTGAGACCTGGCTCAATATTTTATGTTCTTCCCGTGCAGACAGGGAAAGGGTTTCTCCGGGCCCTGAGAGCTACTCCAATGGCTGTGGCAGATGTGATTCCTGTTGATACAGTCGTCAATCTCACCTTGGCTGTGGGATGGTACACAGCAGTTCACAGGTGAGGATGCTAACTAATCTGGCTTTCTTTCAAATATTTAATGATAAGGAGGGTGAATATATTAGGCCTATTTTCAAAATATATTCATTGTACTGTAGAAGACCCTAATTGTGATAGGGTATATGTTTCAATATTTTACATAGTTCCAAATATATGCATTGAGTTGTTTTATAAGTACTATTTAATACTTCATTGATCATAAAGTAACACCCTTTAAATTATTAAACCATATAATTCTTTTTTTAAAATATGTTTTTATTGACTTTGTAGAGAGAGTGGAAGGGAGAGGGATAGAGAGATAGAAACATGGATGAGAGAGAAGCATTGATCGGCCGCCTCCTGCAAGGCCCCTACTAGGGATCGAGCCTGCAACCCCGGCATGTGCCCTGACTGGGAATTGAATTGGAATCGAACCAGTGACCTCTTGGTTCATGGGTCAAAGCTCAGCCACTGAACTACACCGGTTAGGCAAATCATATAATTCTTGATAACAAAAAAGCTTTTCTGACATGTGTAAAAAATAAAAAATAAATAAAATAAATTTAGCACTGTTCTTAATGGCAAAATTGGTGGCATCACCACTGATAGTAACCTAAAATAGAGCTTCCTGTTTTAAAGACAAAGGAGAAAAAAGGGGGTAAAATGAGACCATATTTTATGTTTCACTGACCTGCTCAGTTCCTGATAAATGCTAAAGTTCAGACCACCACGTATGGGTTATTTACTGAAACAAAGAAAAAGAAATGGTTGTTTGTATATTTGGCTCTGTTAGTAAATGATAAACAGAATTAAATGTTTTTTTGAGTCAGACTTTCCAAACCAGCAGGACTTAGTTGGATTTAGGAAAAAACCTAGCCTGTAGTCTTGCCCAATAAACATGTCCATAATTTAGAAATATGATCATTCTCATCATTATTGATGCCAAAATTTCTGTTGGGGTCTAAGTTTGTTGTCTTGCAAAATCGAAGAATGAGTTCATGGACAAAGAGATGAGCAAAAGCAAAGTTTATTAGAGATAGTAAAGTAATAAAGCTCCCTGCAGCAGAGAGGGGTCCCCAAATGGGTTACCACCAAAGCTTCTTTGTCTAGGGGTTAATATGTGCCCTGCTAACTTTCCATTGGTTGGTCTGAAAAATTCTGCTCTAGCAATATCCATACATTTTAAACTTCAGGGTTTCTGCCTTTAACTGCCTAGTCTCTTCTAACTCCTCATCATGACACCTCAATTTGCTCCACAAATATGTCAACCTATTTCCAATCTCTTACACACACACACACACACACACACACACAGTATGTCAACCTATTTCCAATCTCTTAAACACACACACACACACTCACACACACACACTTTTCCTCCACTTCTTCCATTTTGCTTAACCAAAAGAAGGAAGATTGCCTAGGTTACCTTACTCATGAGAATTACTGAAACATCCTTTTAAAAATATTATTTTCCCTTATCTTTCTTTGATGATTTCTCCATTTTGTTTTATTTACCTAAATTTTCTTCTATTTTCCAGACCTAAGTCAACGTTAATCTACCACTGTACTTCTGGTAACTTGAATCCCTGTTACTGGGGCAAAATGGGTAAGTGCCCATAGCAATGTAACTACATCACTACTATGTCTGCCACAGGGGAAAAATTAGACCAATTGAGTCACGAAGCTTAGAATCTAATGGGGAAAAACACACACAAAAAAAAAACAAGAGCTAAAATAATTACAACTGTGTATGTGTAAGAGTTAAGTATAATATACCAAAGAAGGGTCAGTGGGAACATCTGCATGACTATAAGAAATAAGCAGTCCGTTAGTTATAGAGATTTTTAAAAATAAGTAAAACCAAGTAGAAGTCAGCAATAAGCAATGTCAGTGATCAAACACTGCTCCTGTGGGGGCCACTGTTCCTGCTGCGGCCACTGTTCGCTACATTGCTACATCCCTGACAATGTGAAACGACAAAGTAGATTTAGAAAAGTCCAACAATATAAACTGTTATTGAGTCAGGGATACTCTTCACTAATTATGCAGTTAGCCATAAGAGTCAACTTGAGCCCTGGCTGGTGTGGCTCAGTTGTTGGGTGCACTCCTGTGCACCAAAAGGTTGCTGGTTTGATTCCCAGGCAAGGGGGCATGACCGAGTTGCAGAAGGTAGCCGATTGATGTTTTGCCCTCACATTAATGTTTTTCTCTCTTTCCCTCTCCCTTCCTCTCTCTCTCAAAATCAATAAAAATATTTCCTTTAAAAAAGAGGAACCTTGAAGGTGTCTGGTTGAATTGATGAATCCTGCATAGAACAGAACATTAGCTAACCAATCTTGAACTCCTTTGTCAATTTAGGAGTTGATTTTCTTGTCAAAATCTGAAACTTTAGATCACCTAGCTATTTTTAAGTACTAGATGTAGAAAAAAAAATCAAATGTACTTAATATTTTAGAATCTGATTTCTAATTCAGAACACTTAATGTGCTATCTGTAAAGTTATCACTTCAATGAAAATTAAGTGAAATTCTCTAGCAGTAAAGTTCTTTAGAGCATATATCCAGTTATTTAGATTATCTAAATAATTCTGAAAACATATGGAAATAAAAATATAAAAAATATATCTCCTCTACCACAATAACAGAATTAAAATATCATTCATAAAAAAAGGCATTAGTAGCCACAAACAAGATATTTTAAGCTCTTAAATAAAAAGATGTTACATGTAAATTCTATTGCTGAGATTCAAAATAGTCTTCTTCCATGCCAATCATTCTTATTATCTGTTTTATGGAATTATAGAATCTCATAGTTGAAAGTGATCTTAAAAATAATCTGGGGTGTTTGCTTTATTTTACATATGGGACCGAGACTAAATGATTTATTCAAATTCATATGGGGAGCTGGTGCCTGAGATTGAAGACAGGTCTCTTGCCTCCCTTGAATGTGTAGTAACCACTCCACTAGTGATTCTTAAAAGTAAATATAAATTCCTCTGGGAGGAAAACAGTCCAGATGTTTCTTGAGAATCTTTTCTGTATAGGGTATATATTTTTTCATGTAGATTTCCAAGTATCTTTTAAAGCAATAATCTTATTACCATAATAACTGCTGTCTTCATCATAACTGAATAATGCATTTATGCATATTTGAAAATTCTACATAGAGAAAATGAAAATGGAATACAAATGAATATTGAAAATTATTACTGACTTTGCAAATGTACATTAAAAATTTTAACGTGGCTTTTTCTAAGTAAAAATATATAAAGAAAAAAATATTATGAAAAAAAACCTCTGGAGATAAGAGTAGATAATTGAGTCTGATGTATTCCCAGAGAAGTAGAAATCCCAAAGAAGTAAAAGACTGTGGTCTTTAAAGTGAACCAGCACAGAGGAGTCCTGCCTTTACCGTCTCTCTTTCCCTGAAGCCCTGAGGTTTAAGGTTTAAGTAGCCCTTTATAAGGTTTAAGTAAAATGTTACGAAACTATCCTGGTGGTTCCTAAAGTAGTGATCCAAACAAGGAAATATGGCCCTTAGACTCTGTCTTGGGACTTTTAGAACAGGCTAAATAACCCTGAAATTGAATGATGGATTTAAGTTTTTCTGAATAACATTCACTATATTGATTAAAACTATTTCTTGTAGAAGTTGTTTTAGAGTAAAGATTTCAAGAAAAGGATCCAATTCTTAACCTATTCACTGCTTAAAATTTGCAGGTGATTACTTGCCAGGATAAAAATCTTAGTAATGTTCTCAGAAATTGAGTCTTGACTCTACAAAGCAAATACGTATTCTTTATTGTTTTGACCCATTGCAAATGCCATCCACCACAATGGGTTTATGTGCTCCAGACTTACTCCTTATTTCATCCCCTGCTCCCCGTCACCCCACCCAGGATTCCAAGTCTTGGCAACCTTTGAAAAAATTCCATTTGAGAGAGCTTTTAGGAGGCCATATGCTGACCTTACAACCAACACCATCATAACCCAGTACTGGAATGCCGTCAGCCACTGGGCCCCTGCCATCATCTACGACTTCTATCTACGACTCACAGGAAGGAAGCCCAGGTGAGAAGCTGGGTCAACAGCTTTGAGAGTGTGGCTGCATGGAAGATTAAGGCCCCACAGTCCTTAGTCCTCCCTTCAGCTGGGGATCAGAGGTGACAACTGAATCTCACACACACAAACATACAACTTTAGGGATAACCAAAGCAACAGTAGTGACAAGCCCCATACCTTTAAAATCCTCCATGATAATAAAGGAAGTTAAATGTTAAGGAACTTGCTTGATGAATTCAGCAAGTACTCATCCACTAAAAAAGAAAAACATCTGAGACCCTTGTGTCTGGGGTTTTCTAAATTGTTAGGTAATCTTCAAATGTACAATAATGATACCAGCCTCAATTACACACACATGGGAAGACGCATTTTCATTCTCACAATGCCCAAAGAGGACATGCTCATCATCCCAATTTCACAAATGAGGAAACAGAAGCTAAGGGGAAAATTGCAAATGGTCTCAAAGTAAGTGATGGAGGAAAGATCTGGAGAAATCTGGGCTAGATTTACTGCCACCTGGAAGTGAGTAAAGACTTTAGCAGCGGTTCTCAACCTGTAGGTCGCGACCCCTTTGGGGGTTGAACGACCCTTTCACAGGGTTCGCCTAAGACCATTGGAAAACACATATATAATTACATATTGTTTTTGTGATTAATCACTATGCTTTAATTATGTTCAATTTGTAACAATGAAATTGGGGGTCACCACAACATGAGGAACTGTATTAAAGGGTCGCAGCATTAGGAAGGTTGAGAACCACTGCTTAGAGGGAACAGGGTAAACAGTATGCAGAGCTTAGGTGCTGTCACCATGTTGCTGTTTGACACAGGACATACTCTTTTATCTCTGTCTCACTTGAATATTACATGTGTCTGAGGAGCCATCATTATCATTACCAAAGGCAACTTCTGCAACCAAGAATCAGAAATATGAATAGTCTTGCCTTTGGTGCTAGCTTCTTTATAAAGGAGAAAGTTTTTCTCAGCATGTTTCATTTCCATCCTTATTAACGGAGCAAGTGACTAAAACATAGGCACTGTAGAGTTTATTTAAATTTTGCAGAGACCTTATTAAGAGCTCATCACTCAGTAATTGTCAATTTCTCCTTGAACAAAGTGAAAAGGGGACACTGTGGCTATGGGGAAAATATTTGTATGGGGCTTATTACATAAAAATGGGAAAAGAAAAACAACATTGTAAGCAGAAATGCTCAAGACTTTATAAAATATATCAAGGATGGAAGAAGACCTATATAAAGAGCAAAGTTTAGTAAGTAGAAAAGACAAAGAAGGGACCCAATACAAATCTTTATGAATTTTGTTCTTGAGAAATTAAATTGTAATATTTGTGGAAAATTGGTAAGTTTGTTTTTGATAGACATTTTAATAATAATCTTTATGGCAGAAAATGCTAGAGTCCTTCTAGAACCTTCCCTCACCTCGTGTATTTGATCTATGCATTTACAACCACATATGGAAATACATATAGGTTTGCTTTGAGGTAAACAAATACCAGCGCACATGAGTTTTTTTATAGAATGTGCCACTGGTTTGGCGAAGATGCTGAGGGGTGGTTTTGCTGGATTGGAGCATATTTGGTTGCCCTCAACAAAGGTTCTGTCCATTTGCAATTGTCAAAATAAAAACAACAAATGGCATCTCTTTGTTACTTTTATTTGAGCCCCAAGTCCTTAGCACTCCCTTGTGTTAATCAAATATTCAAGTTTTGTTCATTAGACATTCAAGTTTTCTCCTCCATCAGTTGTTCATTAGACATTATTAGACATTCAAATTTTCTCTACTCTGAGTTGCTATTTCTCATCTATTTTTCTATTGGGTTGGCCTTAATAATTTCTGGAAACTCGTGTGTGTGTGTGTGTGTGTGTGTGTGTGTGTGTGTACACAACTATATTTGATGTATTTCCTCTAAGTCTATTCCTTATAGCTTTGAAAATGAAATTTTTATAATACAAGGGGAGCTACAAATAAGTTTGGAGTCTGACTTCACCAGTTTAGCCACATGAGCCCTAAATTACTTAACCTGCCTGAAGCCTAACTTTCTCACCTGTAAAAAAAAAAAAAAAAGAAAAAAAAAGATAGTAATAGCTATTTTATATGGTTTTGAATAAGAGCGTGTAGAATACAGTAACACTATTATTACTAAAAAAAGTTCTAAATTTTTATGTGATAAAATGAATCACGTTTTGGCTTTTGCATTTTATGTATTAAGAAGACCTGAGAATAAGAACTGTATTTTTTCTTTATAAAAAAAATACTATTGTGCTGATAAAGTCCTGTACATATAATATCATTGCACGATGATTAAGAATTAAAACAAATCTACTGAAATTACATCAGTTACATCAGAGTTATAGATGCATGAAGAATGTCTTATTTCATTTGGGCTGCTATAACAGAATAGAGGGCTTATAAACAACATAGATTATTTCCCACAGTTCTGGAGACTGGGACATCTAAAATCCAGATGCTGGTAGACTAGGTATGTTGAGTACCTGCTACCTGGTTCCTAGACAGTCATCTTTCTGTGCCCTCCAATGCTGCGAATGAGCTTTTATAAGGGCACTAATCAACTCCCAGTCTCCTCCTTTAAAGACCATCACGCTATGGGGATGTAAGTTTCAAGATATGAATTTCAGGGGGACACAAATATTTAGTCTGCAGCAAAGATGTTAGATAATAACAGCTAAATAGAACCCTGTTCTGATGCATTATTTTACCTCCTGCCTAAGAATTTCCCATGATACAATGAGAGTACCTCAGGAGTCATTAAGTATGTGGGCATTAAGATTGACCATAAATAAAACCAAATTCCCAAAACAGCATAGTAAGTCATTGCTGAGTTACTACTATCACAATTTGCCTGATTAAGGTAAAAATCAATTGTTCTATAGGCCAAAGGTGACTTGTACCCATAAGTCCTAGGTTTAAGCATTAGCCATGTAACCACAAACCTATTAATAATCCTTCTGTAAAATGAAGATAATACAGATCTTGACTACTTCAGAGTAATACTGTGAAGAGCAATTAGACTGTATATGGAAGTTTTTGTAAGTTGTTAAGTTGGCAAGTTCACAAAGCCGAGCTGGTCCAAGTCCTGACCACAGGATTGGAAGACATGGTCCACTTTTAAGCAATGGGATGCAGGATGGCGAGATTACAGAAGCAGAGGCTTCTTGAGGTCAAAGCTGGTTGGAATTTTGGCTTCCACACCTATTATTGTGGCCACTTTATCTTAAATTCACTTCACTGCATTCATACAAGTGCAGATTTATACCTACCTAACTGGGATGCTATGAGAATTAGTGGAGATGAAGATTGGTGGAGGGATAATTTTATCTTTCTCAAAGACAATTTCTCATGCATTCCTTGAGTAACAGGGAAGCAGCCATCTGTGCTATGCTGATGATACTGGCTCCTATCTGATCTTTAACTCAGGATGACAAAGCTCATGAATCGGCTTTTAAGAACTGTTTCCATGCTGGAGTATTTCGTCAACCGGAGCTGGGAATGGAGCACAAGTAACACAGAAATGCTGATGTCAAAGCTGAGTCCTGAAGACCAGAGAGTAAGTACAGCACTGACTTAGCCAATAGGAAAATCTTACTCACTTGGAATTTGGAAGTATTTGACCTGAAAAGTTGATGAATAAAGTTCTAGTTATATACACAGAATTTAAAAATATACATATTTTTATTGATTTCAGAGAGGAGGGGAGAGGGAAAAATAAAACATCAATGATGAGAAAGAATCATTGATTGGCTGCCTCCTGTATGCCCCCTAATGGGGATCAAGCCCAAAACCCAGGCATGTGCCCTGACGGGATCAAGCAAACCCAGGCATGTGCCCTGACTGGGAATTGAATGGTGATCTTGTGGTTCATAGATCAATACTCAACCACTGAGCCACACCAGCTGGGCTATATACAGAATTTTTTTTCTCTAAGAAAATCAGTCAATGCTATCAACACAGTTGCAGGAAACAAGCTTAATGTAGGTAAGAAATCAAGGGTCTTGGTCTTCTGTTAGATCCTCACTACTGTTCTGGGGTCTTCATATAGTTAGCTTTAATTCTTTGTTCACTCTCCCAGTTGTTGCGTTCTCAACAAACCCTGTGTACCTCTATCTTTCCCCTAATAGCCATAGCATATGACTTTGATAAAAATTTCTAATTTTCTACTTGTACACTCTCTCCTCCACTGTTCTTATCAAATCAAAATCATTTGGCATCTCTAAAATAGTTTATCTTTTTAAAGCTAAACTCAACTCCTATTTATTCTATCCCATAAAAGACCTCCCTCCATCAGTATAGCCCTCTCCCCAGCATTGTCAATCTTCCTCCCTAAAATGATTTAATCAACTCAGACTTGTATTTCTCAAAACATGCCTTCACTTTAATTGCTTAGCATCAGCGCCATTTATTTCTTTATATTAGCTTTGGTAACAAACAATAAGCCCTGAAATCTTTGCATATTCTGAAATTCACAAATATAGACATATTTTGTGCTTTGTACATGCTCCTAGCTTTCCTTCTCAAGGAGTCAAGAGTTCCCTGATCATGTCATTAGTTTGCAATTTAACTTTAAAATTTTCACTCTCTTGATTGACACTTTTCCACTGAAATTTCTTTTTCAAGAAAAAAAAATTTCTTGATTTAACTCATTCTTGACAGCATGTACAAGAAACCAAGTCATATTGAGAAGTAAACATTAAGTGGGTAGCTAGCCTACCTTTGAGGCTAAGGATTTTACTCCTAACATACCAGCCTCATAGAGCATGATTCAAATCCAATCCTAGATATGCCACGGAACCAAACGGTTACTTGCACAATCTAACACTATAAATGTTAGGCTGATAAACCAGATGAGATCTAGAAGGATATTTTAATTGAAATCATCACTGAGTACCTCTATAATTAACATGAAGTAGACCTATTTTCAGAAATGTTTACGTACCTTGTACAAAATTCTTCTAAACACCTGTTTGAAATGCATGGCTGATTGATCAAACCAGCTTATTTAAAAAAAAACCTCAAGCTATTGTACATTATTTTAAAAATTAGCTTCAAATTTTATGTAGGCTTATCTTTATTGCATTTCTCCACAGAATTTAACTATCTAAATAATTCAAAAGGTAATGAGCTTAGAGTTTCATTTTTGACATTTTACTATTTTAAACTAAAATCACTTAAAATGTCATGAAAAAAATCAAATCTGTAGTGGATTTAACATACAATTTCAAAATACCTTAGCAAAGATAATAGTCCTGAATACTTGGATTTAATTGCCAAACTCTGGGATGGCTCGGCTTCCAGTTTGATTTGCCCTACAGAATCAGGTTTCCTAACCAGGGCTTCACTGAAATCTCCCTTAGAAAAGTGAAGTAGAATAAAAGAAAAGGCCGCTGTTTATATCCATGAGTATGTAATAGTGATAGTGTGGAAAACAAACATATCCAAACAAAATGATACAGAATTACTTTTGGAAAGCAACTCAGCTTTGGACAAATCTATGAAGCTCTTTGTAACTTGTTAATCTCATCTGCTCTCTTTGATAATACTCAAAATCATCTCAAAGATTTGACATATCTTACAATAAACACACATGTAAACAAAATAGAAATAAATTGAATTAGAATATGAAGTCAAGGATAAAAATGAAAAAATATAATGTCCATCTATAGTATACAAGATCCTACCTAAGTCATTCCTGTTGAAGCAGTGAATTTTTTTGGTGAGCTTTTTGATGGAAAAGGAAAAGGGAAAATAGTTTCATGCCATTCTTTGTCCAGGAGAAAACATACCAATGTTTCAAGAGAAGCAAAGCTTTCCTTACCACTTAACACTAAAAGAACTGTTTTGAATGGCTTCATTTAATGGCACACTGAGAGACATAATGGATATCTCTAAAGCAAATACAAAATATAAATTCTGCTAAGCTACTCCTTAAGGCTTTGCTTTCCAAAGTTTGCTTTAATCTGCATAAGGAAGTGCTGATATTGTAGGAAAAGGAGGTAGGCCGAGAGACACCATCAACATTTAAGAGAAATGGTAAGAAAATGATGCATAATTTGTTTTGGTCCCTAACATATTCCATCACTTTTAAAAATTAATCCATCTTTACATGAAATGAAATTAGCTTTCACCAGACTAATAACAGTTCCTTAAATTTCCCTCACAAGACTTCCTGAAGATAAAGTATTTGTGCTTGATCCATGTTTAAATATTGCAAGGAAATGGTAATCTATATTATCAGGGCCTTCGAAATAGCAGCTCAAATAATCTTATTTGGAGGGATCCAGCTAAGTCTTCTAAACTGACTGTTACTCATTTATGTAAAAGAAAATTAAGTGAACAAAGTGATTGTCCAGCCGTGCAATTCTGGCAATCCTTTTATCTTTTTGCCTTTCAGGTATTCAACTTTGATGTACGCCAGTTGAACTGGTTGGAATACATTGAAAATTACGTTTTAGGAGTCAAGAAGTACTTATTGAAAGAGGATATGGCTGGGGTCCCAGAAGCAAAGCAACACTTAAAAAGGTAAGCATAGTCAGTCAGTTAGTATTTGTGTATCTGATTTTACACCAGACATGAAATCTGAGCCAAGGAAAGGAGGAATTAACATTTTTTCAGCTTTTACTAAATAATAGGTCCTTTCCTTTATACTATGCCCTGTGATACACTGTTTCATTTACCTTCACCACACCCCTATGAGGCATTCTTTCTGTTATCCCATTTTTATCAAGAACAATGGTAATTTGTTCATAGTCACACATGAACCAAATTTGAACCCGTGTCTTTGATTCTTCTACCACACCCTACCATGTGATATAGAGAAAGAATACCCAGTAGGCAGGAGACTGATCAGACTATGTAACATGGGCATAACCACTCTTCAAGTCCTTCAGCTGCCTTAAATTTGTCATTAATCCCTTCAAGGACAAAGACTCACAACAGTCTGGTATAATTCTGGCAGAAGCAAAGGGTTAATAGAGATGGTAAGGATGAAAAAGTAAACTGAAAACAGAGTGGAACCTTGAACAGTAGGTTGAGAACTTTAGGACTTACCCTCTAGTGAACAGGAACCAGTAAAAATTTGTGAAATGGTAATATGATCAAAGTACCTTTAAGAAAGACTGTTAGCCATGTTTGCAAGATAGGTTACAGTAGAGAGAAGTATGATAAATAGAAACTAGTCAAGGTAATGTTATGGAAATCTGATTATTGAGAATGTTGTAGAAATGAAAGATAAAACTCAAAGGCTTATCAGGTCATACCTGTAAGCATTTAATTATTTGCTTGTGATAGCCAGAGAGAAACACATTTATGTTTCAGATAATAGTTGGGTATTTGGCACTGTTTTAACTTTTACTATATATGTCCATTCCCCAGGCTCCGAAATATTCACTACCTCTTTAATACTGCCCTCTTCCTCATCGCCTGGCGCCTTCTTATGGCAAGATCTCAGATGGCTCGGAACGTCTGGTTCTTCATCGTGAGCTTCTGTTATAAGTTTCTCTCCTACTTTAGGGCGCCCAGCACGCTCAAGGTCTAAGAACAGTTGGCAGTCTTCATTTATCTGGTACCTCTCAGATACCTCTATAACAGCAAACTGTGGTCCTCAAAACTACGAAGTGGCAGACTATGCCCAACCTCATCACCTGTCAAATGTCCTGTCATGTATTTAGCCCTATTTCCTATTTCTCTATCTTTTTTTTTTTAATGTGAGAGAAGGAAAGTCATAGCCAAGCATATTTTAGGAAAAAATAATTTCCAGATTGCTTCCTAACACTCTATGTCCTTGAATATAAAACACCAAAGTACAACCCTCTTTTCATATTTAGCGTTCTTCTCATTGAGAGGACTAACTGCAACTCAATAAACACAGAACACCCAGAAGTGGAAATATGCTCAAGAAAGGCAGTTCTAGCCTTGAGACTAGTCTGGGGTACCCAGTATAAAGGTTTAAAATCAATCTAAGTGGAAGAATGGTTTCAACATCCTCACAGATGCTGTAACCTTCTACTTTAAGCTTATTTTACTCAGGCCTCAATAGGAGTGATGAAATGGAGAGGAAGCTCCTAGGCTGGAATCATAAAAACCCAGTCTCTTGATCTTTGCATTGAGGAAAAACAAAACTTTAAACACAAATTTAAATGCTAGTCTCAGTCTTTTTCTATAAAGTGGGGAAGATTACTCTAGTGAGCACCAGATCATTAGAGTGTCTAGTGTCTTGATCATTCCAATTGCACATTGCTAATTGTACAATGTACAGCAGAAAAGGACAGACTTCATTAAGTGACTACATTTAGAGAATAGGTGTTTTGTTTAAAAATATTTTATGTATAATAAAAATGAATTACTAAAAACTATTTATTCCTAAATTTCTATATAACTATTACCCTAACTTTCATCTGATTTGAGAGATCAGTGCATACTGATTGCAGTTATCTCATGCTAAAAACATGGGTTATTATTCAAGTTTAATAATTGGGGCCCAATTAAAAATAATCACAACTACTAGATAATTACATGAACATAGAATGTTAACATGTTTATGCTTACTAGCTGTAATAATTGGTACTCAAAATGGCACATGAAGTAACTGAGGGAAGCTTCTAGGATTACTTGAGATTTTTCTGAACCCATAAAAGGCATTTTGGGGTAACTCTTCTGGACAATATCCACCCCAATCTCATCTAAGTTCTGGGAATTACTTTCCAGGGCACACAACCCAGCTCTGAAAAAAAACAGCTGGTGATCTTTAGCTTAAGATGTCTATACAATATTTTTGAGTTACACTGATAACTACAGATACAGTAAAAATGAAATATCTATAATTCAATGAGACTGGATAAAACATAATAGTTCTAAGAATTTACTATCTTTTGATTGTTTTACTAATTCAATAAATTCCACTGATCAAGTATTCATTTTGACTTTTGATTACATGGAAATTTGAATTAAAATTGTTTTTCTTTTTCAGTATTGTGTCTTTAACCCTCCCTGAGAAAAAATGTAATCATCCCAAGAACCTACCAGTTTAATACAAATTAACATATAAGTACATAATGCTCCACTTTTTCTGACCATTAATAGGGTAGCATTTATATGCTGCAGTGTTTTCTACCTGTCGTATTAGAGACATGACATAGTTCTCTTGTAAGCAGTGAAAGCAGATAGGTATCTGTATGAAAGAAGTGATTTTAAATCAAGACTAACAATTATTTGAGTGCCTAATATATACAGTGCAATGAGGGGAAAAAAACCTCCTACTTTTGGGGGGAAGGGGATGGTAAGTAGAGAGAAAATGTATTTATATTTGAAAAGTTTTGGTAACCCCTATATTCTGCACTCACTAAATACCCGATACAGTAATAAATACTACTGAGTTGAAGACAGTCACCACCTAAGGCAATTAATATTAGAGAAAGTTAGGACAGATGGACACAGAACTCAGAACAAAAAAAACCTACTTTTGGGGGGAAGGGGATGGTAAGTAGAGAGAAAATGTATTTATATTTGAAAAGTTTTGGTAACCCCTATATTCTGCACTCACTAAATACCCGATACAGTAATAAATACTACTGAGTTGAAGACAGTCACCACCTAAGGCAATTAATATTAGAGAAAGTTAGGACAGATGGACACAGAACTCAGAAAAAACGTTTCTCACAATTTTATACTAACCTAACATCATTATCTCCACTTATCACTTTAAAATAACTGATTTAGAATCTCAAGGTAAATAGACTGATGCAAGGGACTAACACCCAAATAATGTGTTCTCTCACAATAAACTTAATAGTTAATGTAGGTCAGCCTAAAATTTCCAAAAACATAAATAATCTGCAAAGTTCACAGGAGTCACATGTAAATTTCCACGTGGCTATTTTTCTAGAACTGCAAATCTAATGTTCTGGAAACATAAGCAACTACCTATCCTAAAATGTAATGGTTGCTCCATATGCCCACACAGAAGTATGGAAAAATGCTCAGTGCTAGATTACTTTACATATATAAGTTAGTACTTGAATTACTAACCTCAGACATGAAAACAGAATGTATGTAATTTAGCCCTCCCCTTACACCATTAAAAAATTAAGACATCTTAGTCAGTCCTTTATGAATTAAGTTTGTATTAAAGATTGTAAATTTTGTTTGCATTCATAAATTTTTTTTAAAAATTCAGTGCTTTGTATCATAAAATGCATGAGAAAAGCATATCAAATTATCTGAGTTGAAAATAGAATTTTGTAATTCTGAGTTAAGCTTTTCCAAGAGGTAGTCTGAAGTGTACAAATACTGTAGCAGAGAATTATTCACCTAAATATTTCATCTCTTCTTATAGGCCAAGGTATGCAAATAATTAAAAAAAAACATTTCATATAATTCAAGGTCTCAACTTCAAAATATTTAGACTGAAATATATGTGTAGATATTATGAACAGCCTAATAAAAAGGATTGAGTTAATAAAGTTAGGTATCCTACTGAAGGCATCCCCAGGCATAAGCCGAATAGGTCACTACATACAGTGTTCAAAGCAACACTTGGTGAGATCAGAACACCTAACAAATCTTAATATACAGGTATACTTCATCATCCATCATCCAAAGGGCTGACAAGAATCTTATGTTTTGATTGCCAAAAAATTTGATCTTGCTATTCAAGGAATTTCAGCTGGAAATCTTTCTTAATTTTTAAAATGAAAATCAATAGCAAAGCAAGATTTTGCTTTGAAGAAATTCCTTTCATAGTTTTAATGGGAAAAAATAATTCCATTAACATTTCAATATGGTATTTGAAAAACATGAAAACAATTAAAAATCATATAAGTACCTAAATAATTTTTAAAATTCTTCTTAAAGTATATATGCACCCCTATGTTCATAGCAGCACAATTTACAATAGCTAAGATCAGGAAACAGCCCAAGTGCCCATCAGTAGATGAGAGGATAAAAAAGCTGTGGTACATTTATAACATGAAATACTATGCAGCAGTAAAAAGGAAGATCACTTACCCTTTGAGATGGCATGGAGGGACCTGGAAAGTATTATACTAAGCAAAATAAGCCAGTCAGAGAAATACAAATATCACAATTATGTGGAATCTAATGAACAAAATAAACTGATGAACAAATAGATCCAGGTACATAGAAGCATAGAACAGACTGCAGAACCTCAGAGGGAAGGCAGGGGAAGGTGGATGGGTGGGAAGTGATCAACCAAAAACTTACATGCATATATAGATGTATAACCCATGGTCACAGACAATAGGGTGGTGAAGGCCTGGGGCAGGGGGGCAGGCTAGAAGGGGTTATTGGGGGGAAAAGGGAACATGTGTAATACTTTCAACAATGAAGATTTAAAAATTTTAAGAGATAGTTAACTGCTATAATCCTACAAGAAAGAAAATAATTCTAAATGGTTATTGTCTTTCCTCCCATTAAAAAACAAAACCCCTGAAATTTGATGGAATTCTCTGACAAGCAGACTCACAGAACCAACAGTCTAATAAAAATAGCTAAAATTCTAATTCTCTCCAGTTAAAATTCCTTTTGAGAGATGCTCTATTAGTTTCTAGTCTTTCATTGGAAATATCTGAAGAAATAAAAACCATATTCATTTTTTGGAATTTTCTGGATTCAAATATGTTTCAAAGCCTGTTATGTCACCTGTATTAATCAGTTAACTTTGTGGCTTTTAATGATAAACTACATTTTAAACATTGATGCTTGTTATTTTCTGCAATATACCATTCAACATAAGCTTTACTGCAAAGTTTTTTCAGTATTTCTCCTCTCCATTACATTACTGTCCAAAGTGTTTTCAAGAAACCATTTTACTTTTTAAAAAAATCCATTTGAAAAACTACAACTTGTGACAGCCTGTCCTCTAAAAACCATGATTTTAAATCTAGCTTTTTAGCCTTGGCCTTGGTACTTACCTGGAACTTTTGTTTCCCTATTTCCCTAAGTGATTTACACCATGGGGATTGGTTGAAGATTCTTCTACTAACATTAAGTATTACAAAAGGAAACTTATGTTGGCACACATATTCCAAATATGTTTTTAATGGTACCTGAATGATATCTCCCTCTCATTTTTAATCTTTTATAGTCTGAAAATTTTAAATCAAGTCTTAAATAGTAAGAAAGACAGAACAACACAATCTAATACAGAATCAACCACATTCAGAACATTCTGAATGCAAATACCTCTTTCATCCAGTTTAATAGTTTAACGGAAATCATTTAATGATAACCTCTCAGATATGACATCTTGTTTTACTTAAATAGCTGCCTCACACTTTTATTTTATTTAAAGTTACCCTGTCGCCTACTCACCACAACATGTATAAAATATTCTACTTTTCTTAATATTTTACAAACTGATAATTTTCATTATCAGTAGTGTATCTTTTTATTACTCACCCCCTGCTCCCACAGTATACCAACAATATGATCAGATTAGAAAATTTAGCATCTTTTAAAAACATGTGCTTTCTTTTCCCTGTATAAGTGCCCACCATCCAATTTGTGAATGATTCCAGTTACATATTATAGCACCTATGTACTGCCCCTGTAAGAATTCACCTTGGTCTTTGAATTCACCTGCCTTGAATAGTTAAAAAAGTCAATAGCCAGAGGTTAAAGAAAAGCAGTTACCTTCAAAAGACCAAACTATGGGATAAATGGTCTTGTCATTATGGCTTAACATTAATATGGCTATGGCATGTGAACCCATCCCTGTTTACCTTTATTAACAAGGTGACCTGATCACAACTTTTTAAAGTTTAGACTAGTTTTCCATATTTTATTCTGACATCATATTTTAAAAACAAAAGGACGCAGACATTAGCACTATTAATGCCTTTTTCTTTAGATGTGGTTTGACCTCTTTCCTTCAGCCTCTTCAAGGTCCGATTTCGACACTGCCCATTTGCTGTGAAAATATCAGAAGGGGTCATCTTCGAAGCAATATTCCAGTTGGACTTATTCACTGATTAGCTGCATAATTTCTTCTAAGACATTTGTAACAGACACAACATATATAGGATTTCAGTTTGGGTTTTTTCTTTTTTTTCTAGGTATGATTCCTGCTTTTCATTCATGTTTTTTTTTTTCTTTTGAATATATTGCACAATATTTTATTATTAAAAAAGGTTTGATGTCTCAGGCAAAAAGTTTTTCTCCTTCACCTAGGAGGTGCTAATGTGTACTATTTTCTAAAAGAGGTAAGTGGTTGTCTGTGTGGCCATCCTCAAAGGGAACCTAGGGAGAAAAAGACCAGAGAATCAGTTTTACTCATTACACTAGTTCCTCTAAACACAAGGCTTTATTGGGGACAATTTTTTTCTGGGCACCAAAAGATACTGTTTAGATTTAACAATAGTACTACGAGCTAGAGATCAGTACCATTTATACTATACCACTTACAGAATTGACGGGTTTATAGGATCCAAGTCTGAAACGACAGCAAATTATTTCAACTATAAATTTTCCAATTCCATGTAACATGCCTGTAATAAAAAAATGTTTTAATTAAATTATGCTATAATGTAATTATTTCCTAAATAATATAAAACTGAACTATAATGGTATAGATTAAGGAAAGAAAGCAGTCAGCTTTACTCCCACAGTTAAAAGTAATGACAGTTAAATTTTAAAACAAATGAATTTATTTTCAAAATCACAAGATCCAATGATTCCTGAACTTGACAAAGTAATCTTTTCAAGAGTGCTTAATACATCTTCCACCCACATAATTTTAAAAAATAAATACCAGCACCACAAATTTAAATGCATTTAAATGAAACAATGACAAAGACTTTCATAAGAAAAGCTAGTCATTTATCTAAAAAATATAATTCAAAGTATATAAACTACTCAGTCCATGTAATACTCAATATGGGTTGGGGATAAAGAAAGAACTATTTCCTTTCTCTATTTATTGTACTTAACTCTTACAATTCTGCAAGTAATTATCTTTGAGAGAACCCCATAGTATCAGGGCAAAAAGGTCAAAATCATAAAAACACTGACTGAACTATCACATAGTTCCAAGTACCATAAGATATTATTTTACGTATCATACAATTAAAAATACTTTAAAACAAATAGAAAATTTACATTCAAGTGTCTACTATTTCTAGGCATTTTCTCTTCTAATTCTACAACACACTTGCAAGTTAGGAACCATTATTTCCTTTTTTATAGATGAGAAAACAATTTCAGAAAAGGTAGGCGATTTATACAAGGCTATCACTATGTAAATGGGAGAACTTGGATTCACTTCCAGGATCTGTCTAGCTCACTAAGTAATCTCCCTTAAATCACTGAATGCAGTGAGTTTAGGTATGCTTAATCTATTAATTTTGGAGATTTGGAATGAAGTCTTAAAAGAAAAAGTTCTTTAAATATCAAAACATGAAAAAGTGTGTATATTTTTTGCCCCTTTTAAGTACAAACATCCTAATTTCAGTGTCAGCAACAGTTTTAGAAATTAGACAAAAAAGGAATGAATCTTAACCTGTTGTTGAAAAGATTCCTCCAATGATACCACAGAGTCTTACAAAAAACTGCCAGAATGGCATATGCTCTTCAGTAACTGTCACCATAAGAGAACTGAGATCATATTTCATAAATATCCCAGAGAATCCATGGCTGCCTGCAGCATGATTAATGACACGTTCCTAAAGGAAGGCAGAGGAAGGGGAGAGAGAGGAGGAGAAGCAAAACAGGACTTATGTCAGCTGGTTACTTACATACAGTCACTATGAAGCCCTACACCCCTACTGTGGGAGAGGGACATCCAAACCTCTGCACGAATTGCCCCACTAGTCTAGGGTCTTAAGAGACAATCAAATTGTTCTGTATTCTTTGAGTGGTTCACTTTAGAAGCAATCTGAAGGAGAAAATTATTCTTTCTGATTTTCTCTAAAAGGTCACTTAACATACAAATTTTCTATTGAGCTCAAGAGCTTATAACTAACTATGTGGGACATTCTTCATTGACCAAATCAATGAAAACTAAATTCTTATTTTGACATATTTTTTTATATTTCTTTGCTAAGCACTTACAAAATAATCATTTACTTCCTGTTATTTAAATGATCAGATTTAAAAACAAACAATTTCACTCTCTGCTGTTCATTTTAAACATGAGATATAGTACAGGAAAAAAAATAGTGCATTAATTTTAAAGATATCAATATTTGGTTTAAACTGGTTCAGTGTTTAAAAATTTGTTTTCTTGAAAGAAATGAAACTAAAATTATAAACCTACCACACTGCACACTAAGAAAATATTCTATTTCATTCATTCTGTTTACACTTCAAAATCAAGTTTGCAAACTTTCTAAAACATTTCTATTATAGCTCAAAACAACTATACTATCACAATGCTTTGTTATGACTTTTATTGTCAGGCCCTACCTATTTTGACTCAGCTACAATTGAACTGCAAGCTTTAGAATACAAATAACAAGGTAAGTTAAAACAATTTTATTTGGACATTATAAAACCCGTCCCCCTATTAACACAATAGAGCCTTATAAAGCCATTGTTCAAGTTTCCAATAAAGTGACTTCATCTTAAAGCCCTGATAAGTTCAGCCATGCCAAAATATACTCTCACCACCTCTATGGATGAAAGATATTTCAGGGATCAATCAGACTATCCATGGAACAAAAGACTAATAATGATCCCCTTTGGGTTGCAGGACCAATGAAGGCCAGTCCTCCCAATTTCTGTCCCCCTCATCTTCCACTTTACCAACTCCAGGTACTCCTTTTGTGTTTTTTGTTTCTTAAGTGAAACACAACTGTTTTAGTCACCTTATTGGCACAAACATACTCTGCAATGGTCAAATGCTCTGGGATTCTATTTTTTATTTTATTTAATTCTTTAAAATAGAGGCCTGGTGCACAAAATTTCATACACTGGAGTGTGTGTGTGTGTGTGTGTGTGTGTCCCTCTGCCCGGCCTGTGCCCGCTCGCAGTCCAAGACTCCTTGGGGGATATCTGCCTGCCAGCTTAAGTGGGCCTAAGCTGGTAGGCGGACATCCCTTTTGCAGTCCAGGACACCTCACTCCTTACCGCCCACCTGCAGCAGAGTTGGGAGAGGCTCCTGCCACTGCCCTGCGCTCGCCAGCCATGAGCCCAGCTTCTGGCTGAGCGGCACTCCCACTATGAGAACGCACTGACAACTGGGGGCAGCTCCTGCATTGAGCGTCTGACCCCTGGTGGTCAGTGCATGTCATAGCGACCAGTCGTTCTGCCATTTGGTTGATTTGCATATTAGGGCTTTATTATATAGGATATATCATGAAGATAATTTCGTATTGGTATACAGTTATATATTTTCTCTCTTTTTTTAAAGTTGCATGTTCCTCAATTGTGGATGTACCACTTAAGTTGTTTTTAGTATTCTATAAATAACACAAAGAATACCCTCATACACACATCACTGTGATATTTTCTCTATTTTTATCCTTGTATTCAACTCCTAGAACTGGGATTACTGAGTCATTGTATAGATACTGCCAGATTCCCTTCCTTAGAGACTATGCTGTTTTGCATTGCCATAGCAATGATGTGTGCCTGTTTTCCCCAAAGCTTGGCCACTATGTAGACCGACATCAGGTGGTGCCAATCTTAGTGAGAAATGGTATCTCCTTACCCATACAGAAATGCAGAAAAGCACAATATATACTTGTGTACACTTTACCTAGTTACATACACACACAGAGTTATTATACCAGTACATACTTGATTCCCCTGCTGAATCATGTGAAAAGTTTTAAACACATGACACTTCACCCCTAAAATATTTAGTATTTAATCTAAGAATAAGGAAAATTCTATAAGCATTAAGGACAAAGCCATCACAAAGTATAAGACTATTAAAAGAAAACTCCATCTCAAGCAAATTTTTAAGTACTTAAATTTGCCTTAGAATTCTTCTGAATACTACTATTTGAATATTTACCATTCTTAAACACAGTAAGAAAACATGACCCCAGAATAGATGAGAAATATTAAACTGTCCAATTCCAGCACTCTGATCCTCACTGTCATATTTATTTATAAGGCCAATGCACCCTAAGGTTGCAGAACACTTGTCCTCTTAAGTAGACAAAGCACAAGTAAGGAAGACAAACCCTCAAAATCTGTTATCTGAGCCACAATAAGCATGCATGACCAAGGTTAGATACATTAATTAAAAAAGAAGTAACAGCAATCAGAGAATCTGCCAGCAAATAAGAAAACTGTTTATACCAATACATGAGAAAACATTACAAAATTAAGATATTAAGACTAAAATAATTAATGCCATCAATTTAATAACTTTGAGTTATTAATTGAATACAAAACCTTCCAGATTAAAAAAAATATATATGCTACTTCTTTTCTTTCACTAGAACATATTAACACCCATTTCTCTACTTCTTTTCTTTCACTAGAACATATTAAGACCCATTTCTGGTATTTTATTGTCTTAAAATATTAATGCATTTCAATTTTTCAACAAATTTAAATGGGGGAGGGCACCAACTGAAAGTACAACCTTATTATGTAGCAGGAGGAATATAAAATGCTAAAAAAATCATTAATTGGATTTAACTTACCCTTTCTGTCACAGAAAACTGATGGGTGTCTGCTGAAATTTTGTATGTATGCAGTCTTGTTGGCACAACTGTAATAAAATATTGGAACATCTGGTTGTCTAGAATAAAAACAAATTGTGTTTTCCATCAATCCAGTAGCAACAAAACTACTGCCAAACATATCCTCCTTCTATTAAATACACTAATAGAAATGTAATGCTTGTGACTAAACGTCTAACAAAAAGTAATTTTAAAAGACTAAATGAAATCAATATAATACTTGATAAAATAATTTCTCAGTAAGCATATTT
Source organism: Myotis brandtii (assembly GCF_000412655.1). NCBI lineage: Eukaryota > Metazoa > Chordata > Mammalia > Chiroptera > Vespertilionidae > Myotis > Myotis brandtii. Next base: position 123,447 of record NW_005371625.1, read on the forward strand.
CAAATAGTCACATACGTATCTTTTATAAGATATTTAAAAGGATGAACTAGTCACTTAGATATCTTTGTAATCATTACCATCCTTATATCAAATATGGAAAATAAAAGTAGCATTCCTTTACAGTACAAAAACTAGTAAGAGAAAAGTTACAATACTCTAACCATCACAGGACATATTTTCAGTTTCTACTAATATCTTAAAATATGTAAGTAAACCAACACTGAATTAGCCACCCTTTGGTTAAATGTAAGGAAATTGACACCACAGCAGAAACTAACTAAAGGAACTATTCAAGGATGGCTTGGGTTATTGTGTAATCAAAAGGATCATATTTATAGTCACTAGAGGCCCAGTGCACGAATTTGTGCATGGGTGGGGTCCCTCGGCCTAGCTGGCGATCAGGACCACAGGATGTTGGCCAGCCGGGGGGAGGAGCCACGGGAGGTTGGCTGTGGGAGCACAATGACCACCAGGGGGCAGCTCCTGCGTTAAGCGTCTGCGCCCTGGTGGTCAGTGTGCGTCATAGTGACCAGTCGTTCGGTTGTTCAGGCTTTTATATATAAAGATTAGGCATGTCTAGGTTTAGTACAAGTCATAAATACCATTATATTACTCATTTTTAATTCTAAACAATTAACAGTTTACATAGTACAAAACATTAATTCTCTAGGTCTATCCTATATAATAAAAGCGTAATATGCTAATTAGACCAGACAGTCGAACAACCTTCCGGACGAAGCTGGGGCTGCGAGGGAAGCCCAGGTCCCGGGTCCTGGGTCCCTGCCGGCGGCCAGAGGGAAGCCAGCCTGGGTACTGGGTGCCTGCTGGAGGGAAACTCGGGTCCCAGGTGCCAGAGGGAAGCTGGTGCCGGCAGCCAAGGGAAGGAAGGCCTACTCTTGCACGAGTTTAGTGCATCGGGCCTCTAGTATTTTATAAAATTCATGGATTAGTTTTGCCTATTCTAGAATTTCATATAAATGGAAGTATACAGTATATAGTTTTGTGTGTCTAGTTGTTTTCTTTGCTCAGCATAAATGAATTTTTATTTCTACCAATCCAATGTCTGTCTTCTATCTCAGTCTAATTCTGAATAGGAGAGGGAAGGGTTTTGAATAGGGGAAGGAAGGGTGAAACTGTAGATATGAGGCAGAGAGGTATGTATAATGGTTTCTTCACACACTAGCATTAAACAAGTTTCTAACATAATAAATCAAAGCTTGTTTCAATATCATCACTTATTTCTCTTACTACTTGTACCACACTAACTTTAAAAAATAAAGTTTTTTACCAGTTCTCCCATTATTAATTTCAACATAATATCCTAAATATTATCATAGACAATATTAGGGTGAAAGGGTGTCAACTTTGTCTACCACCAGTACATAGCATATCAATTGTGGATGGTCTTCAGTTTCATCCTTTAGCTTGTTCTTTGATGTAAGGTGAGTTGCTCATTCTGTGCTTAGATTTAGGTATTTTACAAATAAACTTTATCATAGTGATGGCGAACCTTTTGAGCTCGGCATGTCAGCATTTTGAAAAACCCTAACTTAACTCTGGTGCTGTGTCACATATAGAAATTTTTTGATATTTGAAACCATAGTAAAACAAAGATTTATATTTTTGATATTTATTTTATATATTTAAATGCCATTTAACAAAGAAAAATCAACCAAAAAAATTAGTTCATAGGTTCGCCATCACTGCTCTATCATGTCATAGAGAGAGCAAGCTGAAAGTGATAGGAGAAAAGGTGTTTAGGCTTTAAGTATTTATGACAAAAGTTGAAACTGAGAGTGGTGAGGCAATAACCAATTATCTCACTCACATATGGGTGAGATAATTAGACTTGTGGGTAAAAATGAAGGACAAAGGGAAACTCTCCACAAGCTGGAGTGAAGTTTCAATGCAATAAATAACAAATCATGGTCAAAGAAATATGACAGGAAAAACTAGAATCCTTTTAACCTGTGGCAAGACAACAACTGAAGATCTATTTGTCTAATGTTAATTCAAGAAAGGGCTACATGTTTGTTAAATAACTTAATTGCCAGTCTGGGGGGTGGGAGGCAGGTGGGGTGCAGTTGAATGAAATGTTGCTGCAAGCTACAAATTGTTCCAAAGGTTTTAGATATGTTCAAATCTGCATAGTTTTAAAGGTGTATCTGTTAAGTAATCCCCTCAAAATTTCTGGAGAACATTAAGGAGAAGGTGGTTACCTGAACACAGATTTCTAATGCTAACTTTTTATCCTTTTTGAAAAGAGGCCCAAGAGAACATATGTTAAGAGGAGAAGAGTATATCTGCTTTAAAGCTTTGAATAACTTACTGACATTCATCTAGTGGCATTTTATAACATAACTCTAAATACCTACTAGTCTTTTGAATTTAGGAACAAGTAAACTTTAAAAAAGCCTTTTGAAAATTAATATTTATATTTAGAACCACTTCTGTACAGAAATTAATAGTTCATTTTAGCATCATGAAACATAGTAATAGCCAACTTGTTTTCAAATGAACATTTCTAAAGTAATATTTAATGCATTTTGGTATACAATGAACATATACTTAGATTAAAAATTAGATTATAAGAGTTTATAATTTCTACTCAGACATTTCTAAATTCAGTACACTCAAGTGTCCTTAAGTGAAAACATTCTCATACAAACACAAAACACTCTGAAGGTAAGTCAGTATTTTAAGTAAAATATCTTTAATGTATCTGATTATAACACTATACTAGAGGCCCAGTGCATGAAATTCGTGCACGGGGGGAGGGGGTCCCCTCAGCCCAGACTGCATCCTCTCCAATCCGGGACATCCCTCTCACAATCCGGGACCGTTGTCTCCTAACTGCTCTTCTGCCTGCCTGCCTGATTGCCCTAACTGCCCCCCTCCCCCCCCCCGCCGCTGGCCTGGTCGCCCCTTACTTCCCCCCTCTGCTGGCCTGGTCACCCCTAACTGCCCCCCAATGCTGGCCTGGTCGCCCCTCACTGC
>NW_005371625.1:126484-150087 GCF_000412655.1 Myotis brandtii
GCCTGCTGTTCAGTCGTTTGGTCATCCCTCACTAACACCCCTGCCAGCCTTGTCGCCCCATGCAGCCTGCTGTTCCGTCGTCTGTCCAGTTGTTTTGGTCATGACGGCCCCTGGCTTTTTATATATTAGGATACTAAAAGAGTAAGATACTGAAAACAATATTAATAAAGCTCTTTTAATTAAAAAATGAAATCCTTAATTTCAGTTTTGTAAAGATTTGAATCCCCGCTAGTATAGGAAGCTTTAGATGTCCTTAAAAGGTCCTAAAAGTGCGACATGTCACACAATATGACTATTTAAGAAGAGGAAAGGGAACCAAAACCATCAGGAAGCTCAAGAGATTACTTGCTACAAAAGTTAAAAACATAATAATAAGCCACCCATATCTAAATAAACTTAAATTTTAAGTGGAATAGAAGGTTAAAACAGAAACAAAAGGTATCTGTGCTATAATGTACAACAAGCATGTCAAACTTGCGGCCCACATGCAGCCCAGCCTATATAATGGTATGTAAGAAATGTTTTAATAAAAATTTCGTAACTTAATTTTTACAAGATCCTGTTATACTATTAATAATGAACTATGTTTGCTAATAATTACTATAAACATGTTGCATTCATTTCCCTTACGCGCCTAACGTGCAGGCACACCATTTCTCTCCACTAAAACTAGCAGCAAATATTTTAGCAGCCGATTGCCAGGTCATTAGTCTTAGACTAACATGTTTGGTATGCGCAACAGGAAATATTTCGCTTTCAGAGAGCAAGAAAAATAGGCTTATTTGCATTACACTTATTAATTTGTGCAGTTATTCAGTGTCTGGTAAATTAATGTTCACGAAAAAATATTTTTATTAAAACGGTCTATTATTTTATGTTAACGATTACTCATTCATTTCAGCCCTTTGTATTCAGCATGTCTCTACTGAAATAAACTTACGTTTCTATGAAAATTGAAGCATTTGTTTTTTTGCAACCCACATAAACTTAAATCTTGTTTATTTGGCCCATATTAGCTTTTCAATTTGACATGCTTGATGTACAACTTCTATCTGTGTTGATAACCAAACCATTCTAGAATAACTGTAGGTTTCTGATGCCTGCAAAATTCTGCAGAGAGGTTTCCATAGTGGTAAATATGCATTTTAGAACTATGAACCTATACCAAAAAGAAAATTCTTCTTAGAATGTTGAAACTTCCTTTTGTTCTCATTCTTTTTTTAGTGACTATAGGAAAGCAGTTATGCCCTATTAACACATTAATCTTTCATACATTTAAAGAGTTTTTAAGTTGTACTCCTCCAACCTACATTAAATTCTAATTTTTTACTCTATTCTATGGTTCATTTTTTTAACATTTTAAATATTATCCACTGGTAGGACAAAGTCTTTCCACACACATCTCCACTTAAAGTTTATTAACCACTTAAACTACTTAAAGATTTATATGCTTATCTGTTACAAGGGGGTTAAGAGGATTATTAAAAATGTATTAATATTAAAGATATAAAAAAATTGCCTACATGCAAATTCCAACAATAAGTATTAAGTACTTACAATCTATAGCAATTTTTTCCGTTCCATCTAAAGGATTAATAATTCCTGGAACAAGCTCTCCAAAAGACAAATGATCGATTCTGTGAGAAAAGTTGTATGCTGAGGCAAAAAATAAAACCAATTAAGTGGAGAATTATTATTATTCAAAACACATATTACAGATGGCTTCATATTTTTATCTACTTTCAGATGAAAACATCTAAAATCTGCAGGTGTAATAAAATAGTATTTAAAACCATATTAACTTTGAGAAAAACGCATATACATATCTGGGAATTAAATGCATAAAGGTAAGTAAATTCTGATAAAATGCTGTATCTCAAATTTCATGATTATATACAAATCAATGTCTGAGAAATAATATTACATCTAAGCCTGATAACCCCAAAAATAAGTCTTTCCTGGTCCAATCACCACCTAGTAATAGGATTATGTTGTTGAAACCACTAGGATGATGTCCATGAATCCAAATAATTAACTGGTCAGGTATATTTTTAATACCCTGCTATATAGGACCAAACAGATTTTATGGACTTTATTACTTTTGTTCTCTAAAGCAGACTTTAAAAACTAAGTTTTATGACAATCATTACAAGGAACTAACTTGAATACTGTATATGTCCATATTTAGATGTTAAAATAAACTTGAAATATGTTTCCTTCATTATCTATAGAAATTAGTAGAAATGTGCACAAAGTAATATAAAGCACACTAGGCTGTCCTCCCTAACCTGGGCAACTTCTGAGCCATGACTAAACAGAAGACAGGAGCTTAAGGACAGGAGAATATGGATTAGAGACGGTAAATTTAATCATTATTTTCTCCTATAAATATGTTTTCAAAACAGTCCACTTTCAAAGCCCTATCTTGCACCTGCACTAAAATAAACAAATAATCAAACAAAACACTTTTCTTTCAAGGACCTCTTCATGGAAAAATATTTCAGAAACTGCTTACAGTCATGGTTGACAAGTGCTGCCAAATGTGCATGACCTCGGGGATGTGGAATTGCCCTGAAAAGAGGAAAAAAGATTAAAGAAACTAAAATAATTAGTTAAATATATAACTAAATTAAAATATGAAGAGGGATCTTATCTTTTCTAAGTTATATAATTTTCTTAACATTGGCCTATGATTTGTTAGTCTACTCATCTCAACAATTTAATAAACTGAGGGTTGGCAAACTTTTTCTGTAAAGATTCAGATAGTAAATATTTTAAGCTTTGTGGACCAAGATACAAAATTGAAGATATTATATAGTTAGGTACATAAATAAACTTTCAACATAAATAAAGTTTTACAGTAAAACTTTATTTTTGGATACTGAAATTTGAATTTTATATGTTTTTCATGTGCTATGATATATTACTCCATGTAAATTTCCGTGAAGGAAAGGTTATTGAAAATCAGAGGGCACTGGGGGGAGGCATTTTCAGTTGTCACAGTCATTGGGGAGAAGCTCTATTGGCATTTAGTGGTCAGAGGCCAAGGAAGCAAGGCATCCTGCAAGGCAATGACAGTCTCACACAAAATAAAATTGTCCCACATCATGCAAAACTGTCCCACATCTTGCATGACACTCTAAAAGGCATTTACATAGGTAAAAAACCTATGTATAATACCTGAGTCTAGAACCTAACTCCATTTATCTAAAAAAAGTACTTTGTTGTAGTTTCAATATACACTAAATTTCCCAGGAAACAGATGTAATGTTATTTTTGTTTTGTTCATAGTATTACAAAAGTTGTTCACTATTTCAGAGTATCAGTTCAACAATAGAAATACCATTCATGATATTTGAGTGGCCAACACATCTGTTTGTCTGCATTTGCAGCTGTTGTAATGAGACATATAAGTGGCAAACATCTGCCTACTTCACTGCCTTATCTAATGTAGTCATGCTCAACAATCTGCATACTGAAATAAATAGTTCTCCTTTATAATACAGATGAAAATGATACTGTGCCTGAGAGGTAATGTGAGATCTTAAAAAAAAAAATCAATATTGAATTTGACAAACCTATTATCAAAAAATTAGGAGTGGTTTATAGGCCACTTCAGAGATAAGGATAAGATGCAAACCAGATGCTTTTCAATTTGGCCTCCCTTATTGCTGGAATAAGTTTTCACATGAAGAGATAGGTGAAGCTAGGAACGAAGACTATAATTATGGATGCTCATACATTATTTGTTAAGAGTTTTGCCCTTTCACAGTTAGCTCTGGAGTAGGATACTGTTTGTTAGGTTTGAAGTAGGATATTGTTTGTTTCCAAAAATATAATAAAACTTTCTATATTTCTCTGAGCCAACTAGTATTTGCCTGTATGACACCAAGAAATTCTAAGATTCCCACCTATAAGTTGGGAATGAAGAGAATGAGTGGTGACAACAGTAATAAAACAACAAAAAAATAGCCTGGCCCGTGTGGCTCAGTAGTTGAGTGTCAACCTGTGAACCAGTTGGTCACAGTTCAATTGCAGGTCAGGGCACATGCCTGGGTTGCCCTCGGTCCCCAGTAGGGGGCGTGCAGGAGGCAGCTGATCAATGATTCTCTTTCATCATAGGTATTTCTATCTCTCTTCTCCCTTACTCTATGAAATCAACACATATTTAAAAAAAGAATGTTTCATTCTTAGTATCTAGCATGTTACTTTGCATATAACAAGTACTCAAAAAATGTCTTTTACAATGAAGAATTGTTCAGTTCTGCAACTCAAGATGAAGAGAGGAAGGAAGGGAGAGAGGATCAGAGAATCCATTCAGAAATTTACCAACTATTCATTGCATAACAATTTCTGTGCAGGGTGCTGCTTATGAAGGCTGATGAGCTAATATTTTTCCTTAACTGTTATCTAATTTAACTTTTTCCCAGACACTACTAATTTCTAACTATATCAAAATACCTGTCTCAAATTAGTTAGAATTTACATGTTGGTGATAATCACCAAACAAAAAAACAACAACACCATCCAACAAAATGAGCAAATTAATGAAATGTCTACATAAGAACTTCCAGGCTACTAAAACTTGGTAAGTAGGTTTTAATTCATATTGTACCTACAGCTCATTTACTTTAACATATAAAATATGACATGACTGTTTAACTTTATTTTGAAGTAGTATTAAAGTTAGTAGTCTTCTCTATCCTGAAATTAAAGCCCGGACAAATCTCAAGTCATCAAATACAGATACAAAACATTTTAAGCTGTCTTTTAGTAGTTAATCATATATTGTTATTTTAGCAAAGAATTTATTTTTAACAAACTGACAATTTGTCTAAAGTATTTTCAGTAGGTGAAAAGAACATACTTGCCCACAGTTATGTGAAAATTCCCCGCTACTTTATTGACATATAGATGACCATGAATTCTGCAAGCATCGGGAGGCTGTGATAAATCATCTTCCCTATTATAACAAGACATGCTAGGATTACTTACAGCACATACAATATTATCACCAATACTGATCTGTAAGGATCAATTTTCAGGTAATGTTCTAAATGTCAAAAGTGGAAAAGCAGTTTTTTTAAGTCTGTACATTTATAAAAAGGCATATAGCTATGAAATAGAAAAAATTACATAATTATTATTTACATATTACACTTACACAAATCTAAAATTCCATAGTTCTTCAAATCTAACCAAAGGAGTAAGTCCCATGATAGAAGAAAGATTAAAAGTAAAGAATCAGCCCAACAAAGACATACTTTCATCATCTGTTTTTGTTACTTAAGAGGATAGGGGAGGATGGGACTATAAATGAGGTAAGGGAAAGGCATGCCATCTAAGTTCAAATAGACAATGACATTTTCTTTCTAAGCAAATGTAAAACCTCTTCAATAGTTTTAGATTTAAATGATCATTTCATGATTATAACATTTTCAAGTATCAATTATTCTAATCTATAAAAAAAGTAAGTAAAATAAAAACACAAAATTCCTAATCCAAATTCATACATCCTCATAATAGGAAATACAATTAATTTGTTCTTAAAACATAACAATTTTATATAGAGGTATACCATAAACACATAAAAGAGAAAAATTAAATAAACTAAAATATAGTGAACACTTAAATAACGCAAGTGTTAGGAGTACTGAAATTCACATATAACTTTTGATTCCACCAAAACTTAATACAGTTGCCCCTTAGTATCTGTAGGGCATTGGTTCTAGGACTCGAGGGTACCAAAATTCGGGAATGCTCAAATCCCCTGTATAAAATGGCATAGCATACAATTGGCCCTCCACACCTGTGGAGTCCCAACCACGGATGGAAAACAGTACAGGTAAGTTATTGAAATAAATTTGTATGTAAGTGGACCTGAGCAGTTCAAACCAATGTAGTTCAAGGATCAACTATATTTGTGATAATCCTGATCAGTATCACAGACTATAACTTTAAAAGGACACCTTAATCATACAGAATGATTACATTTTCTCTGAGAAATATGAGATCCAGAGAACTAAATCAATACTAAAATGATGTCAAAGTAAGTACATTAATAAATAGTTGCACATTTAAAATATACACCTCACCTTAGTGGGAGTGCTGTTGAACTATTAAACGCATCAACAAAATGAAGACAACCCACTGAATGGAAGAACATAATCACCAATACATCTGATAAGGGCTTAATATCCAAAATTTATAAGGAACTTATAAAACTCAACAACAACAAAAAAACACAATCCAATTGAGAAATGGGCAAAGAACCTGAATAGACACTTCTCCAAAGAGGACAGACATACAGGTGACCAATAGACATATGAAAGGATGCTCAATGTCACTAATCATCAGGGAGATGCAATTAACTACAATGCCATACCGCCTCACACCTGTCAGAATGGCTATCATCAATAAATCAACTAACAAGTGTTGGTGAGGATGTAGAGAAAAGGAAACCCTAGTGTACTGTTGGTGGGAATGCAAATTGGTGCAGGTCCTGTGGAAAGCAGTATGGAGTTACCTCAAAAAATTAAAAATGGAACTGCCTTATGACCTAGCAATTCCACTTCTGGAAATATATCTGAAAAAAACCCAAAACATTAATTCAAAAGAATATATGCACCCTTACATAATGCAGCATTATTTACAATAGCCAACATTTGGAAGCAGCCCAAATGCCCATCAGTAGATGAGTGGATAAAAAAGCTGTGTTATATCTACCCAATTACTCAGCGGTAAAAAAAAAAGAAAAAAAAAGAAATCTGACCTTTTGTAACATCATAGGGTGGACCTGGAGAGTATACAACTCACCTTGATGGAAGGGGAATTGGACTTTTAATAGCACTTTTAAATAGCACATCTTGAAGTGAATGTTCTTCTTGTAGTCTACTCTGAATTAGTTGCAGCATCCTAAATATAACACAAACAATAGCATATAAATACAGTAAGGTACACAAAGGAAGCCAACCCTTTTTAAATAATCATAATAATTAGATGACTTAGCTAAGCCATACATTTATTATTATAAGACTTTATTCTAATATAAAGTACCAAGTTTTCTTTGATCATTTTCCTTGAAAGGAGGAAGAGTGAGGTAGGGTGGCTATAGGTCTAATAACTGGGCTCCACAATAAAACTGTCTGATTTCATCAATAATGGACATGTAGTCTTAGTCACCAATAAGTAGCTTTTGCTCATCTGAATATCTAAATTCATGCATGCATGCAGTAATTACAAAATTCTTACTTTTTGTCAGGCATTAAATAAATTGTTATAAATACAAAAGAAATTAGACAAATAAGAGGCCACACAATAGATCTGATATACTTAAAGTGGGAGTATAAAGCCAGAATACAAGTATCAATTTCTCATCTCAACCCAGGCCACTGTGCCATTTAATATCACCTGGTATCTCCTTTTCTGAAGAAACCTGAACTTTATTCTATTCCAAGACCATTCAAAGTAAAGTATTATATTCTACCTGTAACTTTTACAAAGAATTTCAACATATAAGGCAGAGGATTATAAAAAACAAAGTTACATTCGAGAACCCATGAGCAGATTTTCTTTTTAAATATATCTAGCCACCAAGAATAAATTGGTTGCTTAAAGATTTTTTGAACAAAATTTTTATGTTCACACTAACTTATGAAATTATTCCAAACAACAAAACCAAAAATAAAAGTTTTCCTCTAATATTTCTACCTTTGGGCCATATTATTACCTACCATTTTCAGCAATAACTTTGTATCTTCAAAGTTATTTTACCTTCTTTAATTTTCACTGAGCACTGTTTCAATATTAGAATCTTGCAAGCAACCTATCCATAAATAATGATCCGATTAGGTATAGTTTATTCATAAAACGGACTACTATATGTACTTAAATAGGAAGTTGTACAAAATACCACTGATGAAAAAAAGCAAGTTATTGAACAGACATGAAATGATCCCATTTGAATAACATAAATATGCAAACATATAGAACATTACATATGAAGAGAAAATTTCTAGAAGGCTACACAAGAAGTCTGGTTATTATCGCTAGTCATTATTAGTACTAGGTTTATGGAATGCTGAGGAGGCTTTTACTTTTACTTTATATCCTTTCTGTCCAAAGTGAATGTTAAACAATGATCAAATATCGCTTTTAAAAATTTTTAAATAGTTAATAAAATTTAAATGAAACCTAAAGTATATTATGATCCAAAGTACATTAGAAATAGGATTAACATGATTTTCTTAAGATCTGGTAAAATTTTTGAAAGTGTAAAGATTACATTATATACTATATTCTGCTAATATTTCATCCAGAGAAATGCCTAGACAAATATGCCAATCTATGAAGTCACAATAAACAAAATAGACAAAATGGGATCTAGATTTCTTTGGACCACAATACTTTGTTTACTTATTACCTCTGCCACTCTTTTTGCTGTGGAGAAAGATCAAACATTACCTAAAATAAAGAAAAACATAATCACCAACATTGTCAATTTCTCTTGGCTTTTATATAACTAGAAGCCAGGTGCACGAAATTCGTATATTTGGGGGGAGGGGATTCCCCAGCCTGGCCTGTGCCCTCTCACAGAGCAGGAGCCCCGCTATCGATCTCCCCAAAGAGGTAGGCCCCGGCCACCCATCTGGGGCTCCTTGATGGATTGCTTCATGGTGATGGATTGTTAAGGTGTGAGGGTGTGAGGGCATCACCGTGTGAGGGTGTGATAACCACATAGGCTTTTATTAGTATAGATTTTTTAAAATGTTCTTTGAACAGGAAACAAATTTATAGTGTTGTAAAAAAGTATTCATGTTTATATTGAATCTTCTACAAGTCAACTTAAAAAATTTAAATAATTTTCATTTAAAAATAGTGTAAAGAAATGTTATTAATCATTTAAATAATGCCAGCATAAAACTTTAAGTATTTAAAAAGGAAAAACATAAAAAAATCATACAGCTTAAGTGTAATATTCAATCTTCCAAAGCCCATATTCTTGCTGGGATAATACCATGATGAAATCAACATTTTTTTAAATGAACTAAAAAAGAGCACTCTAATTCTTAAATGTGTTAATCATTAAAGAATGATTCAAGAAATTTTATTCAGGCATTACCTTCATCAATTCAAAATCAGACTTGGTTACTTATATAATTAGAGTAAAATATGCAAGCTTCTCATGGTTTGATACAATATCTACAATTTAATTTGCAACAAAAAGTCCACTTTTGATTTTCATAAAGGTAATTCATAATAAAGCATATTAATTCTACTTTTTAATTTATTAACATTATTAGTTATCCCTCCATAATCAGGCCCTAACCTACTATTCTCTCTTTACAAATAGGTGCTTTTTAATAGAAGTGGAACAATCCCTCATTCTATCAAACAGTTCTGCCTCTGTGCCTTTGGTTATTTAATTATACCAACCTGGAACATCCTTCTCCTGTAATTTTGACCCTTATTTCTTTCTAAACTCTATAAATCATGTACGCCAAGTTAAATTGTCCCATCTTTCTGATTTCAATAAATTTATTCTGAGTTCTCCTCCTGCTGAACTTGTCTGCAGCATGATTCCCAATTCTTTTCACATCATTGCACACAAGGATAATGCTAATATCTGAAAATCACCATGCAACTTCTCCCCAGTTACCTTGTGAATTAGAGTAGGGACAGAAAAAAATGGAGTGATCTGCAAAATCTTAAAGGTAGAAAATATAATCACTAAATTTTAAAACATAATGAGGGCATTGAAAAGAAGATTGGTCCTTTTGGATCAAGATAATCTCCCAGAACTCAGAGGCAAAGTTCAAAATATGTATTTAATGTGAGAATTAATAAAGATACTGAGAACCACTCCACAAAATTCAACATCATATGATCATTTGAAACAGAGGTAAAAGCATTGCTCTGAATATCATTAAAGCAAACAAGCAAAAACACTTAAAAATTAAGATCTCCAAGCAAAACAAACAAAAACTAAAGGAGATACACACTTGGATATAAAGGATAAATATTTGATTTCAAAAGTAAAAGGAAAAAAAAGCATACAAACTCTAAGAAAAGAGAGAAGAAAACTATTAGAAAGCATTAACAAAAATATAAAATAAAGAATAAAGTTATAAAACAGACATTAAAGGCTTATTAAAAATGCTAACAATGGTTATCTCAAGATTTTAGTATTAGATAAACCTTCCCCCCCTAAATTTTTACAAAGAATATGGATTACTTTTTGCATTATGAAAACATATTTTAAAAACTAGCTGAAACAAAACCAAAAGAAAATATTAAAACCATTTTTTAACTGGCAATTTCTAAAAGCATATTATTTTAAAAAACATATGAATCAAACTTACTGGTTCATAAACTAGACCATCTGCAGATGCAACCATTGTTTCTGCTAAATCCAATACATCTGCTCCAATATCTGCATTTAAAAAAAATTAAAAGTTTTACATTCTATGCTAAGAGTCAAACTGTATCTGATATAAAGTAAACAAATTAAGATGACTACCAGAAAACTCACTTTCCTATACTGCTTATTTAAAAGTTAAAACAGTAGCATTATATAGATTTGATAGAGATTAAAAAAATAATGCTTTTTCTACTTTTTACACAGTAAAAAAAAAAAATGACTCAGCATCTCATGGTAAAACATATAAACTTGCCCTAACCGATTTGGATCAGTGGATAGAGCGTTGGCCTGCGGACTGAAAGGTCCCAGGTTCAATTCTGGTCAAGAGCATGTACCTTGGTTGTGGGCACATCCCCAATAGGAGGTGTGCAGGAGGCAGCTGATCGATGTTCCTCTCTCATCGATGTTTCTAACTCTCTATCCTTGTCCCTTCCTCTCTGCAAAAAGTCAATAAAAATATATTAAAAAAAAAAAAAGAGTGAAACAGGATATTCTTATGGAACATTGGTATAAAAACTGGTAGTCCACACAAAAAATAAATAAAGAATGTATCTAGCCGAAACCGGTTTGGCTCAGTGGATAGAGCATCGGCCTGCGGACTGAAAGGTCCCAGGTTCGATTCCGGTCAAGGGCATGTACCTGGGTTGCCGGCACATCCCCAGTAGGAGATGTGCAGGAGGCAGCTGATCGATGTTCCTCTCTCATCGATGTTTCTAACTCTCTATCTCTCTCCCTTCCTCTCTGTAAAAAATCAATAAAATATATTTAAAAAAAAAAAAGAATGTATCTAAACTAAAACTCTGATGCAGATAGATCTCTCTCTCCCTCTCCCTTCCTTGTTCTGAAATCAATTAAAAAAACACACACACATATTTTAAAACTTGGATTCACAAAAATTTCCTCCTATTTCTTTTAATTATATGAATGTGAAAGTTAAATCTCTTCTCTTTCTGGATAAGAAATTTAAAGAATATAATTTGGGGAGAAAAACAACATACATTATTAAATAGCACTGCAACAGCATGTTAAGATATCATAAAAGAAAAATAAAGTTAAAACACAATGAGTGGTTTTCACTTTTTACTAGCAATTGTTTAAACCACAACTATATAAGGATTCATCAAGTTCAAGGTGTACTTACACTGACACTTCATGGCAACAGTAATATCTATATTGATTCTCAATTTGCTAAAAGACAAAAAGGAAACGTTAGTACCTACCAAATAATCAACAAAACATGAGAAATATAAATCAATTTTATGAAAAACTTGGATTTCAAAAATGTCAATTAGAACCTGGATAGTATTTTTTATGGCCAAAGCAAAGTCGCTTTAAAAATTTCTATTTTGCAATTATTCCAAATGACTTTCTGATTTCACAGGTTTTTAATATAGTACTCTGCAATTTAATTTTACTAAATTAAATAACTCCAAGAAACTCAGAAAAGTAAGTTTTAAACTTTGTTTACATAAACCTTATGTAGAATATTCCTTTAAAACTTTTAAAATCAAGAGTTAGGAATTGCAAGTCTTTCTCCTCTATTTATCCAAAAAATACTATACATCAGGCATTATGCCTGAATCCTTATAAATATCTCCTTTATTCTTTACCACGGACATGTAAATTGGGTAGCTTCACAGTTCTGTAGGTATATTATGCCTGAATCCTTATAAATATTATCTCCTTTATCCTTTATTCTTTATCATGGACATGTAAATTGGGTAGCTTCACAGTTCTGTAGGTAAGACAATGGTGTTCAGGGCAGTATAAATGCCTGGCTTAAAATTACATGCCCACTGAAATGGCATATCAAAAACTAGGTCTGTGTGACTTGATAAATGCAACCAAATTGCCAGAGAAAGCCTCTCATGCTTCAAGTTTTGCATGGTCTTCCTAAAAGGTTCAACTAATGCTTTATTTCCAAATGATGAATTCAAATTGAATTAACTTTTAAATATTAGAATCAATTAAGCACCATGAATAACAGAATGAGTACCATCAATATCAGTTTTCCCTGGGCTATCAAAACTTTCTTCACTCTAATAATTTGCATCTGGTTTCAATAGAAATTTTTAGGGCTTCAAAAGATTTTTCAATACATTTTTAGAGCTTCACAGTCTTCAAGTTGTCTAGATTCAAGCTGTGCTCCAATAACCCTGGGGTTTAGGCATAAGAGATACTGTAGGAACCAGAGGAGAGGACCAATTAGACAAGCTTCTTAGGCATACCCACTACACTTCTGTGGTGAGCTATATAAGACTCCACTTGGAAAAAATAAAGTGCTTCATTGGTGCTAAAAACAAACAAAGAAAAGTAACAAATCCCTTAAAAACCTATGTTATCAAGAATAATACACAAGATATAGATAAAGAAACTGAGGCCCAAAAAAAGTCAATTGTGTGACTTACCCAAGGTTACACAGCAATTTATAAATGTTGATTTACTTCTCACTAGTGTCATGAGGAAGGTACTATAATTATTATCCCCATTTAATAGAAAAAGAAACTGAAGCACATGCATATACAGATTTAGTAACTTCCATAGCTAGTAAATGCAGAACTGGGATTGAAATTGAAAAGTAAATGTCTCTCCTACCTAGTACAATCTTAATAATATAAATCTGTTATCTTCAATCAATTAAAATCTAAATACTACAAATAAAATAAGGTATACTTGTCTCCTTACTAAGGTGCTATATTTTCAAAGTTTTAAGTGATATTATTTACATTAAAGTTTAATTTAGATGTAATTTATAAAAATCAAGTTACAAGCATAAATAACGTATATTTAAACAATATATTTCCCAAATTACACAGATCAGTATTTATTTCAAATTCTAAAGAGTAAACAATTTTAAAACATTAAATAATTCCTACCAGTTCAACACATTAAAATAAAAACATATTATATTCTCCTCATCTTTTTATACAGTGCATATTAAATCAGAGAACCTCCCTTTTACAATTTAACCAGTATTCAAATTATTCTAAAATGATTCTAAAGCATTAGTTAAGAGAATTTATCAGAACTATTTCTTCAGAACTAAAATAAGCCAAATATAAAAGTTAGACATTTTTTAAAAAGGTATGTTATCTTTAAAACAATTTGAATCTCAAGGTATTTCAAGAAAAAAAAAAGTTACCTAGAAAAATCCTTGTCTACTTCATATTCATACTTCATCCATGTATCCTGATATACTGAAAATTCCATTATGGTTAATAAAGCCATAGTGGTAAATGCTATTAGAGAAACTGAGAAATCAAACAAAAAAAGAATAAGAGAATTAAAACAATTTTGTAAAACAATTTTGTTTTAATTTATTACAAAATTTTAATAAATGTTTTAATAAAAATTTTAATTTTATTACAAAATAATAAACAATTTTATTTTAAGTGAAATTAAATATATCACAGAATGCCTTAATGCATGTCATGTGAATTATTACAATAAAAAGTTTTTCTTACAATGTCCAGTATAGATTTTTTTCTAAAACAGCTCAAAAAATATTTAACACAAAAAGTAACTCAAATATTTGAAAAAAAAAAATTTGTATTACTGAGAAAGCATTTTATTTCTTCAATATTACAAGACATCAAAATTTTACTTTCTTGTGTCATCCTAATTAATAAAAGCCAAATATGCTAAGTGTCCGACCATTCACTCAACCATTTGACCAGTCGCTATGACGCACACTGACACCCAGGGGGCAGATACTCCAACTGGTAGATTAGCTGGCTGCTGGGGTCTGGCCGATCGGGACTGGGCGAAATGGGCCAGACACGCCCTGGAGCCCTCCCACGGTACTTCCCCGGGCCCCATCATGCATCAGTGGGGTCCCTCGGCCTGGCCTGTGCCCTCTCGCATTCTGGGACCCCTCAGGAGATGTCAGAGAGCCGGTTTTGGCCTGATCCCAGGGGGGCAGACGCTTCGACTGGTAGGTTAGCTGGCTGCTGGGGTCTGGCCGATCAGGACTGGGCGAAATGGGCCAGACACACCCTGGAGCCCTCCCACGGTACCTCCCCGGGCCCCATCATGCACCGGTGGCGTCCCTCGGCCTGGCCCGTGCCCTCTCGCATTCTGGGACCCCTCAGAGGATGTCAGAGAACCGGTTTTGGCCTGATCCCCACAGGCCAGGCCAAGGGACCCCACTGGTGCACGAATTTGTGCACCAGGCCTCTAGTCATAGACATAATAAACAAATATTTTAGAATACAAATTTGAAAATAATCCCCTCATAATTAAAAATGGATCCATGCCTGCAGCCCAATTAAAAAAAATAACATATATCTCAAATCTCTCATAACACTCTCATGTACTTTGGAATCTCCTAAACAAATCACTTCATTTATAAAAGCAACTCAAAGGTGAGAAAAAGGAAAGAACTATCATATACTATGACAAAACATACTTAAAATTTATTGTGCCACAAGAATTTGCACTATTTTTTGTTAACAAAAGTTAATCACAAGAGATTAGAAATAGCAAGCAACTTAGTACACATTTACCAAATGAAATGTCAATCTTATGTGAAACATATTATCTTATTAGCTCTTCAGAGGAAAAGAAATATTAGTAAATACTGTTATAGTTCCATATTTTTCTTATATATTCCATTATTTATTTATTTTACTTAACAAATACTTCTATCTGTACCAGGTACTATTCTAAGCATTTTATAAATATTAACTTATTTAATCATTACAGCAACCCTACTACGTAAATACTGATATCATCCCCATTTCATGGATGAAGAAACTAAAGCAGAGGCATTTGATTAACTTCCTCAAAGTCATTTAGTTAGGAAAGGGAAGAAGTGGGATTTAAATCTATACAATCTGGTTCTAAAATCTAAGCTCTTAACTATTACCCTATGCTGCCTCTCTCCAGTAAAGTGAAATTTAAGAATTTTTATTATCACATATAAATTGATTTATTCTTAACCAAAAAGGCACTGAGGAAGTTTCACATCATTAAATAAGTTCTTTGAAGTTAAATTATATTTGTATATAATCATCCTATTAATATTATTATACATAACTCACCAGTAATAAAGCAGTAAAATTGGATTAACTTATTCCATAATGTTTTAATGAATACTGCTAAATGCTCAGACTACACTGAGTTAGTTGCCAAAGAGTAAATCTATAATAATAAAAGCGTAATATGCTAATTAGACAGGACAACTAAACGACCTTCCAGACGTCCTTCAGGATGAAGCCGTGGTGGCGGGGTGGATGCAGAGTGGTTAGGGGTGATCAGGCAGGCAGGCCAGTGGTTACGGGTGATCAGGCAGGCAGGCAGAGTGATTAGGGGCGATCAGGCAGGCAGGGGAGGACGTCCTTCAGGACAAAGCCGCGGTGGCAGGGTGGATGCAGAGTGGTTAGGGGCGATCAGGCAGGCAGGCAGAGTGGTTAGGGGTGATCAGGCAGGCAGGCGAGTGGTTAGGTGCAATCAAGCAGGCAGGCCAGTGGTTACGGGCTATCAGGCAGGTAGGCAGAGTGATTAGGGGTGATCAGGCAGGCAGAGTGGTTATGGATGATCAGGCAGGCAGGTCAGTGGTTAGGGGCTATCAGGCAGGCATGCAGAGTGGTTCATTTAGGGATCCCTACAGGATCAGGCCTAAACTGGCATTCGGACATCCCCTGAGGGGACCCGGACTGCGAGAGGGTGCAGGCCGGGGTGAGGGACCCATCCTCCACCCCCTGTGCTCGAATTTCATGCACCGGGCCTCTAATATGTATAATAAAATTATTGCAAAACAGTATCACATAAGGACAGACCAGTTACAAAGTTATTATATGTTGATGAGTTCTTCCTCATGACTCTATTTCTGTATGTTGTTAATTGGATCACTCAGAAATTGCATTTAGTGTAGGAGTTTTAATTTGAATTGATACTCACCTGTCCCCCCACTAGCTGAAGTCTCTACATAGCTCTCAGGAACCTTTGGAAAGGCATCCAACTCTTTCACCAAACTTAAGGTTTTTTTTCGATTCAGTCGCCTCATCTTCAGGAAAACCTTCTCCTTTCATATAGTCATGCTAAGGAATAAACAATGAATAAATGTATCCTCGAAAAAGATAAAAAGGTTTACTTTTTTAAAAAAACTGATAAATGTCCTTGGAAGAACTTAATATTTTCATTCCTCCTTGAGAAAAACTTAACATTTATTCACATCTTTCCTTTTTTCCATTCCCACCCTGACAAAAAATACTAATGAAAGGTAATTTCTACACACAAACACATAAAGTAGGGAAAAAAAAAAAGTAGTCTGAAAAGTAGTCAATCATATTTGTAATATTTAAATATACAAATCAAAATACATATTTCTCCTATTAAATTTACAAATATAGGCCATCCCCAAATATGTATACACACTTTAACAGTTGATAACTGACTTAATTTTCATTCCTTTTTAATTTTCATTACTTTTCAAGTTCAACTGATTTGAAAAAAGGGATGAAGCCAGACTAGGCTTTAAACAAAGAAAATTGATCGTAAAGTGCCACTAGACTTTTTTTTTATGGTGACACATAAAAGATAAAGTTTACTGCATAAAACCGGCAACAGTGGCCAAATTGAGGGCACACAAATACTGAAATAAATGATTCTAGATGTTTGTGATTCCATTGCTTCGAGTTATCAGCAGTGCCTGGACCAGAGCAATCATCAGCTTGAAAACAGGCATTAACAAACAAAAAAAATTCACTTTTGTGAATTCCTTTACATTTTGAAAATGAACTGTATGTTAATAAACACTGGCTTTATAATCATTCAAAGTGAGTATACATTTTGGGGGGACATCCTGTGTAGAAAAAATAATACATTCTCACTAGTAAATGACAATGAAGTAAAATAGGCATGCTCATACATTGCTAATGAGACTATAACTATATACCATTCCCCTTTTGACTAATTCCGTTTTTAGAAACTTATCTTAAGGCAACAATCTGAGTTATGCACAAAACTTGGATCATAAGGATATTTCTCATATTGAAGATAGAAACAAACTCGTGGTATCCAATATACGTATACACAAAAATGTTAAAAGTAGATCATGGGAGGATTTTAATTATTTTATTTACAAAATGTTGGACTTACCAAATTATCTATTTTTACTATAAAAATATTTGAAAATTGATTGCTATTCTTTTTATCAGTATGCCAACTACATACAGTATGTTATAAAGCCATAAAATAACTCAATTCTCAAATATTTATGTAATTTTTATGACTGACTTATAGAAATAATATAGGTGATACTATAAAGCATTACCAGAAATCAGAGCTATATTAATACAATAAACACTTAACTGAGAATAAATCAAATGGTTGCAGAAGCCATTAAAAGGAAAAGAATGTCTCTAGAAAAAAAAGCAGAAAGATTTGTCTAAAATCTAATGGGTGGGGTTAATAGTGAAAGAATAAGCCATAGAAAGGGCATTCTTAGAGGAAAAGGAGAGTCAGAGAAATAAAAAGTGGCAGCAATCATGAATATTGTCAAAAAGAGAGCAGGCCTAACTAGGGACACCACTAATTGGTCCAGGAGGGCGCTACTGCCCTAGAGTGAAGCTGGATGCATGTACTAGCATAGGTTGATTTCATTTGCCATTAGAAACATCCAACTAACTCTAACTCCCCTTGCAGATTCCATGCTCACAAAGTGGCCTTCGGGTTATAATTATGATTCTCATGTATATGGTTTTTCTAAGAAAAAAAGAACATGTAGACAAAATAGATGACATTTTCTAATTCCCAGAAAAGTCATAAAACTGGTATTTTCATTTGTAAATTAAGCTTCTGAGCGTTTGTTAGGCATTAAGCAGACTCCTGCTCCCTAAAATGGTTCAACTGAGAGAATAATCAAATTTATTTTCTGTACCTGCTTAGTAGTAACTACACCAAGACCGATCTTCCTTCAATCTTTCAATTCCTATTCATTGTCTCCTACTGGAGTTAAATATTAAATATGTTCAATCTTCTTATCTTTAAAACTCTCCACTAAAGCTCAAGTCCAACTCCAACTATTGATCTCTGTCTGCATACCTATAGGCAAACTTAAAAGAGTAAGTTGTCGCCCTAGCAGGTTTGGCTCAGTAGACAGAGTATTTGGCTCAGTGGATAGGGTATCCGCCTGCGGGCGAAAGGGTCCCGGGTTCAATTACGGTCAAGGACAAGTACCTTGGTTGCAGGCTCCTCCCTGGTTTGGCGCTAGTCGGGGCGGGTGCAGGAGGCAACCAATCAATGTGTTTCTCTCACATGGATATTTCTCTCTGTCTTTCCCTCTCCCACTCTCTCTAAAAATCAATGGAAAAATATCCTGGGAGAGGATTAACAAAACAAGAGAGTAAATTGTCCCCATTCATCCACTGTGACTACTTCTCAGCACAGGTTCATTTAAGTAAATTTCTCTCAGCAAGGTCACTAACAACTTCCTTCGTACTAAATCCAGTGGACAGGTTCAGTCTTTACCTAATTTTGCCTATGAGAAGAAAATACACAACCGTTCCTTTTTCTTCTAGAAACACTCTTCCCTTGGCATAAGTGATAGTATACTCCTGATTTTCATTTTACCTCTAAGACTTCTTTGGCTTACTTTGCAGATTCTTCTGCCTCCCAATTCTATACTAGGCCTTCCTCCCAACCTCCACACTTTCCCCAAGTGATCTCCCATCCCTTCATTTTCCATCTACATGATTCCTCTCAAATCTTTATTCCCAGTCCAAAGCTCTCTGCAGACATGTATTATCTTGTTGCCTCTATTACATTTTCATGGGGGCATTCCAAATACATTTCAGACTCAAGAAGTCCAAAAATGAATACTTCACTTTACCAAACTTGTTTCTCCTGTGTCCCTACCATAATTAATGATGACACCATGTACCCAAAAACACAAGGCAATAACACAAGGTAGAAACATGAGTTACATCCTTAAACTTAAGTTCTTCCTAAATTTCTTTCAAATCTGTCTTCTCTTTTCCAGGCTCACTGAGAAGTTCCTTATTAGGACCTTGGTCCCAATGGCCACAATCTATCGCTGCATTGCTTCAAAAACGTTTACTCATCAATCTTTCAGTTCACTCTCCATATTACAACCAATAATCTTTTTAATACATAAAAGTGATTATATGCATTTTCTTTTAAAATCTTTGTAGAGGTTCATACCTATTACATTTGAAAAGTTTGGATTTTATCCTAACAAAGTTTAAAAAGCCCTCAAAAACCAGGTCCTGCCCAGCCAGTATGGCTCAGTAGTTGAGTATTGACCCATGCAACAGAAGGTCACCAGTTTAATTCCTGGTCAGGGAACATGCCCTGGTTGCAGGCTCGTCCCCAGCAGGAGGCCTGCAGGAGGCAGCAGTTCCATCTGATGTTTCTCTCATTGATACTTAGATGTCTCTCCCTCTCCCTTCCTCTTTCTAAAATCAATAAAAACATATTAAAACAAACAACAACAACAAAAAACAGGTCCTGCTTATCTCTTCAAACCCAATCCATCAAGGTCTAAATTCTAGCCAAACCAAATCACTTTCTAGTCCTTTAACATGTTCTTTCTGCCAGCTATAGCCTTTCTCCCTCTACCAAACCTCTATATTTGGCTAACTCCCACTTATCTTTAAGTCTCAGTCTAGACGGAAACCTATGACCTCATACATAGTACTAGTTATAGTAAATGCTCCAAGAGCATTGTTTCTAATTGCCTGTTTAACTTTCTGTTTTTGCCATTATAATATTACAGCAGGAACCATGTCAACCTATCTTTGTATCTCCAACACCTGGCACAGTAAGTGTTTGATAAACATTTGTGGAAGGGAAAAAATAAGGAAGGTGGGAAATTTCCCCAGAAACACCCATGATTGTACAGCTTTCCAATAGAAACAAGTTATCATTTTTAGATAAATACAAATACACACACACACGCACACACACACACACACACAGTGGCCAGATTATTATGACTGGCCAGATTATTATGACCACCCCATCAGTACAATGAAGTGAATTACAAATAATAGAGCCTTGAGAGTATTTGCTTAGGAAGTTTTCAATATTCAGTATTTTTGTAAGTGTCAATGAAGTGCTGATGGGGTGGTCATCATAATCTGGCCACTCAGTGTATATGATCCACAAAGAGAAGGAGTTTTCTGTTTTATTCACTATAGTATATCACAAGCACCTAGAACAATGATTGGCACACAGCAGGTAGCATTATTGGGCAAATAAATAAAACTGTAAATATTAGTTCCTAAATTGTCTATACTTTTACAAGCTTTATAGATGCTTTCTTTAAATTATATGTAATACAAAGATATGTAAAAGTTAGTTTTACAAAGCCTCTAACAATTCATATAGCCTATTCAGCTCTCCTCCCTTAAAAGTCTAGCTAGTCTATCCCACTTGGCTGCTTCTCAGTCTTTAGCTTCTTCCATTCCTATTTTCCATGATTACTATTCTAGAACGGAGTACCTTGTCACTCTACTGCTACTCCTGCCCCATTCCTGTTAACTAAGCACCAACCTACATCCAAGAAACTCACTGCATCTCCAGTACTTGTCACTAAAGAGCCACTGTTCTTTTTTTTTAATTGATTTCAGAAAGGAAGGAGGAGAGAGAGAAACATCAATGATGAGAGAGAATCATCCATCGTCTCCTGCACGCCCCTACTGGGAATAGACCCTGCAAAAACCATGAGTTGACACTCAACCACAGAACCACACTGGCATGGCACCACTGTTCTGATATGAACAAGTTATCCGTAACTCCTAATTTTACTAAAAATAATCCTTCTACCATCTCTCAATATGAAAACCTAACAATCAACTGGTGGTAATGCCTTTAAATCCTTACTTTATTTCTGAGACTCAAAGGGTAAAATATTAGCATGTCTCATCATGATTTCTCAACCGCCTCTTCCCTTTTCAAGTCTATCTTCTAATAATAAACTCATATACTACATAGAATTATGGCCTAATTTTCATATTATGTGCTAGATAGTATGAGGACTTTATATATTAACTTAATCCTCTAAGGGGCTCTATGAAGTAGAGACTACTTTTATCTCATTTATATATAAAGATACTGAGGCACAGAAAAGTCAAGTAATTTTTGTAAGGCCACTCAACAGGTGGAATAACCTAGATTTGATCCCAAGCAGCCTGACTCCAGAGTTCACGCTCCAAAACATAGTGTACACTCTCACTTTAATACTTATTATTGTTTTCTCCATCTGGATATATTTATAATTTTCAGGGGGGATGCAGGGTGATAGAAGGAGACTTGACTTGGAGTAGCGAACACATAATAAAATATACAGATGATGTATTATAGAGCTGCACACCTGAAACATATATAATGTTATTAACCAATGTCAACCAATACATTCAATATTCGAAGTAAAAAAACTTTAAAAAGACAAAAATTTCCTTAATGACTTCAGCATCTGGATCTCTTGATTTGCTTCTCTGCTTCCCCATTCCATCACCATCTTTTGGAACTCACAACCTGATGACCCTCATCCTATGGTAGTCGCTCACAATTATAACCCTTTTACCATGCAAACCTAACAGGTCTTCTCCAGCGACCCCCGTCTTAATTCTACCCAAAGCCTCACACAAGCAGGGCCATGTTTTGGCTCCTCTTAATTTTTTAAACCGCTCCACCTCTAAAATCCAAGAGACTAACTTTCCTCTCTAAGCATAACCAATTATCCTTCCAGCTCCTTAATGCCTGACTAGGACAGAATCTGGTCTTCATTTTCCCTGTGTTTTCAATCTCTTGGACTCCTCTGTTATCCAGTTCTATTGCTCCCCTTCCCACTCTATTTGTCTCTCCATCCAGGGTAGTCAGACACATTTTATGAGCTAATTTCTATTTTAAAAATAAAATGAAGAGTGCTTCAGCAATTAAGGGGTCAGTAAGAAATTTAAGGAAAAAATTAAAAAAAAAAAAGGTCTTTTTCAGTCTGTATTTTGACTAAGTACCAAGGCAACATTTTGTGAGTAACCACAGAAGTTAGGAAACAAAAATTTAAAAATAACAAGAGCTAACACTTAATGTTAACTGTATACCAGGCACTGTTCTAAGTGCTTTGCATGTTTTAACTCATTTAATCCTCATCAATCACTACATGAGTTATTATTTATTCCCATTTTGCAGATAAGGAAACTAAGGCACAAAGAATTTAATTTGCCTATCATGACATCTAAGAGACAATAACAACACTGAAAAACTGTTAACTAGGATTAGTAGCAGGAAGAGACTGCCTAAAAGTAACTCTATTAGAAATAAAACCACTATTTCTTCCAATTAAATCACTAACCCCCAAAGAAAATAAATTCGTTTTTCCCCCTAATTCTTTTGTTGTTGTTGTTCCAGAGGAGGCCTGCTTTCCTTCGAGAGATCTTTCAAGCTTGATATATTTTTATGATCTGTACCCTCCAGCCATTACCAATACTCAGAGTTGACTGGTAAACTTTATTCTCTAAAAGAAACTCATTACCCACCCCCACCCCCAAACCCCAAATCATGGAATTTCTTTTTCTCGTTTTTCCTCTAAGAGAGCTGGAATAATTGCATCAACTTAAACAAGTTCAGTAAGCCCATATATATCCTGAATTCCTCAAGAAGTGAACAAGCTTGTGATTTCTATCTTTATAATGGCTGTATACCAGAGTTCAAAGTATCAGGCTAAGCAATCACCTGGAGTACTTCAAGTACAACTTCCAACACATGAACAAATCCTGCTTTTAACCGTATTTTAATGGTTTCTGAAAGCCAGTCTTGCAACATTTTCACAGGTACGATGTAACTGCGTCGTCCCCAGGGCACCAAGTCCTACATATTTTAACTTAAACGTATTTTCTCCAATGATGATCTTTCAACTCTATACACCACCTTTTACCCAAGGCTCTTTATTCGCTACCACGAGTTGCGAGTTCCCTTCCACGGGCTTCTCGATCGGCGAAGGGTTTGAGAAAAGCAGGGACCTGGGACCTGTCTCTCCTGTGACATCTCACCTGCCCTGCCCCTTCCTCATCTCTCCCGCGAGGTGCGAAAGTCCCCTTCCAGGCGAGGCCACGACCGCAGTGGGTCTTAAAAAGAGCGAGCAACCTGCTGCCGAGCATCTGGTATTTGTCTGAACGGTGGTGGGAACCCGACGCCCGGGGGGATCGGGGCAGGACCC
>NW_005371625.1:150259-155694 GCF_000412655.1 Myotis brandtii
GGTGCGCGTCAGCCGCGATCGGGGCAGCACCCAAACTCCTTCCCGTTGCAAGGCAGCTCAGGGAAACCGAGCCGGGGAGAGGGCAGCGCCCGGGCTAGCGCTGCCCAGGGTCCTGCCAGTAACGCCCCCGGGGGAAGTGCAGCGGCTCCCGGGTCCGGCCCGCTCTCCAGAGGAGAGCGAGGAAGGCAGGAAGCCAACTCCATGGCCGCCGCTCAGCCCCCTCAACTACATTCACGCCCGGAACCGCTCGGGAACAACCGCGAGAACAGCACCAGGCAGGGTTTCGGCGTTTTACCTTGTATGTCGGTCCCAGCCGACCGCCATGTTTCACAGAAGCCCGGGTCGCTCGGGTTCCCGTTTGCCAGGAAATATCGCGAGAGCCAAGGCGACTCCCACCGCTGGAAACAGCGAAGGGAGACAATGTGGAGTTCTCGCGAGAAGTTCTTTGCTGACGAAGTGTGTTGAGAATCGAGAGGCGTGGTCAGAATGAGAGGGGCGTGACCAAACCGAACGGAGGTTGCCACTTATTTTAGGTGTAAGCACGTGGCCAGAGGAATCCGCTTCTCCAGGAAGGGTGCAGGTTTACGTTCTGACTGACCCTTGGAGGCCACAGAAAGAATCTCTCGCAACTCCTGCTACTGTATTTCTGATGAAAGGCTTGGGCGCAGGATTTATCATTTGCAATCCTAATTAATGCATATTACTCCTCAATCTCTGCACCACGCTCCCTGATTCTGCCTCCTCATTTCCCCCCATTGAGAATAGTTAAGCTTCCTTGTCCAGACTTAGGTAACGCTTTTAATTATTTGCTCAATGTTTTTGTCTTCCGGATAGTATGCTCCTTAAGAAAGCACATCTTTCTCACCCTTTTGTTGCCAATACGTACTTTGCAGTCAAATATTTCTTGAGAAAGTACTTCATCTTTTCCTAACACTTCACAGTAAAAGAGGTAATAGAAGGGACTTTGGAAAGAAAGGTTAAATGGGAACTATTTGAGAGTAAGCACATCTGTTATATTTTCCAATCAAACATTGAGGTTTTAATTTTCTGATTGACCAGAAAAGTCTTACAAAGGCATATGACAACTAATACTTAAGCATTGTTTTCCCAGTGAGTTCTGCCTTGGTTGCTTTACTTGACTTAACTCATTTAACGGTGTAAGGTTATACCGTTATTTACCTGTTTCATAAATAAGGAAATTGAGTCAAGTGGCCATTAAGTGATTTACCCAAAGTCAGATAGTTAGGAGAGGCAGGGACATAATGACCACAACACTAGACTGCCCTTTTATTTGGTGAATTAACATTTATTGAAATACTAAATTTTACTAAATTGAAACTATCCTAGAATATAAGGACAAATAGTTTCCACTGATGCCATTTCATTTCTAGACTTTCCTGTTAGGATTAGTCCAAAAATGTTAAATCAACCTTAAGTTGCTTTATTTCTACTTCCCTCAAATTTTTTAAGAAGCAGCATAGTGTACTGGTTAACACCATAGACTTAGTTACTTGCTCCCTAGTTCTTGGCTACAACTTAGAGGAAGAGGTACAGGTAAATTATATGTTTTGTAAATAATTGAAATGTCCTAAAATTTTAACTAAAAATTTAAAAATCAAGTGATAAGCCTGATAAATAATTTCTTAAATGTCCATTGCTCATTGAAATTGTGAAACTTGCAGGGACCTTTCCTATGTGACTGTGTGCAGGGTATTGTTCTATAATATATGAACAATAGAATCTATATGAATAAAATTAATAGTTTTATGGGCTTAATAACATTCCAATGTTTACCAAACTAGAAAAAATAGTAAAAGTGTATATTATAGTATTCAACTATGGTATATACATGATCCACTAGATGTGAACTTAATGACATTGCAGATACTAAATTCTCCGGAGGCATGAAGCAACATTAACTTTCTGTGACTGATGTTTATTACTGAATGTATGAAACACACCAAATCCAAGTTCCTCAATACAAGGGTGGGGAGAAGTGACGGTGAGTTTTTTAGTACTGACAAGAGACTTATTTTCCAAGTATACTGTTATAACACAGTTCCACCTCGCTGCTGTCTCCAGCGATCATGCTTCTCCTCCAGTGACAGATGTGATCCAGTCCCTGGAGGCAGAAATGCTGGTGAAGACCTTTGGTGCAGTGGGATGGCAGCTACTACTTCCCCAGCTCACAGTACCGATGAGCTTGCACTGCCCATCCTGGGCGCATTGCAGTGGTCCTCCAGACTCTCCCTGCAACCAGCAAAGAGAGAAGTTGCCCTGGCTGCATGGTCTATAGTTGAGGCTAACCTCGAATGCACAGAATGATCAGACAAGGCATAAGTCACTCTTGCATCTCTTATTTCTACTCACAACAGCATAGAGAACCAAAGCCACTCAGGTAGTTGGCAGATGTTACAGATATCTGAATCATATCAAAATCCATATTTTCAAGGAGAGGCTAAAAGATACAGTGAGTATAAATTAATTCAATACTGACAATAAAGTGTGCCGTGCAGAAAACTTCAAGCATCTACTAAATACAATGGCTAAATAATAGTTTTGAATTACACGAAAACCTCTTTATATCTTTAGTGCTACTTGAAGTAGGCACTTTGAGCTACCTAATTCAGCTATGAAATCAAACCATAAGAAATTATCATTTTTTAAGGTCCAAAACAGTTGGATATTACCAATTTCACATAGTTCAACTAAGCAAATGAATAATTCCTTCTGAGAATTGAATTAACTTCAAGTATTAAATTAATAATCATAGCACATCAATTTAGCAATGTACTTATTCTTTTCACTTTTCATTTTAAAATTACCATAACTTTATACCTCTTTATTGTCAGCAAACACCCACTCATGAGATACACTGAAGAAAACTCCTATACTCATCAATGCAATCCTTGAATTACCACGCATGAGGATGATCCTGCAGCCCCACCACAGATATTGGTGTTTTTAATGTCCAGTCCCCAGTAGCTTCGATAAAATGTACTACTGATCAATGGTACCTCTGTCAGCTGCACAGTTTTAGAAAATTCATCTTCTAGTAGAAAAGGAATAAAAACATATATAACAACCTAGATAAATGCTTTTAAGTGATAAATAAAAATAGCCCTAATATATATATATATATATTTCAAACGTTAAGGACCCTTATTCTTTCCTTTCAGCAATGTAATGATACTGTTAGATAATTTGTTTAAACACACACACACACACACACACACACACACACACACACAGAAGCAAACTGATATTATTACTCCACAGTGGCTTTTACAACAGAAATAACAACAACAAATTTTATGTGGATCTTTTGCCCTTAGTACAGTCCTAAGAAGAAAGGAAAACAAATATCATTTTATAAAAGGAAAAAGACAAAGTTTACACCCAAATCAGTTGTTGACAAAACAAACAATACAAAAATCATATTTTCAAGTTAAATCCATACTTTCTTCCATTGCTTTCAGGGTTCTCTCATTCTTTGACCTGAATTTTGTTTAACAGACAATATGTTTAAGTGCTGACTATCTGGAAGCTGACAACTTAAATTGCATTGTGACTTTGTCTTTAGTTTATTGGATATTTACTTGTAACTTGTTAATTCAGTTGCAGAATACAGTGGAAATGAGACCAGTTATGGGTTTAATCTTTACATGGGCTAGTTATTGTCACATAATCTTTATACCCATTTACCATTTTATCAGACTATCATTTCAGAAAAATGTCTCACATCTTTGGAAATAGGCTAATATTTTCCTAAGTATGGAGTTTCACTGTAGTAGTATACCGTTATGAAAACAATTTTGTGTGTGAGTGCGTGTGTTCACAGTGCAATTAGGGAGTAATTATATATAAATTAGACACACAAATATTTATTAAGTAATAAAATCACTAGAAATTCTCCACCACAAGTTTTTACAAGTATCAATGAACTACTATCAGGGAACTAACATCAATAAATATGATGGCCTAAAACCTAATCAGTCACCTTAGATCCATTATGAAAAGGCTTTTTTTCTACTACCATTTTTATTAAAAATACAGAAAAATTGAAAATGAATAGACAATATACTCAGACTACACATATATTTGTTTGGATCCTAAAGTTGGAAGAGGTGGTGAATATACTCATGATGTGGTTCAGTTAGTCCCCATCCAGCAGTCATACATTTGGAAAGTACATTTATTTTATTGTCTTTTCCTGGCAAAGAGATTGGAGAAACAAACTCTCCTAATCAAAAAGATGAGAAAGAGGCCAATATCATTTGGTCCATAGGATTGATGTTAACATTGTTTGCTTTTCAGTGATGATTCTAGAAATATCTACTCTGACCTACAATACCCTTTTTAACCCTGTAATTTAATAAGTCTCCCACATGATATCTATTAATTACCTAGAAGGCATCATCCCAGTTGACATGTTACTACTTTGTTCCAGGTAGTTCCACATCCTCCCAGGACACTAGAAACACATGCCCTACACTGGAATGTGGGGCTCCTGGTTTCTAATCCACAAAAGTTTTTAAAAATCTGTCTGCCTTTTTGTCCATGTACTTCTAGGACATCACCTTATTGACTTTGAGATGATAGTGGAGGAAAATATAATTATCTTCTTTTTTCAACTATATAACAGGAGTGTGGAAAACCACATTTGTAGCAATTTAAACCTTTTATGCATCTTATAGCTAACTAAAGGCCTGGTGCACGGATTAGTGCACCGGTGGGGTCCCTCAGCCTGGCCTGTGGGGATCGGGCCGAAACCAGCTCTCCCATATTCCTCGAGGGGTCTCAGATTACGAGTGGGTGGTTCTCCAGTGATGCACCCTAGAATCGGGCTTGTCACCCGAGAACCACAGCTACCAAGTCACCACAGCTCAGCAGCTCCTGCATTGAGCATCTGTCCCCTGTTGGTCAGTGCACGTCATAGCTACCGGTCAGACAGTTGAAGGGTCAGCCAGTCATCTGGTCACTTAGGCTTTTATATCTATAGATAAGTATTTATATTTAATTTAATATTTAATAAAGGCATGCTACAAACTATATTTATACATTATACATTTAAACATTCCCCTTTTTTCTTACAAAATTTGGGTACACATAAATATTGTGCATTTATATGTGTGTCTCTGTGTGTATACACTACATACACAGAACACCAAATGCAGTGCTCCTGGTTTGTTGCCCATGTTGTGGTTTACTGTTGTTCCCTTTCTATGAATGATAAAGCCATGGTTCAGAACAATTACATCACCTGCCCAAGGCTGCCTGACTACTAGGTCATAGGGCCAGGTTAACACTTTTATGGTAGCTTTGGTTTAAATAAACATTTTAAAAGGACAGAATGTTAGTAAGTCATGAAGGGACAGAAAATTGAACATCTAATGGTTCAAATTCCTGTTCTAAGTTTTTGGGTTAACCTCATA
>NW_005371625.1:157003-159503 GCF_000412655.1 Myotis brandtii
GGAATTTGAAAATTTGCAGAAAGCCAATTTTTAACAACATTGTTGTCCTTGGAGTTTGCCTTTTAATTGTTATAGAGGATTGCCTTGTTTCTAGTGCTGACGTATTCTCTGGAGCAAAACTTTTCTAAGTGTGTAATTGGTTTACTAGTAAAGTATAGGAGGTTTTAGGTTGCTATGACAGAACAGGGGAACCTGGTGCTCACTGTAACCACCCATCCATGGCCCATGTGAAAATAGTACATTATCAGAGGCTGGCATTGTAATCAGTACTGCATGGCAATGCTGATCTGCCAGTTTAGAATACTTACTCGCTTTTAAAATACCAATAAAACATTCTGGTTAAATATAGGTGCTTATCCTGAGAGGAGACAATTTAGAGACTCTTGAAGCACCCCTTAAGTAAATATCTGAATGTAACAAAGATTTCTTATAATCTGTTATAGCCAGTGATCATTGTTTCAGAGTTCTAGGTAGATGAGAATTATGCTCCGTTTTGGTTACTACCTTCTTAAGAGTCGCAAAGTTTGAAGTTTCAGGGTATGATGTAGCAATGATACATGGTAGTAATCCTATATAATAAAAGCCTAATGTGCAGATTGTCCCCTTGGGCGGTTGTTCGGCTGGGAGTTCGACCGCTTGCTATGACATGGGCTGACAACCAGGGGGCAGTGTGGAACATGGCGGGCATCAGCGATGCGGCGCTGGCAGCAGGCGGCAAATGGAGGCATGCTGGCCCTGATGGGCCCCAACGAGAGCGGGACCACAGCGGGATGGTGGAACAAGAGAGCGGATGATGCCAGGTCAAGGCAGGTGCGAGTGGAGGTCCAATTGCCCCACTGATGGCCTTGCAGACAGTGACCAGCGGCAGCAGTGGGGGATGGGGCCGCTGCTCGGCTCCCAGGCACTGAGGGAGCCAGGTGGGGTGGGGGTGGTTCGGTCTCCCCGCAGGCAGGATGGTGGAGCAGGTGAGGGGGCGGTGCCAGGCCAAGGCGGGGTTCCAGGCGGGGCTGCAGGGCTGCAATGCTGTGGGCAAGAGCTGGGGCCCAATCCCCACAGGCCACCCTGAGGGACCCTACCCGTGCACGAATTCGTGCACCAGGCCTCTAGTTATTTATATAAGGAAGGCAGAGTGTCCATTCTGGGCACTTGAGAGCCGAAAGAGTCCTTTTTGGGTTCAAAGAGCTCTTTGTGAAATAGCAAGGACTGTATGGATGCTTTTTCTGAATCTTGGGTTTGCCCTCTGAGGTAAGGTAA
Organism: Myotis brandtii; assembly: GCF_000412655.1. NCBI lineage: Eukaryota > Metazoa > Chordata > Mammalia > Chiroptera > Vespertilionidae > Myotis > Myotis brandtii. The sequence goes on from NW_005371625.1 coordinate 158,258, forward strand.
ATGTGACAGTATGTAGAGAAGTCACAAATTTGTGTAGATACTGAAAACACTTAGAATATGCTGCTTCAGACCCAGAGATGCTGATTGTGAGAACAGTGTTTCTGCAGGAGTTGGACAAAAGTAGTCGATCCCCGCAGGCCACCCCGAGGGACCTCACCCATGCACAAATTCGTGCACTGGGCCTCTAGTCATATATAAATTATAAAATGAGAACATATAGCACAGTTTTCTTTCCATAACATGTTAAAAGTTTTGAGGTATGATTCAGTTGGCTATACTGTTGAATATAAAGCTAAAAAGTGATAGGTTAAAGTCAGTTTCTTTTTATCAATAAAACTTCACAGAAGCATCAACTAAATTTTTATAAAATAAAAGTTGCTGTTATTTTCCTTACCCTTCTAAAGACATTTTCACAATTTAGATTAGTAAACTAATAAGTTACAGAAAAGACAAGTTAATTTCTGCTCAGGAAATGCAAGTGCAGCCCATAAAACTAGGCCTGCTGACGGGATGGTTCTCCTTGCTCCTGTGCTTTGAGTTTCATACCACCCACCCCTCTACATGCAGTCAGGCCTTGAGAATTTAGCTCCTGGGTTCAGTGTCACCATTTCCTTCATTACTCCTGTCATAATTCTCAGTGACTTTAAAATCCACCTAGATAATCCTTTCTAGCATAGTTTCTATAGTGTCCAGATACCAATACTCCTTCCTACAAACCCTAAAGATCCTGTAAGCCTTTGCTGTTATAAATTTTCCCTGTTCTTTGATCTCACCTTACCACTATCTTTACCCTCTATCCCTCAATTCCTCTTTTTAAAAATGTTTTTTCACTTACAGTTTACATTCAGTATAATTTTCTGTTAGTTTCAGGTATGCAGTATATGGTTAAATAATCATATACTATTGCAATCACCCATCTGGCACTGCATGCAGGTATTACAATATTATTGACTATAATTTCTATGCTGTTTTTTATATCCTTGTGACTATTTTGTAACTACCAATCTGTACTTCTTAATCCCTTCAATTTTTTCATCCAACGCCCCAATACCCTTCCCTCTGGCAAACCATCAGTCTCTTCTCTGTACCTGAGTCTGTTTCTATTGTCTTTGTTCATTTATTTTGCTCTTTAGATTCCACATATAAGTGAAATCATATGATATTTGTATTTTTCTGTCTTATTATACCTAGCATAATGCCCTCTGGGTCCATAGCATGTGCATTTAAAATGCAGAATCCCAGTACA
>NW_005371625.1:161023-168779 GCF_000412655.1 Myotis brandtii
CCGAGTGCACAAATTTTTGTGCACCGGGCCTCTAGTGGTATATATAAAATAGAATATTATTCAGCCATAACAAAGAATGAAATCTTGCCATTTGTGACAACATGGATGGACCTTGAGGGCATTTTGCTAAGTGAATAAGTCAGACAGAGAAAAACAAATACCAAGTAATCTTTCTTATAGGGAGAATCTAATACACACACACACACACACACACACACACACACACACATTATAAAACAAAAACAAAAACTTAACAGATATAGAGAACAGATTGGTGGGTGCCAGAGGCAAGGATTGAGGTTGCAAAAATGGGTAAGCCTTTTATTTATTTATTTTTTAGTTTAAAACCTGAACAAAAAGGGGGTATTTAAAAAATTCTTTGAAACTTTAGATATTTATTTTGGGAGTGGGTATAATGATCAGACAACTTAGAACAAGAGAGCTTGGAAAAAAGAAATCCACATTTGTGCAACCCTTATCCTCTAGGTATGGGGTTAAAAGACTGATGAGAAAATATTAAGACATCATTATCTCCATTTTATAGAGGAAAGAGAAGAAAGTGTTGTTAGTTGTTTATTAACTAAATTACACCTAGAAGCAGGAACCGACCTTTAAAATTAAAAGCTATTAGTACTAAATGTATTAGGGAAGCCCAGAAAGAGTCATCAGCCTTATACAATATGTCCATTCATTGGCAAGAGGGAGCTTGATGCTTAAAGTTCCTTGTGACAGGAAGAGAGCAGGTACACCCACGGCAGGACCTCCAAGAGCTCCAGTGCCCCTGCACCACACAGGCACACAGCTAAAGGCACAGTGTGCCGCTGTCAGTTGGCCATCTTTCTGTATTGTTTTCTACTGTCATTCCTTAGAAAAGTAACAGCAAAACATTAGCTAGAAATACGAAAATCTCAGAATAAAGGTGTTTTGTTTCTTTTGTAGGCTCAAACTAGAATTCTTAAAATGAGCAAAAATCAGTAAAGTTAACTGAAGCATTAATACACACATCTTTAGACAAATTGGAGCACAAATCAATTTAAAATAAAAATTTAAATATTGCATTTAATTTCGAAATTACTGGACATTGTCCTTTCTGTGGCATTATTTGTGTTATCCCAGTATAACAAACCAAAATACTTTATACTAAATGTATTCAAATACAATGTATACATAAAGGAAATGCATAAGGGAAATGTCTAGCAATGTGCTTACTCCATTCTCAGATTTAAAAAGAAATCCACTAGGAAATTAATAACAGGTTTATTTAAGTATTTCCTCAAATATCAAGAAAGTTAAGCTTCTCCATAGCCATGTAATTTAAGAATTATAAAATGTGCTCACTTGTTAGATTCCTTACTTGAAATTTATTTTTTATACCAGAAATCCATTTAAAACAAAAAGTTTCTAGTAGAGTGGATTTATTTATTCAACACTTGTAGCAAAAACTCATTTCAACTTTCTTTTCAGATATGTATAAAAATGGATCCTTCCTCCTTTTAGATACATATTCCCAAAATTATGCAAACTTCAAAATTAAGCTATCTTAGTCTTACCGGAAAAAACCCTACAAAAGATATTTATTCAAAAATGTTTTTTGTCCATTAAGGTTTTCTGTCTTACTGCATGTTTTTACTGCATTTATAATCCACATTGTATGTGGTAATATGTAGTAAGTCTTATAGCTTTGGGCTGTTTGTATACATATACCATATCAATATTTTTTTAAAAAATATATTTTATTGATTTTTTACAGAGAGGAAGGGAGAGAGATAGAGAGTTAGAAACATTGATGAGAGAGAAACATCGATCAGCCGCCTCCTGCACATCTCCCACCGGGGATGTGCCCGCAACCCATGTACATGCCCTTGACCGGAATTGAACCTGGGACCTTTCAGTCCTCAGGCCGACGCTCTATCCACTGAGCCAAACCGGTTTTGGCCATATCAATATTTTATTAGTATTCAAATTACTTCCAAAAAAGGAACAGTTAAAAAAGGAAACGAGGCAGCCTAAATATTTTTACTGTGAGACTAAAGGTTCAGTTTAGACATGTAGACATGGAAAGATAAAAGCAATGGAGACAGAAGCATCAATTAGGCGAGCATCCTAAACAATAAAAAATCACACCTGTGGAATAGTGAAGTTCAGTCCCCTATGGCTCAAATCAAGGACTCTTCTAAAGTCAAAGTGACATCAAAAAGAACTTCACATTCCAAGTTGATTAGAATTCTTCCCAGAATTACACTCCAATCAAAAGAATCTCTTAATAACACATTCATTAGGTTTTTAAATCTTAAGCACAACTAATGGAATTCTTGATAAAATAGATTGGGTCAATATAAAAATCATTAAATTTGTTTCTATTTTATGCAGATAAGTTTGTATATGTTCAACTAACATATTCTCTTGGGGTCTTTATAGGAATAGGGTGCAGTTACTTAATAAAAGAGACATGGTAACAGACATGGAAACACACTGAACTCTACTTTTGTTTTAGCTTGAATAGTCCCCACTGGATCTTTTAAGTAGCAACTGACTTGTATGTTTATCATTATTTCTTAAATAAAAATCACACACACACACACACACACACACACACACACACACACACACACCAATTAACTTTATTACCTGAGACCAAAGTTTCATGCATTTAGGGAATGGTTTGAAATGAAAGTATCTGTAAGTGACCTTTAAACTAGCGTTCCTTCAAGACCTATGTGGTATCTGATTTAGTAAACATTTTTAAAACAATTACTTACCATTGGTAGGCAATTTGATCCCAATATTGCTTTTCTGAATCATATCTTCCAAAATAAGTTTAAGACCTCTTTTTCCCATAGACTCATAAGAGTTAAACTGCACCATCAGGTAAGCACCACTGGATATCAATACACATTCTTTTATGGAGCCACATAAATGAGCTGCAATGTGAGAAATACTCAATAATTAAAAGACAATAGAGAGGAGATATTGAATTCTAAATGTTAATAATGACAAAGAAATGATTATGAACAATATAAGATCAAGATTTGTAGGATGGAATTCATGATTTGATTGCAACAATGGAAGGGCAGAGATTTTAAAACTTTTTAAAAAATATATTTTATTGATTTTTTATAGAGATTTTAAAAGGTCAAGGGGAAAAGGCTGGGTTAGCAATTGATACGAAATGATGTAGGATTGTGTACCAATCTGTGACTGTGAAAAATAATAAAAGAAGCATTTTGGTGAAAGTAAGTGGACAGAGAAACAGTGTATGGACCAAATGTTTTGTGTCTTCCCCCACATCCCCTGAAATTTGCAAATTGAAATCCTGCCCCAATGTGATGGTATTAGGAGATGAGATTGTCAGAGGTAATTAGATCACGGGAGTGGAGCCCTCATGAATGGAATTAGTCTCCTTGTGAAAGAGACCCCAGAGAGTTATCTTGTCCCTTTTTTGCCATGAAAGGGTATAGCAAAAAGACAGATGCCTATGACCTAGAAAGCCAGTTCTCACTAGATACCAAATCTAGGAGTTTAGAGGCTCCAGAACTCAGAAATAAATGGTTGTTATTTAAACCACCCACACTATGGCATTTTTGTTATAGAAGCTCAAACTAAGATATACAGGTTGCCCAAATATGGTATAATGAGGATCCGTTCCTAATTCAGAAACATGAAAGTTGTCACAAAGGTGGTTCTGATAATGACAGGACATTTGATGTAATTCATCTGTACATGCTGTAACTCAAATTCTCCTAAATTAAAACAATGGCACACTATTGATTTGTCTTAAAGACAATGTTATCTCAGAAATCTGAGAAAGAAATATGGGGAATAAGGGAACAGTTATTCTCTACATTATTCTTAACTTCAAAGAAACTGTATGGTGAATTAGAAGTGATGGGGAACTTTGGGGATATACCATGTCAAATAAGGGGCTTCGGGGAAGAAACAACAAAAACCCCAGACATTTTAAAATAATGGAAATGGGAAAATGTTACTCTGTTTAAAAAGGAATTTGGGGGGCTTGGGGTGGGTAAGAGACAGAGAAAACAGAGTTGTAGGGGATTTCCAAGGTCATATATCAGTGAAGTAATGCAGCTTAGAGTTTACAGGCAGATTCCATCGACCACCTGCCAGTCTGAACCAGTGCTGCAATTTATTAACTATGTGGTCCTGAGTAAATTACTTAAACTCTTTCTGTGCCTCAAATTTTTCATCTGCATAATAGAGATAAAAACAATAATACTCACATGGGGTTAAGTGAACTGGTATTTATAAAGTATTGTGTTTATTAAGTAAAAATAGACCTCAGGAAAATTATACAGCTAATTATTAGACAGATGGTTTCTGGACACTTGGAGAAGGACTCAGCGGTCACGTGAAGCCAGCATGGAATCCTTAACATGTCACATTAAATTAACCTGATTTAATTTTTGAAAGAGATAATTAGATGGTGGCTAGGGGAAATGAGATAAACTTAATGAATCTTGGTTTTAGTGAAGCACTTAATAAAGTGTCTTATGATGTCCCTGTGAACAGAAATGGAATATAAGTGGATAATTATGTGGCTAAGAAGTTTCACTGCTGATTAAATAACCAAACAGTGTTAACCTGGAGGGAAGGTCTTAATGGTATGGAAATGGTTCTATCCTTGGTTCTTCCAAATACAGCATTGCTACTAAGGATTAGTAATACAGAAAACACAAAGTCTTTAGGTTTAAGATGGGTGGTAGCTAGATGAGAAGGGACTGGATTAAATAGAGAACTTAGAGACCATTTAGTTTACGGTAATATGTCATCTAACAGTGAGTTCCTTCTAAAATAACCCTGGACATATGATTACTAGCCTTGAAAATAGGACGTGGGACATTGTGAGCATTTCCTCCTTTTGAACAGTTCTAACTGCTAGACTGTTCTTTCTCATGTTAAATCAAAAGGCATCAAAGTAATGACTGCCATTAGCATAATGGCCAAGAATGTAGGTGTTTAAATCAGAATGCTAAATCAGAATGCTTGGGTTAAATTCTACTTTCTCTACCTATTATGTCACTGAAAACAATTTATTCAATCTTTTTGTGACTTGGTTTCCTTTTATTTAAGATGAGACTAACATAATATACTTCTGTAGGATTTTTGAGAAGATTAAGAGAGCTATAAATTCTTAGAATTATGCCTGAATAATGGTAAATACTCAATAACTATTAGGTATTATTACACAGAACAAGTTTCATACATGGCTTCAATGATAATTCCATAAATATTTATAAAGAAGAATTATGATCCTCTGTCTTCTCTTTTCTCTAAGATAAACATATGCCCCGGTGTCCACACCCTGTAACATCCTGGTCATTTTGCTCTATGCATATGTGCTAGTTTGTCAATGAGCCTTAAAACTGATGCTTGACCAAGAACAAAGTAACAATTAAGGCAGAGCAACAGCCCATATGATTGGACTTGGTGAATATTTGTGAGACTGAGGATGCCAGCTAGGTGGCAACACTAAATTTGACCATACAATAGAACTACGATTCCTTTCATTTTTTAATTCTTTACTAACACTGGTCTGGAAAGTTGTAATCATTTGACACCTCTGAAATTTTTATTTTGAACTCCCACTTTCTAAATCACTACCTTCAATTCTATTAGTATTTCCCTGCTGTAATGACCATCTAGCCATTGATCCCATAACCTTTCTAAATCCATCAGCCTCTAAGTGGGAGAGTTCACTGTAAAATGAAGCAGGATACTGAGGCAACAGTTATATTTCTTATTTGACTTTGTTTTAAATGATGGGCAATACTAGACCATATTTGAAACCGATGAGAATGATAGAAGAGATTGATGATGTGGGAGAGAGGATAACTAAAGGAAATGTGTGAGAAGCAACCTAATAACTCTCAAACGTATAGTTTTAGCCTACACTTTTCCTGTAGCTCAGGAGTTCTACCTCTAGCTAACTATTGCCAACTCCATCTGGATATAGCATAGGATTAAAAATTTAACATGTCCCTAACTGATTTCTTCCAACCAATGCATTTTGCTCTCTAGTACTTCCCATCTCTAGAAATACCACCTCCAATATCTCATCCTTGACTTGCATGTTTAATTCCATATTCAAGCCATCAAGAAATCCTACCAGTTCTGTTTCTAGATCTGTCCACTTCACTTGTCCCCTATTGTTGCCATCCTCTTGTAAGGTAAGATAATCTATTATCTAAAACCAGTAATAGAACTTTCTGCAGTGATGCAAAGTTCTATATCAGTGTGTCCGGTATGGTAGTCAATCACTACATGTAGCAACTGAGCACATTTTATTTCATTTTAACAAATTTAAATTTAAATAGCAACACTGATTGGACAATGCAGGTCTAGACTATTACCATAGCTTCATAGCTGTTGATATAATCAACCCTGTTGTCCTAAAATCTACTCTTCCACATAGCAGCCAGAACAGCCCTCAAATGTTGCCCTTGCTAAGTGTTCATGCTAAAAACACTAGATATACATCAATGAAGCAAAGAGACCAAGTACTGTTCTCAGGAAATTTTCATTCTGGTGGAGGGAGAAAGATTTTAGTCAAATAAATATATATTTGCCAGGTCATGATAAATGCTAAGAAGAAAAAGTAGAAAGGGGCTGTTAGGATTATGGGATAGAAGAGTTCTTGGAGATGTATTGTTAAATAGTATTATGTTTTCTTTATTATCTGTCTCCCTAAGGAAAGGTGGCAGTGATCATCTGACTTGTGTACCATTGTGTCTCCAATGTGCCTAACACATCAGGAAATGAATGAATTTAACTTGTAATTTAATATGGTGTTTAATAATTACTGATGTCTTACTTTCATGGAATAAATGGAGGAAGGGTGACCAGATGACCTTAATTTTGCTAAATTTACTTTCATTAAAATATTGTAAAAGATTTGCAATGGAAAGAATTTGGTGGCTAACTACCACTCCATTCACATTCTCATCAATAATTAAAAACTAGCTAAAAACTGCTGAATTCTACTTAGGTGAACAAAAAGATTTAGCAAGAAAAAATAACTAAGACTATGTAGAATTGTAGACAGCGTGGTTCTGTATAAGGGATAGCCCTTCTAACTAGCTAAGAGAATAGTAAAGGGGTTCTATGTCCAATAGTTTTAAAAAATCCATATAGAAATTGCATGTTTCATTGAAATAAAATTATGTGAGGTATAAAATTTACACGAAATAAAATTGTATAAACTAGTAAACAAATGTTAGTTCCCTCATTTTTACACAGAATCATACAAGCTAATTAAAGAAAAACAAGTTGTCTCATTTGTAACCATTTGACATCTCTAAATTTTATATTAATCAGAGCTTTTAAAGAAGAATAATGTTGCCAGGTTGGAGAGTACTAAAGAGTGAAAACGAGAAAAGCAGCCCCTGTGACCCATGTGACGTGATGCTCACAGCTAGAATGTGCTGTTCTCCCGGAAATAAACAATCTCACAGAACATCAACATCAGACAGGACTCTCTGCATCTATAATAAGGTGAGATGAAAACAAGGTCACTCGAAGCCACCAAAGTACCAAACAAATCTTCTTCCCCCCCGTCCCCTGCCCCTTTTTCTCAGCTAAAATGAGGGAGTGCTACTCATTTATGGTTTTATCTTTACTCAAGTCAGGCCTCCCTGTAATTGAGATACCCAATCATAAAATTGCCTCACTTCCTGACAGCAACTAATCTAGAGCCAAGTCCACTGCTTTAGATTCTCTGCAAAACTACCCAACCAAAACC
>NW_005371625.1:168992-173641 GCF_000412655.1 Myotis brandtii
GTATGGTAGTCAATCACTACATGTAGCAACTGAGCACATTTTATTTCATTTTAACAAATTTAAATTTAAATAGCAACACTGATTGGACAATGCAGGTCTAGACTATTACCATAGCTTCATAGCTGTTGATATAATCAACCCTGTTGTCCTAAAATCTACTCTTCCACATAGCAGCCAGAACAGCCCTCAAATGTTGCCCTTGCTAAGTGTTCATGCTAAAAACACTAGATATACATCAATGAAGCAAAGAGACCAAGTACTGTTCTCAGGAAATTTTCATTCTGGTGGAGGGAGAAAGATTTTAGCCAAATAAGTATATATTTGCCAGGTCATGATAAATGCTAAGAAGAAAAAGTAGAAAGGGGCTGTTAGGATTATGGGATAGAAGAGTTCTTGGAGATGTATTGTTAAATAGTATTATGTTTTCTTTATTATCTGTCTTCCTAAGGGAAGGTGGCAGTGATCATCTGACTTGTGTAGCATTGTGTCTCCAATGTGCCTAACACATCAGGAAATGAATGAATTTAACTTGTAATTTAATATGGTGTTTAATAATTACTGATGTCTTACTTTCATGGAATAAATGGAGGAAGGGTGACCAGATGACCTTAATTTTGCTAATTTACTTTCATTAAAATATTGTAAAAGATTTGCAATGGAAAGAATTTGGTGGCTAACTACCACTCCATTCAAATTCTCATCAATAATTAAAAACTAGCTAAAAACTGCTGAATTCTACTTAGGTGAACAAAAAGATTTAGCAAGAAAAAATAACTAAGACTATGTAGAATTGTAGACAGCGTGGTTCTGTATAAGGGATAGCCCTTCTAACTAGCTAAGAGAATAGTAAAGGGGTTCTATGTCCAATAGTTTTAAAAAATCCATATAGAAATTGCATGTTTCATTGAAATAAAATTATGTGAGGTATAAAATTTACACGAAATAAAATTGTATAAACTAGTAAACAAATGTTAGTTCCCTCATTTTTACACAGAATCATACAAGCTAATTAAAGAAAAACAAGTTGTCTCATTTGTAACCATTTGACATCTCTAAATTTTAGATTAATCAGAACTTTTAAAGAAGAATAATGTTGCCAGGTTGGAGAGTACTAAAGAGTGAAAACGAGAAAAGCAGCCCCTGTGACCCATGTGACGTGATGCTCACAGCTAGAATGTGCTGTTCTCCCGGAAATAAACAATCTCACAGAACATCAACATCAGACAGGACTCTCTGCATCTATAATAAGGTGAGATGAAAACAAGGTCACTCGAAGCCACCAAAGTACCAAACAAATCTTCTTCCCCCCCGTCCCCTGCCCCTTTTTCTCAGCTAAAATGAGGGAGTGCTACTCATTTATGGTTTTATCTTTACTCAAGTCAGGCCTCCCTGTAATTGAGATACCCAATCATAAAATTGCCTCACTTCCTGACAGCAACTAATCTAGAGCCAAGTCCACTGCTTTAGATTCTCTGCAAAACTACCCAACCAAAACCCAAATCCTATAGTAGACTCTTTCTAACACCCTCTAACTGAGACCTCCTGGTTTCCCTAGTGTATGTTCTCCCTCTCTGCAGTGAGTAACAAATCCAAATTTTTCAACTATGGATGTGTTCCATGGGTCTTTGGCTCAAGGGCTTTAATGAGAGTTAAGAGTTGTAAGGTCTGTTGCTCTAGATATCTCTAATTAATCTTAAGGAGAACTAATAGCTTAAAATGTTCTATCTTGCCCTCCCCCATACTCTAATTGCCTTAGAAATCTTGATAGGTACCAAACTCACCAATAAGAAAGAGTTAGGTAATCTTGGAATTTTGAAGCAAATGTTGAACATATTGGTGTTATAAATCCTGGAATATCACAGAAGAGGTCAAGGTCCTTGGAAAAGATACTATCAAATATTCTCCTGTTGCCCTTTGTGACAGGTGATTTGTAAGGGTGTCCTGAGTGGCAGAACTGAGAGGAGACTGGAGAGGGGTGATCTAATATTGGATTACAAAAATCTTTGGAAAAGTTTTCCTCTGTGAGTCAGTCTCAGCACAGGATATCTATGCATGATAGACACCATGTGGTCAATAAATTTGTAAAGATTATTCAATCTAATTAGCCTTTTCCTTTTTAATTTACCCTGGGTCTAAAAAATGGCCATTTTTATTGTGAGAATGAAACCTGAATAAGCAAATTTTTAAAAAAGTTACCTAAATATTCAGTTTAGAAAATAGAATATCTTAAAATATATTACCTCTTGAGAAAAAACAAATTTGAATGCTCCCTAATGGTAAAGGGGGGTAAAAATCACTGGACTTAAATCATGAAGAGCTGGGATTAAAGGTCAAGATTCAGTGGGCGTGGTCTCATACTCAGCCCATTTGCCAAGTAATCTTGATTGCTGATCTGGTCCATCATAAATATTGAAGCAATCCCATTCACAGTTCCAAGATTCTTCTGTTTTCATCTTTAATCACTGCCTTAATTTTATTTCCTGATATGGAATAAAAAGTCCAAGTTCAGTTCAGCATGTTTGGATACATATTAGGGTAATTGGGGGATGTAATTACAACAGAATCAATAGGAATCAAACCAATACTGGACATTCTTAAGGCAAAAGAAAAAGAATAGTTAACACAGTAATAAAAAAGCTGAGTTACTAGTACTTCTTGAATCTAGCTTTAATGTCTACAAGTGGGTCATTAAAACTTCAACTATAGAGTACTTTTATTAATTTCTATCACTGTTCCTTTGTATCCAAAGTTCCTTATAGGTTTAAATTACTTTTGTTTTGAAAAACTTATACCCCCCTAAAAAAGACAGACTGAATGAAGTTCTTTGACTTTAACTCACAAACTGTGAACCACTAAATCACCAACTTCTACATTTCGAGGTAGTTTTGTTGCTCATATGTAATACATAATTTCATTTAATATTCACAATCATGAGAATTCGATTTTATTATCTTCAGTCTAGAGATGAGTGACATTCAATAGGTTTGTCCTAAGACTTTTAGGACTTCCTTTTGCAAATACCACAAAAATATTCTATTTTCCCATCAATTCAGTAAGAAATAATTTCAATATAAAAAAAATGTGAGTAAAGAACAAGAAGAGCAGGTTGAGAAGTAGATCCAGGTGTTCGGTTAAACTAAATCTATGGGCAAATTATATGCACCTAAAATTCAGCTTGACAGCATGTGTAATTCAAATTATACACATTTATTAGGTAGAACAATCTGGGTCATTTTCAGGTAGTTGAAACCAGGATATTAAATTTCATAAGAGCCATGGCACTACTATACCAGAAAAGAGAGTTAAGGAATTCAATCACATTTTGGGCCTACTCCAAATGTTCTAGGTATTATCCAACCTAAAATTAATGACATCCAAAAATTGATTTATTTAATCAATAATTGTAGCTCTTTAGTTTCACTATGCAATGGTCCAGGAAAAAAGAGAGAGACAGAGAGGCAGAGAGAAATACATACATAATCTAAAAGACATAAAATATATGCAAAGAACATCAATAAACAGACTTAAAATAGCTAGGAGGTTTCCCATGAACAAAACAGATGTGTTTCTTATCCATTAATTGGATAAGGTGCTACCTCCTTATCCTGCACTACCTAATCTACCCTGGGTATCCATCACCCCCAAAGTTTAACACTAAGAAAATTCATACAAGTCCATATTTCACTATAAAGCAACTAAAATCAGGCCACAAATACCTGGAAGTTATTGACAGAAGTCAGAGTACCCTTTTTAATAAGGAGTGTTTAGCAACAAGGATATTTCTGATTCTATTTCCATCATAATATGTAACCAAAACCAAGCTAATTGGATTCCTTACCACCTTTATTATTTTACCTTTATCATTAAATTTAACTTTTCCTCTCATGAAATCTAGAATAAGAGAATATTCAAGGTCAATACATCCAAGCAAACACTTTATATTTTTTATTCTTCTGATTATAAAAGTGATACAAGCACATTGTAGAAAATTTCAAAAATACAGACTTCAAAGAAGAAAATAAAAAATCTCCTGTAGTTCTGGCCTATAAGTAACCAGTACCCATAATTTAATGTAAATATTACCAGGCATTTTTCTATACTATATGTACATTTTTAAAAACTACATGCCATTTTACACAATTATAACTTTTTATGTCCCACTTATTTTATTGTGACTACTCTTCCCTATCACTAAATATTCTACACACATTTTAATGGCTCTATATTTTTAATTCATGGAGATATAATTTCTATTGACATATTTTAATTTGTAATTCCAAGAATATGAATGATAAGTCAGATCTTTAATAAATCTTGTACACAGTGTGTAAATCTAATAATTTCTGTCATTAGAAAAATATCTGCACTAATGATTTTCTGTGTTTATCTGAAAAAAAGAATTAAATATGCAAATAATAGTCTCCTGAGTTAACTATCACTCATATTTCAGTTCTTAGCCAGGGAGGTTACCATAAACAAAACAGATACATTTCTTACCCATTCACTGAAGAAGGAGCTACACCCTTATTTTGTACTTCCTAATCTACTTTGGCTGAAATGTCATTTCCTTTATTCAAGCAAACAATTATTGAGCACCAACTATTTACTAGGTATATTTGTCATTTTCAGAAATAACAGCAATGGGGCAT
>NW_005371626.1:0-5928 GCF_000412655.1 Myotis brandtii
TAACCTTCCAGATACAGAGTTCAAGACAATGGCTGTAAGGATGCTCAAGGAACTTAGGGAAAGAATGGAAGTCAACAACGAGATAGTAAGCATTAAAAAGACCATAAAAAGAATTGAAAAAGAACCAGTCAGAAATGAAGAATACAATATCTGAAATGAAAAATACACTAGAAAGAATCAACAGCAGATTATATGAATCAGTGATTTAGAAGACAAGGTAGCAGAAAATATGCCATCAAAGCAGCTAAAAGAAATAAGATTTTTTTAAAAAAATGAGGAAAGTTTAAGGCTCTTCTGAGACAACATAAAGCATGACAATATCTGTATCATTGGGGTACCAGAATTAGAAGAGAGAAAGCAAGGAGTTGAGAATCTATTTCAAGAAATAACAACTGAAAGCTTTCTTAACCTGCTGAAGGAAATAGGTACACAAGTCCAGGGGCACAGAGAGTCCCAAACGAGATGAAACCAAAGTGGCCAACATCAAGACACATGATAATAAAATGGCAAAGTTTAAAAACAAGGAGAGAATCTTCAAAGCAGCAAGTAAAAGACAGTTATCTACAGAGCAGCTCCCATAACACTATCAGCACATTTCTCAACAGAAACCTTTCAGGGAGAAAAAATAGGTATGAAATATTCAAAATAATGAAAAGGAAGGACCTGCAACCAAGACTGTGCTACCCAGGAAGACTCTTATTGAAAATGGAAGGAGAGATAAAGAGCTTCCCAGACATGAAAAAAGCTAGAGTTCATAACCTCCAAACCAGTATTACAAGAAATGTTAAAGAAATTTTTTAAGTAGAAAGAAAAATAGAAAGAGGAACAAAAATTTGTACCATAAAATGGCAATAAACATGTACCTATCAAAAAGCACTTCCAATGTAAATGGGTTAAATGCTCCCTTGAAGACATAGGGAATGGATAAGAATGGATAAGAAAACACTACCAATTCATATACAGTCTAGAAGAGACCCACTTCAGATTGAAAGGCACATAGAGACTGAAGGTAAAGGGGTGCAAAGATATATCTCATGCAAATGGAAATGAAGAATAAGTTTGGGTTGCAATATTTATATATGACAAAATAGACTTTACAACAAATGCTATAATAATGGACAGAAAACACTAACGTGTTGATAAAGGGATGAATGAAACAAGATATTATAGTCCTTGTAAATATTTATGTACCCAACATAGGACCACCTAAATATATAAAGCAAATCTTGATGGCCATAAAGGAAGAGATCAACAGTAACGCAGTCATATTAGGGGACTTTAACATTCTAATGACATCACTCAATAGATCTCCCAGGGTCAAAATCAAGAAGGAAAGAGCGGCCTTACATGACACACTAGACCAGATTGATTTAATTGATATTTTAAGAACATTTTATGCCAAAGCAGCAGATTATATATTCTTTCCAAGTGCACATGGAATAATGTCTTAGATAGACCACATGTTAAGCCACAAGGGGAAAAAAATCAAAAGCTACCTTGACACAAATGTAAAAAATAACACAACAAAAAATCTATAGGATATAGCAAAAACAGTCCTAAGAGGGAAATTCATAGCATTACTGGCCTGCCTCAAGAAATAATAAAAATTCCAACTAAACAATCTAATGTTACATCTGAAGAAATGGAAAAAAATAAACAATAAACCCAAAGTGAACCAGAGGAAGGAAATAATAAAGGTCACAGCAGAAATAAAATACAGTCCAAAAAAACACCAAAGAACAATGAATCCACGAGTTTGTTCTTTAAAAGATAAATAAGATTGAGAAAACTTTAATCAGACTCATCAGAAAAAGAGAGATGTCCCAGGAAATAAAATCAGAAATAAAGTAATAGTGGACACCACAGAAATACAAAGAATTGTAAGAAAATATTATGACCAACTACATGTCAACAAAATGGGCAATTTAAGAAATACATAAATTCCTCGAAACATACAATCTTCTTAGATTGAATCAAGAAGAAACAGACAATCTAAACAGACTGATTGTAACCAACAAAATCAAAGCACTAATAGAAACAATCTACCAACCAACAAAAGTCCTGGACCTGAGGTCTTCAGAGGCGACTTTTACAAAACATCCAAAGAAGAACCAACACCTATGAATCTCAAACTAGTCCAAAAATTCAATTCAAAAGGGAAAAATACTTCCAAGGTGATTTTACAAAATGAGCCTTATCCTGATCCAAAACAGATAAAGACACTACAAAGAAAATTATTATTGAATATCCCTGAAAATATAGATTCAAAAATTCTCAACAAAAATATTAGCAAACCAAGTTCAGCAATGCATTTGAAAAAGTCATACACCATGACTAAGTGGGATTTATCTTTGGGATACAAGGTTGGCTCAATAGCCGCAAATCAATGAATGTGATACATCAAATAAACAAAATGAAAGTTAAAAATCAGATGATCATACCAAGAGTTACAAAAAAAGCATTTGACAAAATGCAGCACCAATTTATGATCAAACCTATCAGCAAAATGGGAATAGAGGGAGCATAACTCAACATAATAAAGGACTTATATGACAAACCCTCAGCTAACAGCATATTCAATGGGGAAGAACTAAAAGCTTTTCCATTAAGGTCAGGAACAAGATAGGGATGTCCACTTTTAGCACTCTTATGCAACATAGTGCTAGAAGTCCTAGGCACAGGAATCAAACAAGAAGAAAAAATAAAAGGCATCTAAATTGGAAAGAAAAAAGTAAAAGTGTCATTATTTGCAGATGGTATGATATCTTATATAGAGAAACCTAAAGATTTCACCAAAAGCCTACTAGAACAGATAAATAAATTCAGTAAAACAGCAGGATAAAAATAAATATTTATAAATCAGTTGTATTTTTATTCAATTATGAACTACCACAAAGAGAAACTGAGAGAACAATTTCATTAACAACTGCATCAAAAAAATAATATAGCTAGGAAGAAAATTAACCTAGGAAGTAAAAGACCTGTACTCAAAAAACTATAACACACTGAAGAAAGAAATTGAAGCAGATACAAATAAATGGAAGATAGACCATGCTCATGGTTAGGAAGAATAAACATCATTAAAATGTCAATAGTCTAAGCAATCTGTAGATTCAATGCAATTCCTATTGAAACACAAATGGTGTTTTTCAGAGAACTAAAACAAATAATCTAAATACTTATATGATATCACAAAACTCCCTGAATAGCCACAGCAATCTTGAGAAATAAGAGCAAAGTTGGAGTTATCATGCTACCTGATATCAAACTATACTTTAAGACTATATAGTGAACAAAGCAGCATGGTGCTGGCATAATAACATATATAGACCAGTGGAGGTAGATAGAGAGCCCAGAAATAAATCCATACCTATGTGGTCAATTAATATATGAAAGTAGGCCAGAATGTGCACTGGGGTAAATACAGTTTATTCAATATATGGTATGGATAAAACTGGACAGATAGCTAAAAAAATGAAACTAGATCATCTTCTAAAACCATATACAAGAATGAAAAAAGAATAAACTCAAAATGGATTTAAAAATGGAATGTAAGACTCTAAATCATAAATCCCTTATAAGCCTACATAGAGAGTATAATCTCTTATAGTTTTCTCGCACTTTTTTCCTGATATAAATTATTGGGTGAGAAAATGATAGAAAAATATACAAATGGGACTACTTCAAATGAAAAAGTTTTGCCACAGCAAAGGAAAAATTTAACAAAAGAAGAATACAGCCTACTTAATGGATGAAATATTTGCCAATGATACACCCAATAAGGTGTAAATATACAAAATTTATAAAGAACTCATACAGCTCAACATCAAATAAACCAAAAATCCAATTTTAAAAAAAATTGGCAGATGATCTGAATAGACAATTCTCCAAAGAGGACATATTTATGGCCAATAGACATATGAAAAGATGCTAAATGTCACTAATCATCAGAGAAATGCAAATTAAAATCACAATGAGATATCAACTCACACTTGTCAGAATGGCTATCATCAATAAATCAATAAACTATACGATTGATGTTTTTCTGTCACATCGATGTTTCTCTCCCTAGCCATCCTCTCTCTCTAAAAATCAATTTAAAAAAAAAGCATATCCTTGGGTGAGGATTTTTAAAAGAAGGAAGCTAGAAAGGAATAAGGTTGAGTCAGGCACATATTGAAGTATTTCCTTAGCTAACATTTTAAAATATCCCTTGGTCATGTGGGAGCTAGTTCTTAACTACCTAGACCAGGAATACAAATTCCTATAGAAAATCTGCCTTTTCAAAATAAGATAGATTTACAAAAATTGTCTCACCTCTTTCTCTCCATCATTGCTTGCTTTTTCTATTTTTCTCTCCAATTCCCATCCCCTAACTCTCCCAGGTTCTTATTGCCAACAATGGCATTGCAGCAGTGAAATGCATGCGGTCTATCCGTCGGTGGTCCTACGAGATGTTTCGAAATGAACGTGCAATCCGATTTGTTGTCATGGTCACACCTGAAGACCTTAAAGCCAATGCAGGTGAGTTATTTGCATTAAGAAAGCATCACTCTAGAGCAGCCGTGGGCAAGGATCCGGCCCTTTTGAAATGAATAAAACTAAAAAAAAAAAGACCGTACCCTTTTATGTAATGATGTTTACTTTGAATTTATATTAGTTCACACAAACACTCCATCCATGCTTTTGTTCCGGCCCTCCGGTCCAGTTTAAGAACCCATTGTGGCCCTCGAGTCAAAAAGTTTGCCCACCCCTGCCCTAGAGGGTATTGTGCTAAGTGAAATAAGTCAGTCAGAGAAAGATAATGCCATATGATTTCATTTATATGTGGAATCTAAATAACAATATAAACAAACAAAACGAAAACAGATTCATAGATATAGAGAAAAAACTGATGGTTGCCAGATGGTAAGGGGTTTGGGGGACTGGGTAGAAAATGTGGGGGATTGAGACGTATAGGTGGGTAGTTGCAAAATAGTCATGGGGATGTAAAGTACACTATAGGGAATATAGTCAATAATATTGTAATAACTATGTTTGGTGCCAGTTGTATGGTGGAAATATATGGGGACCACTTTGTAAAGTATATGATTGTTTAACCACCATGCTGTATGCCTGAAACTAATACAAAATAACATTGAATGTAAACTATAATTAGAAAATAACATTTACTCAGAGGGAAGAGAGAAGCTGGGGTGGGTGGGAAGAGATTAAACAAAGATCTTACATGTATATGTGCGTTACCTGTGGACACAAACAATAAGGTGGCAAAGGCCTGGGGTGGGGTGGGAACTAGATTGAGGGGGACAATGGGGGAAAAAGATGGGCATCTGTGATACTCTCAGCAATAAAGATTTTTTAAAAAGGAAAAGAAAAATAATATTTAATAAAAATGAAACTAAAACAAACCATGGTATATTCATATATTTAAATTGAATGAACTATTTATCAATGTATGAGACAACTTGGACAGATCACAAGGTAGACATAATTTCACTTAGATACATTCTCAAAATAAAATAATTATACTTATGGAGAATAGGTCAGTGGCAGCCAAGATTTGGGGCTAAGGTGGTTGTAATGGAGCAGTTCCATATTTTGATTATGGTGATGGTTACATTAATCTATATGTTTGTTAAACTTCATATAACTTTATGCAAAAAGTACAAAACCTACATTTTGCAGTGTGATAATTTGAAAAACTAAAATTTTAAAATAATTGTGCTGTCAAGGAGTGGAGGAACTAGAACTTGGATATACTGCTGGTGGGGTTGCCAAATGGTACAAGTACATTAGAAAAATGTGTAGTGATTTGTCTTAGTCCATTCAGACTGCTATAAACAAAATAACACAGACTGGGTGGCTGATAACAGAAATGTATTTCCCACAGTTCTGAAGGCCAGAAAATCCTATATAATAAAAGCCTAA
>NW_005371626.1:5992-7009 GCF_000412655.1 Myotis brandtii
GCTCAATGCAGGAGCTGCCCCCAGCCCTCAGGCCCCAGGCCAGCCAAGGCGGGTGCCAGCGGGCCCCCTCCCCATGGCCCTGCCTGTCGCCCCACAGATCGGCCCTGATCGCCGGCCAGGCCTAGGGACCCTACCCATGCATAAATTTCATGCACCGGGCCTCTAGTCTAATATAAAGGAGTTAGCATGGTCATGGTTTGGTGAAGGCCTTCTTCCTGTTTGGTACCAAGTGTCTTCTCCTTGTGATGTCACCTGGTGGAGGGGTGAGCTAGTTCTCTGGGCCCTCTTTTACAAGGCTATTAATGGCATTCCTGAGGGCTTCCCTGTCATGACCTAATGGCTTCTCAAAGGCCCCACTTCCTAATACCAACACATTGGGCATTCGGGTTTTGAAATATGAATTCATGGGGGAAACAAACATTAAGATCAGAGCAGGTAGATTCTTAAACTATTAAGCATATCATATGATCCAAACATTCTTAGTGCTAGGAATTTACCCAAGAAAAGGAAAACCTATGTACAAACAGAGGCTTCTATATTAATGTTCAGAGAAAAGTTATATTTGTAATAACAAATAATGAAACATCTCTAATGTCCACCCACAAATGGATAAGCAAACTGTGCTATTTCCATATAATGGAATATGTAGCAGTAAAAGGGAATGAACTTTTGATATATGCAACATTAATGGATCTCAGTATGCTGAGGTTCAGAAGTCAAAAAATGAGTATGTACTCTTTGATTGAATTTATGTGAAATTCCAGAAAATGCTAGCTAATATATATTGACAGAAATCAGTGGTTGCCTGGGGACTGGAGGGAGTTAGGAGAGCCAGGAGATAGAGATTACAAAAGAGTAGGAGCAGGGAATTTATCACATTGGTATTTGTCCCTCAGAGAGGGGTGTGTATGAAAGGAAAGGGCAACGAAGTAGGATAACCCAGAGTGCCTCTCTGTTACACACAAAATTTCAGTTATTAGTCAGAGCAGTGATCACTCATTACAACTGATTAACGTA